>NW_017731536.1:2063939-2078563 GCF_001890085.2 Hipposideros armiger
AAGGGACCCAACCCAGGCTTAGATCAAATGCAGCAGGATCATTTATTTTTGACTCATCTTTTCTTTTTAATCATCTGTAGTAAGACCATAGTACATCGTGCGTGTGTATAATATAGTTTGGAAAGGTAATGACGTCTGGGGAATAGGCAACGTAACTCACTTCCCAGCTCTTAAATCTTTGCCTAGAAGTAGTGGTAAAGTCAGAGATGTGTGTGTGTGTGTGTGAAAATTATAGGGCTGGTACATTAGCAAGAGCAAGAATTAGCCAGGGTCTACTCCTACACTGAGATTTAGGACATCCGAGTACAGTGACTACATTTTTCTGTAGAGATCTTTACAGCTATTTGGAATTATGAACCCATAATATGCAAATGTACGGGGCTAAGACATACACATCCTTGGCAGAGACTGAAGATGTTATAATGTGTGCTGTAAACGGCGCGGAGCGTGTGTATAAAATCAGCACGCACATACTAACTGGTCGATTATCCCCTCTAAAACCACACATAAATTCTCCTGACAGGAATTGGAATTTCGCACACATCCTAAGAATGAACAGACTCTTAATGTGCTATGTGTGCATGAAGGATGGAGCATTAAAAAAAAAAAAAACAGAATGGGTCACTAGGCTAAGAGAGCTTTCTGATTCTCAAGCAGGACCACAAAGGGTCTGGGGGCGATAGTTCCCTTTTGAACAGGACAATTATAATATTAGTAGTAGTCGGTGGTATTTATTGAGTTCAGGGCTCTATGACAAATACCATGCTGGGTGCTTTCCAGCCATGATTCCATTTAAGGAGGGAAAAGAAAGAGAAAGATTGAGAGAGAGAGAGAATGAGAGAGAAATATTGAGGGGGGGGGGGTGAGTGTGTGTGTGTGTGTGTGTGTGTGTGTGTGTGTGTGTGTGTGTTCAATTCAAACGCTTTACCTCTCTGGCAAATGTTAGTTTGTTCATAAGGCAGGCAGGGAGGGGAACTAGGTCACCCAGACACCCAGTAGCTGGGGCAGAGTCCTGGTACAAAGATGTACCCTTTTGAGGCTCTAAGACTACCTCAGACCTGCAGCCAAAATCTAGGTAATAGACATTCCTGAGCAAAGAGCAGAGAACTAAGGAACCGCATTTCAGAATCTGAGAAGAGGAAACAAAATTCCGAAAATAGAATGTTGCTGAGTCAGGTCTGTACAAATGCAGGGTCTTGAAAATTGTAAGGAAGGGAAAGAAAAGCCTTTAGTTAAACAATGGCTTTTAATGACTTCTGCAAATAGGGGACGCTCAGTGAGGTGGCTCAATCTGGTGCCTCAGAAGCTGTCAGGAGGAATTTCTGGCAAAGCAACAGAGGTAGAATAGAGCGTGATTTGGTTTTGTATAATGTAAGCAGAAATACTATTTTATCAAATAATTCACTTTTACAACCTTTCTCTCCACCCCCATCCCCCTCACACAGCAGTTTAGGGAAAAAAACATCCAGGGCTCCAGGTAGACAAAGGCAAGCACACACTCATCCATTTTCCAATGGCTGGCAAGGAGAGTGGCTGGAATTTTGCCCTCTGCTTTCTCATCTGCACCACCCAGCTTGTGAGCACGATTTCTGAGTTCCTGAAAGCCAGCTGAAGTCTGAGTTGGGAGATGATTCGCAAAATGGGCACAAGCACACTGAACATCAGAACTAAACCAGAAATAGGAGGCATTTTCCATGTCCTGGGGGAACATTCTGTATTCAATAGGAGTTAAGGCAAGAGGCCTGAGATGGACCTAACCTCGTCAGGTGAGATTCGGATCTACTAATACTTAAGGCAGAGATTCCCAAGGGCTACAGCCAGTCGGAAAAATAACAGGTCGGCTTTTCTGTTCAAGTGGCTTGTATTTATTTGTAAGTTGGTACTAAGACAGCGAAACCCCGAAATTACAAAGATGGATATAAATCCGCTTATGCAAACTTGGGCCTTGGAATGGGGTCCTTGGATCTCTTCGGCACATGTCCCAGCCTAACCATGACACAGGATTGACACAGCCCTCAAATCCTTTCCTCTGTTCCTGTCCATTCACCACCCCCAACAACGCATAGGACTTGGCTGATACAACACAGAGAGTAAGGATAATGAAAACGGAATTCTCCTCCTTGACCATGAACCACAAGATACTTAGCAAGTCACGCGGCTCTCACGGAAGTTGAACTATAGAATCATCCAGAAGGGGGGCGGGGGGAGGATGAAGAGGGTAAAGGGGGTCAAATATATGGTGACAGAAGGAAACCAGACACAATAGAGTATACAGATGTATTACAAAGTTGTAATATAATGTTATTATATTAATGTTACTCCCAATAAATTTAATTTAAAAAAAAAACATCCATCTACAGAATTATATATAAAAAAAAAACATAAATGCTTATCTCTGGAATGTCTTAATAACAGATTTTTAGTGTCCTGATATTCCTTTGTGCTGGCAGTTGCATTTTTACAACAGTGTTTTAAGTGGCTCCAAAAGCAATTTATTTCCTAAAATGCCACAGGAAAGAGATATGGGGCAAAGAATAAACATCACCTTAGCTTGGTTCTGAACTAAATCCATGGTTTTAATAACTGGTATTAAGTGTTTCATCTCTTCCTAAATTTGCATTGTTTAATACTCACATCGACATGATGACATATTTTGAAGCATGCCAGAGTTGAGCTAAATCAGGTTGAAAACAAAAAACAAAAAACAAAAACCAGACTTGACCTGGACAGAGGGGATAATCAGCCTGAGAGTTAAGATTTGCTGCAATTACTTCTCCAAGCCTAACCCCCTCAACCCAGTGTGTTTCTTCCTGCTTCCTGCACATGACTTTCTGCTCACAGGATACTTCTCCCTGAACATGACACAGGTCATGTTGGTCCCACTGCCATTCCTCCCTCCCTGAATAATCTCCAGGAACCTCTGTGTCAATTTAGGGGCAGTGGAAAGACTACTCTGGAATCTGGGTTCTGCCACTTCCTGGCAGCCATGCCACCTTCAGCAAGTTAACCTGAACATCCCAAGCCCCAGTTCTTCATCTGTTAAATGGGAATAATAACTTCTGACTGAGAGCTGCAGCGAGAATAAATGGGTCTATCACACATGGGCAGTGCCTGCCATGCAGTGGTTGCTATAGCGATGTGAGTTCTCATCCTCCTACCATGATCCCTTCCTGAAGTCCATCTCAAGTCTCACGTCCTGCCGACTGCAGGTACACAACCTTTCTTTTCTTTAAAGTCTTACGGCCCCTACAAGCTATACTACATCACTCAGCACTTCAGTGTAAGGCTGGCATATGTCTTAGAAACATCATCATAATCCCAACCAGATTTCTGGATTCTTGAGGCCAAGACCATGTCTTGAGCTCCCTCTGATCCCCTGCAGGACGTAGCCCAGGCCTGAAGACACAGTGGGAGCTCCGGGGCACCTCGTGTTCTCTGTGCAAGCCTACCTTCCGTCCTCGCACACACACAGAAGCAGCGAAGATTCTGTGTGACAGCTAGTTTCTAGGGCCGATCTACAGCTCTTCGGCAACTGTAGTTTGCTGTCTTCAAGCCCGCTGATGAAGGTCCACACTCAGCCTGTGTGTGCCCAGGGGGCAGGCTGCCAAGGCTGGGGCCAGCATTCCTGGGAAGCAGGCACCCCTCCACTTGGGAGGGGAACACGGGGCTGCGTACACACAGGGACAGCCCAGGACTCTCCAGGTCAGGCAAGTCAAGGGCCTCTCCTTTGACACTGTAGGGTTGATTTCTCCCCACTGACCACAGCCCCCTCTGTCCATGGGACTGCTCTGCCATCACTGCCCGTTCAGTGGGAAGGGAATGGCCCGAGGGATAGCCTTGCTCTCCAGACTGAAGTCAGCACCGTTTCCCTGGGGAAAAGAGGTTTCAAAGCCCCTCAAGGTCAGCAGGAATACACCAAGGACAGAGAGTCTGCCTAGCTCAGCCAAGGTCCCAGTCATTGCCCTTTGAAGGACCCTGCAGAAGGGCCGTGACTGAAAGCAGCAGCTTAGAGGGACCAAGGACACGATGCAGTAAGCTGTGGTCAGGAAACCTTGCTGCTCACACAGCCCAGAGCCCCCTCCCTGACACCCCATCCCTCACCCCCAAATCAAAGCGCCCAATAGTCCTGTGGCTCCTGTGTCCCTACAAGGCTGCCCCAGTGCTGCTGGAACTGTTCTCATCTATTAAGTCACCCTCCACCACCCTGAACGCCATGCCCAGGATGCGAGCGCCATCCTGTGTGGCTTTCCTTCTTTGTCCCCTGCACCCTCATGGCCCAGCACCCAGAGCCCAGCACCTACTAGCAACTCAAGAAACACTGGTTTCATAAATGAATGTCGACTGTGTGATTCATTGTCCAGGGAAGTCAGTGCAAAAATTGTTTATTCTACTCTTAATCCTTAAACAATTAAGCAATTCTATTCTATGAAACACCTTGCAGACAATAAATGCAGCAAGCTTCGAATGCTATCAATTTGCCTGTATTCAGAAAACTCAAGGATTGCTTCTATTTAAAAAAAAAATACTGGGTAAAAACAAAGGGTATTTTATAATCAAAAGACTGGAAACAATTAAAATATCCCTTTATCAAAGACTGAAAGGTAAGTCAAGGTATAGCTTTACAATGGAATCCATGTAGCCAAAACAAACAAACAAAAAGGAATGATATTCCTTATTGTCAGGTAGTCAGCTATCTCCAAGACATACTGTTCGGTGGAAAAATGAAATGTAGAAATGTAATATGTATGAGATGCTTCCATTTAGGTTAAAAAAAATGATGATACACACGCACATGTATGTGCACATATACACACATATATTATTACATAGGTCCCTGTATATGCATAAAATATCTTTAAATTGAAGGAACCGGGAACAGTGGTTGCCTCAGGATAAGGGAACTAAGAGATGGGGTGAGAGAAAGATGTTTCACTGTGAATACCCTTTCGTCCCTTTTGAATTTTAAACCGTGTAAGTATTGACCTATTCGAAAAAAAATTAAATTAAAAATTCAAAGCAAACAATGTGTGGGAACGTAATAAAAAAATCTCGTTTCAGAAAACAGAAGATAAATCCCCATTTCAAAATGGTTCAAGGCAACCTGGTTGAGTCATCTGTTAACTGTGGCAGAGACAAAAGCCAAGGAGGCCCCCTGTGTGGCAGAAAAGACGTGATGGCAGCTGTGGGCCCTGGCGTGTCTCCTCTGCTGCCTTTCTAGGGGACCTCAGAGAGGGGTGAGGCTTCTCTGGCCCTCAGCTTCCTCATTCGTGAATGGAAGTGTTTAGCCTGGCTTTGGAGCACACAGGTGCTTTTCTGGGTGGGGTGTTGGTCCTCAGGTAGACACAGCTAGTTACTTAGTGACAATGTAATTTTAAAAGAAGAGATACTCCTTGAAAAGAAGAGTTTCCTCCTCCCCTACCCTCCAACCCCAAAGTCTGTGGCAGGGAGATAAAAGCCTCAAATCCCTCCTCACCAGAGTGCTATAAAACCACAGCTTCTGACTTCAGGAGCTTAAAATACATTCGCAGACACACCCTTCCCTCCAAACACACCTGCTGCTTTTTTCCTCCCTCTTCCCACATCCTCTCTGGACAGGCCAAGTGCCCATTTATGACAGAGCTGAAATATTTTCTTTTTTGTCCTAATATTTCCCGAGGGGCCCTCCCCCCCATTATGGCTGCCATTCACAACCATCTGGGATGACCCAGGAAACAAGAGAAAGTGCCAGGCTTTCAAAACAATAAAAACATGTCACTTTGTAAAACGACTAGTTAATGCCTGCACCCCATTCCCCAACCCTCATCCCCAAAACATACTTTTAAACAAAGGCAACTTAATGGTGGTGACTGACTATTGTCCATTCTTAGAGAGGCTTACTTGTCACCCTAAGTTGTCCCGATGGAACTTTCTAAAGAGGTGCTTTCAAATGTGCGCCTCTCTGCTGCCCAGCATTTCTCTCCCGCCCCACCTCCCCACTCTTTAAGCTTAGGAGGTGGCTAGATTTGCCTTCCATGTCTTTAACTCAGGAATTAGAGAACACCAGAGCCAGAATGGCTTTTAGAGATGATGCAACCACATTTTGCAGATGGGGAAACTGAGGCCCATAAAAGTGGAATGGCTCCCTCAGGAATATACAATTAGCCCACCAATGGGCCAGGACAAAAGTCAGGTCCCACAATCCTTTGTTTCTTCCCTGATTTGCTTGCTTTTGAAACATCCCCTTCGAGGGGCCCAGCTGCCTTCCCATACCACAGAGAGCCCCCTCAAGCACCACCAGCCACCCCCAGACTGGCCCTCCTGACCTGTGCCCCTGGCTCACTGCACTGCCCCCGGGGGCTACTGAGCACTTGAAATGTGACTACTGTCACGTGTTGAAATTATAATATTTTAGATATACTGGGTTAAATAACATACCTTACTAAAATTCATTTTACCTGTTTCTTTCTACTTTTTTTTTTTTAATGTGGCTACTAGAAAATTTTTAATTACCTGGATGACTCACATTACATTTTCACTAGGCTTTCTATTCCAGGTCATGTGTTGCTTACCTATTCAGTTTCCAGAAATTCAGTTCAGCAAAACTGGGCAGCTGGGTGGCTCAGTTGGTTAGAGTGCATGCTCTGAGCAATAGGGTTGCCGGTTCAATTCCCACATGGGCCAGTGAGCTGCGCCCTCTGCAACTAGATCGAAGACAACAACTTGAACTGAGCTGCCGACTGGTAGCCGGATGGCTCAGATGGGAAGAGCGTGTGCTCTTAACAACAAGGTTGCTGGTTCGACTCCCACATGGGATGGTGGGCTGTGCCCCCCACAACTAGATTGAAAACGGCAACTGGACTTGGAGCTGAGCTGCACCCTCTACAACTAAGACTGAAGGACAACAACATGACTTGGAGCTGATGGGTCCTGGAAAAAACACATTGTTCCCCAATAAAGTTAAAAAAAACACACAACAACTGTCCTGTCCCATGTCCTGTTCTCTGTATGGCCAGACATTCTTTATTCTAAAGACCAACCACGCCCAGGAGCTGAGTAAATGGTGTGCCCCTGCCACTGCCATCTAGATTGAGACTCTGGCACCTCAGGATGATTTTAAGATGTGTATCTCTCCTTCCATGGGAGGTAACAAAGGAGAGAGGGACGCGAGCACCCCTCACCCCTTGAGTGACATTAATTCTACCCACATGTGAGCAGTGGCTTCCCAACAGTCATCTTTCTTGCAGACTGGATTTTTAGTCCCTGAAGTAAGTATGGTGGTTGCTTGGGGAGGAGGAAGAGGAAAACAAAGTCTTGGATATTGACTTTCAGCTCTAAACCTTGGTGTTCTCTCACCTCTCTCTTCAGGTTAGGAATAGAAATTCACAAAACACATAAACAATAGAGGCTTCATGTCTGCACACTTCATCCTTTGTCAGGCGCTGTGCTGGCTGCTTTGTGTGTGATGCCTCATCTCATTTTCCCAACTGCCCTACAAAGTTGGTGTTCACCGTTTTCTAGATGAGGAAACCGAAGTTTAGAGAGGTTGAGTAACATTCCCAAGGTGACCACAGAAAAGTAGCCACGCCATCGGATTCAGGTCTGATCAGTGATCAAACCCATGATCCTCATCACCCGTTATCTTCTCGATGCCTCCGTTTCCCCCTCTGCAGTATGGAGATGATGCCTGGAGGCAGGTGGGGCCCATGATCTCCAAGGATCCATCCTCCCCTGGGACTAGGTCCTGGGATCCTGAGGAGCTCCAGTTTGAAGGGTCTCCATCTCCTGCCATCCCCTGGCTGAGCTGTATCCCTTCGTCCTGGCTGGCAAGCCAGTCCTCGCTCTCTTGACTCGGAGGCCCCTCCTGCCTGGGTGCTCTCTAGTTCCTGTCTCAGGGAGGGAAGCACCTCTAGTCCCTGTATCAAGGCTCTACCAAAACCTCACCTCCTCCAAAGCCCCAGGAAACTAGTAAGTCAGAGAACTGCTTCTCCATGCTGCCCCTTTCCTGTTCTGCTTCCCAGGACGTAATGATCTTCCTCACCCCTTCACCTCCAGAGCCCTGCTCCTCTTCCCCAGCCAAATGCACTCCCAAAACAGGCCTTGATGTCAATGAGCTTAATCAGAGTCTCAGCCCCCCCCCCCCCCCGCCACGAGAAGGATTCTGTATTTCATTCATTTAGCAAACTGTTTCCTGAGCCCCTACTACTGCATGCCGGGCATTCTTCTAAACCCTGGGCACTGAAGTGACAGCAACAAAGTCCCTGGTCTCCTGAAGGAGCCAAGACTGTTCCCAAATGGTGATGCCCTAAACACTGATCCATATTTCTGGAGAGTTTCCTGCTGTTCTTATTTTTAGGTCAAGAAATAATTAGTTAATGGGCCCTGGAGGTTTCTCTGTAATGGTTAAATAAACTATGATACATTACTTGAAGGGACGCCACACATCCATTAAAATATGTTTCTAAAGAACATTACAGCATTGGTAAATGTGATAGAATGCTCAGTGAGGGGACAGCTTGCCACACCATATACCAGTGATGGGGAGAGGTGAGGAGTGAGAAGTATGATTCTAGGCACATCCTGGTGTGTTGGGGATAGAAGGGGTGGGGAGCCTGTTTTCCTAATTCAAACTACAGAAGGTAAAGCTCACTGAAATCTCAGCCAGCAAGGAGACAGTGGAAAACACATTTTCTTCCAAATATCAGTGATTCATAGTAAGAATGTCTCAGGCTCCCAGAGGGGAAAAAAAGAAAAAAACTTTCTGTTTATTAAAAGATGGCACAGGTTTAAAAAGTTTTAGAAAAGAATGTTTAATTCTAACTATATGTACATGTGTGCAATGTGTATACGTGTGTGCATGCACACGTGTGTGTTTGTGGGTACAGAAAAAAAGGCTGGAAGGAAATATACCAAAATTAGGATGTCGTAGCAGGTTTTTGTTTTAATTTTACACCTTTCCATATTTTCCAAATTTTCTGTCGTAACTCTGATTGCTTTTACAATCAGAAAATAAGCAGTAAACTGGATGCTAATAGTTTTTTAATTTCCTCATGAATCTGTTTTTACAGGCACCATTTCAGTGGGGTTTGGAAATCAGCAGGGTGTGAAACAAATGAAATTCCCCATTCCTGCAGGGCTGAGTGTGCCCCTTGGCCCTGGAGAGAAGCCCTCCCTACATCCACGCTGGCAGCCAGCTGTCCACAGCTGTGCTGAGGAGGCCGCGAATGAATGGAGCTGGTGGAAAAACACAACATTCCTGACTCTCCAAGGATGGCATTATGCTTGGAACTCTTGCTCACCAAAGAAGTAAATAAATGCAGAGAGAGAGAGAGAGAGAGAGAGAGAGAGAGAGAGCAGCCAAGCATGCTAGAGGAACCTCAGTCCTGGAGGTGAGTCAGCTGCCAGAGCTCCCCAACTCCTAATACCACATTTGAAAGAAGACCCCTCTGCCTAAGCCAACCAGCATTGTGGAAGCAGGGCTAGCACCACTTGAGACCCTCCTGGGCTGTACCTCTTGAATGCCACGTTCTCTTCTTGCTACATATCAAGTTCTGTTCCCGCCTCTAGACTGAAGTGGTCCTGAGGGCAGGGCCCCTGGCTGACTCATCTTCATATGCCCTCTAGCACTCATTGGCATAGCCAGTCACCAGCTATTTCCTCCGGCACTTCAGCCTGCCAGGCACTGTTCCAGTGTTGAAGAGACCATGGGGAGCAAAACAGGCAAGGTCCCTGCCCTCATGGAGCTTACATTCTAGTGGGAGAGACAAGCAATCGATAAGAAGAAAATCAAGATTTTTTTTATCCCAAATGGAGTTGAGTGCTATGAAGAATATATTCCAGGGTGCTGTTTTGGTTGAGAGCTAGATGACAAGGAGAAGCCAGCTGGGAAAAGAACTGAGAGAAGGGCTTTCTGAACAAGGAAGACAGCCAAGGAGAAACCCATGAACTTGGTGTGTTCAAGGAACAAAAAGATCCGAGAGGGTGGAGCACAGGGAGTGGAGAGGCGTCAGAGAAGCAGGCAGGGGCCAGCCCCCAGAGTACCCACAGGAGGGTAAGAAAAGGAGCGGCTTATCTGCCTTCCTAAAAGACACTCACTCTGCATGCCCTGTGAGGCTGGATTGTGCTGTGTCAGCCCACAGAAAAAGTCTTCATCACTGCCAGTCGAATCGATGACTGGGTGCTCCCAGCATCTCTGGTGGTGTGGAGTGGCCAATCAGCTTGTCCCAGGGCTCTCAAAATGCCTGTGGAACCCTGTCTCTTCTCATCCACATTCTGCTTTTCTGTCCTTGCCCTCCGGATACCCCCTTCACAGTGCCAAGCAGCACAGCTGATGACAATGAGGAAGCAAACCCGACTGCCATCTACCCATCCACCCATGTCCAGCCCTCAGCATTCGTTCAGCAAACAGTTTCTGTGCCCAGACCTTGGGCTGGGTGCTGAGGATGTGAAAATGAGCAACATACAAGCCCTGCCCTCAAAAGCTCCAGCAGGCAAAGCCTGTGTGTGCCAGGCTCACCAGGCATCACCCTTGGGCAGGAGCTGCCCAGAGCCCACTTCTCCATGTAGGGCCGCCGCTTAAGTCTTCTGTCTCTGGTAAAACCTGCTGTGAGCCTCTGAAATGGTTTTGGTAGGCGTATTAATTCACTCCAAGGAGGCTAAACAGAGAGACGAGCTCAGTGCCTTGCCTGCTTCCTCCGCCCACCCCCCCTCCCCATTCCTCCCTCCACCAACCCAGGGAGAATCTATGCCCAGTCTCAGGAATGAAGGTGTAACCAGTGGGGTGGCAGGTACTATTTATTCGATGACAAAGAAGGACTTTGGTGTTGTTTTGCAGAGTTGGGAAGGCAAGGGAATCCATCAGGAACGGGTCTGGGGTAGGGGTGGGGAAAGAGGGAAAGAACTTGAGACACATGCCTCAAACCTCCGTAACCAGTGCCACACAGAAATGCCCCAGGGCACAGTCAGAAGAACCGCATCACATGTATCACTTCCAGAATCTCCTCCTGCATAAAAATCATTGTTGTCATTATTCAGAAAAATCCAATTAGCCCCACTTTAGCAGGTTCTTCAGTTCTGCCCTGTGAGGTTTCTGGGGTGTCTGGGGGGTTGCGGGGGGGCGGGGTCTGTGCCTAAGGAAAAGTGCATACTGGCTCTTGGAAATCCTCGTATCCTAAATCTGCCGGAGCAACTGAACTTCCAAGAAGCCCTGCAGGACCCACCACACCTGTCAGGGCTCACTCCAAAACCCACCATGCAGCTGGGTGGCAAGTTTTTTTCCAGTGGGGCTCAGCCATCCTGGGGAGAAGTCAGCAACAGGGATGGTTCCAGACCCTTGAGTCTCTTCTTCCCAGGAGGGGAGGAAGGGTTATAAATAGCCTGGACTCCTTCAGCCCTACATAGACACAGATCCCACACCCCCGCCCCAGCCCCAGCCAGCTGGTCCCTCCTCGCCCAAGTTCCCACAGCCTGCTATAAGAGGGAAGAAAACTACTCACCCACAGCAGGGGGGGTGGGCAACAAAGTCCTTCAGGCCCCCATCAGAATGACTGGCCTCCCAGGAAGTGTAATTGTAACCCCTCTATACTCCTCTGTAGGTATGGTTCTGGAGAGGAATAAGAGGCAATATTTTTAGGAGGCCTCTTACTCCCTGGTCAGCCCAGAAACCCCAAGCTGCACTGAATGAAGTTATAGAAATAACACACCCCCGGCTCCCTGCCTCAGTTTCCCCATCTGTAACATGGACCAATCGCTGAACTATGTGCCACTTAGGGATGCTGATGAGATTAGCCTGAGATGAAAATGAAAAGGTGTGTGTCAAAATGTAACATTGTGTATCATTATGGTACCAGATCTTGGTTTCTTCTACAGGAGCCCCAAGCACAACTATGGGGACATTGACTCTTATCTGTTCATAAGAGCGGAAGAATTATACTCAGAGACATTGCATTAGCATTGAATTCTTGATACTGGATGCCCCTGAAAGCAGTAAAACTTTCTTACAAGTCATTTCTGACTAATACAGATTGACACATACCGCACCCAGACCTATTTTGATTTAATATGATTCTGCTGGACTGTACGTGACATTATACATTGAAGGATAAGCATTGCCCTAGGATGTTTTGATTTGGGGGGAGAAAGTTCTCTGAACAGTCATTCTGTTTACCATTCAAATCCTTCCCACCCCTACACAGTGGTAAGAAACAAGTGGCTAAAATCTAAGTGGCCAACTCCCAGGTCTTTTTAATTAAGACACTTTGTTTTGCTCAATAAAATAGAGCATAAAAAACATTTACTGAAAACCCACTCATTGATGTCTAATAGCTGTGTCAAATACTCACAACAACATTTATTCCAACACCCCCAGATAATTGCTCATCTTTCTCATTTGGTATCCACAACAGCACAGCAATTGTGTCCAAGTTAATTGATCCAGAATTGGGCTCCCTTTCAAAAATATCTGTAAAACCTAATTACCAGGAAAACAGAGTTCTGGCATTCTACAGAAAGTGGGTGCTTCACAGTGAGACAAGCTGCAAGCTCATCTTGGCTAATCAAGCCACATTATGTTACAAAAGGAGTCTGAGGAATTTGGGGTGAGGAGGGAGCAGGAAAAGTTGGGATAGTGTCAGACTGAAATCTGCAGTGACTGTCCTGATTTTTATTTTTTTAAGCCAAGCGCAGAGAACTGTAAGTATACCACATTCACTGGCAAGCATGGACATAGGAAGTACCAGATAATGAGCCCTTGATGGGTTTGGGTGTGGGGGTGGCGTTTCTGACCTCAGGCCGTTCAAGGTCTTTGCTGAGAGAACTCTCTCCACCCTGGCCTGGGAGGCTGATGTCAATTCTAGTCTCCGTAGGCCTCTAACCACCGTGGCAGGTCGCTTTCCTTCCTTGGGCCTGGAGTTTGCTCATCTGTAAAATTAGCACTCCTAATACCTAGGGTCTCTTTCAGCTCCAAAATTCTGTGACCTTCTTTCAAGCGAAGGGCACGCTTTCTGCTCAGGTACTTGCTGGGTGGGGGAATAGGAAGTGGAAGCAGGCCCAGCCAGAATGAAGGACTGAGTGTTTCCAGCTCTCACGGAGCTCTGTGCCGACTTGCAACAGCCGGGTATCAAACCCACAACCAAGAAAATGATTTCTTTCAGCCCAGGACGGACCTACCGGGGCGATTCTAACCTCGCTGCCCTGGATTCGTCACTCTGGCCAAAAAAAAAAAGAGGCGGGGCGAGGGGGGGTTCGAAAACCTGTGCTCCTCGGGTACCCTCTCCCAGAGCGCACCACACCACACATCTTCTCCTTCTGAGGGGGCTTTTCTCCTCCCCCCCTTCCCTCTTTCTGTCCCAGGTACCCCAGAAACACCAGCCCTAGCCTTGAGAAGCTCTGCGGGCAGGCAACACACACCCCTGACTCCAGGCTACCTTCGGCCTGGACCCTCGCTGCCTGGACTTGGATAACAGCCTCGGCGGCTGGTTTCAAAGGACATGAGAGTTGCTGCCGCATCGCTTTTCTTGGGCACCTTCTGGCCCACCTCCTAATGAAATCAAACAACCAGCCGGAATAACAAAGCAGCACGGCGGCCGGATACAATTCGCTTTCCAAGGAGCGGGAGATGCGCGCACCAACGAGCGGAGAAGCGCGCGCGGTCCCTAGGATGAGACCCCTGCGCTGCCCTGTGCGGACGACAGGTTAGCCTCGGCTTCACTTTCCCGAGGCACCGAAGATCCCGTATGCTTGCGCCCATTTCCCCGCAACTTCCCAACCGGACAGCAGCATCAGGGGCCCGCAAGGGCGCCACCTCCGGGAGGGACCGCCGCGAGACCCCGGAGCCGCAACGCGAGATGCGGGATCCCAGACTTCCCAGCCCCTTTTTTCTAATGTTCAAGATAAGACAGTGTGAGGTGCGGATGCCAACGTCTCGGGAAAACGTCACTCTCCAAAATTGCCCCGCGCCTTCCCGAGACAAGCGCGGTAAAACTTTTGGCAGGAACCACCTGTGGCTGCCGACAGGCCCTCCCTCCCCGGGCCGGGACGCGCCGCCGAGCCCCGGGCCGCACGCGCCCGCAGAAGTTGCCTTCCAGCCCCGCGCGCCACTTCGCTCCGGGCCGCGGTGCCAGCCAGGAGGCGCGGCGCCCGCTCGCTGGCTCGCTCTCCGCGGGCTCTCCCCTCCTCCTCCCCTCCTCCCGCCTCCTCCCGTTGCATGGCTGCCGCACGGAGCCCCTGAATAGCCACCGCAGCCCCCCGCCTCCTGCCCGCCTCGCTGGGGGCGCCCCTGCCCACGCCGGAGCCCCGGGGCGCGCGGACCTCCGGCCTGCTAAGCGGCAGCCCCGGATATCGCTTTCCGGCGTTGGCGACGCGCGGCCACCCTCCGGGGAGCCCCGCGACCCCCCGACCCGCCTCAGCAGCCAAGGTGCGGGGGAGAGCGCGACCCTCACAGCCGGTGCCGGAGCCCGGCGCGCGAAGCCACTCACCTCTCTGGGCGCCGCCGGACCGGCCCGCCCTCCCGCACTTGGCGCCGGGCCGCGACCCTCGCGTCCTCCTTCGCCGCCGCCGCCGCGGTCGGTCAGTCCCGGGGTGCCGGAGCCGCGCGGGCCGCGCGGCTGTCAGAGTCTCGTGGCGGGGCTGCGCCGGCGGGTGTGGAGCCG
>NW_017731536.1:2078840-2156227 GCF_001890085.2 Hipposideros armiger
CGCGCCCGCCCCCTCCCCTGCGCCCCCCTCCCGGCCCTGCCACACATGCACTTGCTGCGGCTCGACCGCCTCCTCGGCTCGGCTTAATTTCTATTTTGACAGAAACTGTGGCGGGTGGGCGGCGCTGCGGGGGGCGCCCGGGACTTCGCGGAGGCGGCGGGCGGCAAGGCAGGACGCGGCGCGGGGGCGGAGTGGGGGCCCGGGCAGAGCCACCAGCGGCTCGGGGCTCCGTGTCTTTTTTTCTTTCTTTCCTTTTTTCTCTTTGCCTCCTCCAGGATTTAAAGGGACAGCCCCGGCCGAGGCGAGGGACCAGGCGGCCGCCGTTTCTCCGGTCTCCTGACGCCCTCTGCGGCCGGGCAGGACCCGCCCGCACCCGGAGCGAGGCTCCAGACCGCTGGGTATTTTTAGGCCCACACCCGGCCCGGGGCAGTGGGGTGGCCGAACTTGGCTCGGGCGCACGGCTATTTTTACAAAGGCCGATTAGGGGAGGAAATAAAACAACTCAGCAACTGCTTTCCCACCCGAAAGCTGGGAGCAAGGAGTAGAGGCGAGAAGTTTCCCAAATGCTCTCGGAATTCCAGCGAGCTCAGAAACACACTTCGACACGAGAAACCACGGGCTTGCAGCACTCCAGGGCGCCCAAATCGCTGGGGGCAATCCGGCCCTCGAGGCCACTGGGGCGCGAGGTGCCCCCCGCAGGCTGGAGTCCCCCGCATCCCGCACACTGCGCGCTAGGGACTGTCCCCTGGCCACCGGTCACTCCCCTGGACAGCCCAGAAGGGGGCCTTCCGCAGCATCCAATCACTCAACCAAGGGGCGGTCCCTGGGAGGGCTTGGCTCCGCCTATCCCGTCAAGCCCCGCCCCCGAGGACACTTGACTCGCCCGAGACTTTCCGTGGGACTCTCAATGCAGAGTGGTGACGGACTGCACAAAAGGCCCATCCTAGGGAAGAGGAGGGGAGTCTCGGACCTGGAGGGACGGCGTGGGTGGTCGCGGGCGAGGCAACGTTCGGGCAGACGTTCTGGCCACCAGTACGCAGGAGCTGGCTTTTCCCTCTACCTTTCTGCAGCCCACGCCTCGGCGCTCCTGACAGACGTAGGAACTTTTGCCCGCCCTGGCACTACATCTGCGACTGTACCCTCGGATGTCAGCTAGTCCTCTCCGGGACTCCTCCTTCAGACAGGAAAGTTTGCGATCCTCAAACTCCTACAGGGGCCTGTGCTTACCTGAGCCGCGTCGCGTGCGCCCAGGATAGGCAAGAAAGTGAATCCCTCCCTCCTGTCCCCATGGGGACATCGACTAATGAAAGGGCAGTGGGGCTGCTGCTGTTTGAGTACTGTCTTTTAATATTAAAGATACCCGATGACATCCTCTACAGAATTCACAAAAATAAATTTGTGGACCTTTAACTTGGCACTTCTTCCCAGTGTTGCTCATTCAGATTGTTTTTATCCGTTCATTCATTCGTGTAATAATTGCACTATTACATGGCACCACGCCTTGTGAGTAGTGAAGACAAGGAAAAACACCCTGAAATAGGACTGACAGCACAAAGCAAGGCACTCACGTGAAAGGGGGATCTGAAACATAGGGTCGTGTGGTCGTGTTTCATTTTCCAGAGAGGCCTGGCTTAAGTAAACGTCATTCATTCAACCGTTTGAACAACCACCTATCTAAACCGTTCACAAGAACATATAAATCTAGAGAAGTCTGTCCTGGAAACTAAGAAATTTTCAGATTCAGAGTGTCAGGCTTCCAAATTGCTAGAGCTTCCAGTGGCAAAATAATATCCTTGCTCTAAGCAGTCCTGGGAGCCACTGCCCTCCCAAATTAGGTTGTCTATCTCCCTGCTAAATTAGGTTGTCTGTCTAGTTTCCTTTCATGAAAGAGTCTTCAGCCACTTGGAGTACTGCTGGCCCTTCTGACATGTCAAGCTTCTAAGCCAGAGCACGGGGGTGCATTTAGGGAGTACCTGGAGGATCTCAGTCCTTGAATAGAAAGACACCTGTAGACAACAGGAATGCAGTTCTGGAGGTGAGGGCAGCTACAGCCATGGCAAGGGTGTTTTGCTTAAGAAAAGAGGGATGTGGGTGCTAAATTAGAAATGCCTCTCTAAATCAGTAAGGTTCTTCTTCCTTCTCTGGATTCAGTTGGCTCCAGAGCAGACATCCGTTCCATCGCTGTCACTAAATGGTTTTCCATGCCATGAGCTGTAGGAGGAGGGTTCCATGTGAGCTTCAGGTCTACAGAATCTAATCTAATCACCACAGGCAAAGTTTATCAATTGAAGAGCAATCAGGATGAGAATAGTCTGCATGAGTGATATTATAGAATATTTTTAATGACAGCAACTATTCAATTGTGCTTATAATTTAATTTTTGTTCAGTTATCTTTTTTCCCACAAGACTTCAAGCTCTGTACCCATCTTGGTGTCCTCGGTGCCTAACATATACTCAGCACCTAATAGGTGCTCATTAAAAGACTGATGAACTGAATGAACGAAGTCCTTTTAGAAAGGTGGAGTAGGTGTGGTAACACATAAGGACAGCTATCTAGTGACTTTTGTAAGACTCTTGTGCAATCTACTTGTTTATATGTAGGTGCAACTACAGGCAGTCCCCGACTTAGGATAGTTCGACTTAAAATTTTTTTACTTTACAATAGTGCAAAAGTGATATACATTCAGTAGAAGCTGTACTTTGAATTTTGATCTTTTCCCGGGCTAGTGATATGCCTTATGATACTCTCTCGTGATGCTGGGCAGTGGCAGCAAGATGATTTTGCCCAACTGTAGGCTAATGTGAGTCTGTCTGAGCATATTTAACATAGGCTAGGCTAAGCTAGGTAGGTTAGCTGTATTAAATGCATTTTCAACTTACGATGGGTTTACTGGAAGATAACCCCATTGTAAGCTGAGGAGCATCTGTATAAACTTTGCCATAAATAATAGGATTTACTGGTTCCTGCCAGGCTCTACTACTTATCAGCCATGTAACCTAGAAAAGGATGTCATTCATCTCCTCAGAGCCCCTGTTTCCAAATCTATAAAAAGGAGATAATAATGGGGTGTTTTCTACTCCACAAAGATGCTGCGATGACCAGGTGAGAAAAGGCTTGGACTAGTGTTACATTCATTAAGGGGTTCCTGTGTGTCAAGCACTGTGAAGCACATTGTAAATTATCAATAGTAGATGCTGGAATAAATTTTACAGAAATTATCGAAGAACTGAGTTCAAATATTTACCTATGTCCCAAGGGTAGTGAGAAGCTGATTCAAGAAAAGAGAAAAGAAGAGAATTACAATTTACAGAGCTCTTTCTAGAATCAGAACTCATGGTATGCATTGTTCTATGTTCCTCATTACAACTCTGTGCAATACATTTTGTAATGACCATTTTATAGGTGAGAAATCTGATACCAATAGCAATGGTAGTGACCAAGGGGGTATCCCACAGCTGGGAAGTGGCAGAGGCTGCCCTGGGACCCAGGGTTGTGAGTCAGGAATTCACCAGCCTCACCTCCTGTGGTGCTGCCTCTAGAGGAGAAAGAAAGAGTGGCTTTGAGGAAATCAAGGCAGGAGTGGATTTCAAGAAAACAGTGGGTCCATGTTACCACAAGGCAGGTTGGGGGAGGTTCAATCTTAGTTGCAAGGAACATCCTGGAAAAGGTGGCATTTGACTCAGTCCTTTAAGTTTGGATGAGTTCTTTCTCTTTTTCTAATTTTTAATTTTGAAAGAATTTCAGATATTCAGAAAAGTTACAAAGGTAGTATAAAGACTACCTTCACCCAAATTCCCCAAATGCAAACATTTCCTACTCTCTCTCTCTGTTTTATGTCCTGCTCTCTATACATTTTATTTTTCCCTGAACCATTTGAGAATAAGCTGAAGCCATGATGCTCCTTTACCAAAAAATTCTTCAGTGAGTGTTTTCTAATAAGGGCATTCTCTTACGTAGTAATCAAAATTGGGAAATTGCCACCAGTGCTATTATCTAATCTAAACCATATTTGGATTTTGCCAATTGTCTCACTAATGGCAAAAATGAAAATTCTAGGGGCCGGCCGAGTGGCTCAGTTGGTTAAAAGCTCACGCAAGAGTGCGAGCTCTGAGCAACAGCGGTTCGATGCCTGGCCCGAGCTGAGTTGCCACTGAGCTGCCAGCAGGTGGCAGGATGGCTCAGCTAAAAAAAAATGAAAATTCTGCTCAGGATCCAATTCAGGATTACACATTGCATTCAGTTGTCATACCTCTTGGGAGGGTATTTTTATTATTAAAAAGAAATTTTTATCAATTTTCTTTTTTTCTTTAAAGATTTTTATTTGGGAATTGGGGAGGGGAACACTGTGTTTTTCCAGGACCCATCAGCTCCAAGTCAAATTGTTGTCCTTCAATCTTAGTTGTGGAGGGTGCAAGGTCAGCTCCAAGTCCAGTCACCACTTTCAATCTAGCTGTGGGGGGCCGTAGCCCACCATCCCATGCTGGAGTCGAACTGGCAACCTTGTTGTTAAGAGCACATGCTCTCACCAGCTCAGCGGCAGCTCAGCTTGGGCGCAGCTCACGGGCCCATGTGGGAATCAAACCAGCAACCTTGATGCTCAGAGCTTGCACTCCAACCAACTGAGCTACTCAGCCAGCCTTCATTTCTTGTTTTAAATGGCTGTACAGTTATGGTCCATATGGGGTCACAAAGACTCGCTCCTTGACCAAACTTTAGACAGCCTCCTTTGAGCCCTCTTTTTGACTAGGCCTGACCCTTTGGCCCTGTATTCTCCTGCTTAGTCTAATTGTAGCAAGAATCCTGCTAAGTCAGTTTAGTGAGACTCCCCCCATCCCAGTCCCCCCAAAATCTGATTAAATTCCTCCTCTCCCACCTTTGACATCTCTTCAAGGCCTGCCTTTCGCAAGAATCCTGTTAGGTCAGTTTAGCAAGAATCCTCCTGCCCCTGATGTCTCCTTAATAATTTCCATCCACCGACCCCCACCCTCTGGGCTAGAAAGCCTCTTATTCTTGTTGAGCCTGATTTCTCTCCTCTCTTGCAGTACCCCTTTTGCAGTAGCCATCAATAAAGTCTTTCTTACCATTTTAACAAGTGTCAGAATAATTTTTTCTTTAACAGGGCCAAAGAAAACATAGGAAAATTTAAAACCCATCTGTAATGATCCCCAGCTATATAACCCACGTTAATTCTTTATTTTTTTAAATGTACATTTGTAATCCAAGCATACAACCACCACTGGAGCCAGCTTCCCCTAGAAAATATTGGGGATATGGAAATTCTATTTTCAGTTCCTCCGGAAGTTCTCCCTCAGTGTCCAGTGCACCTCCTGCTGCTCCCAGCTTGGCTACAGTCCACCTTACCCTTTAGTTCCTGACCCAAAGCTCCAGTTACCATCTCCCTTGAGAAGATGCTCTGTCTCGTAGCAACCCCCAGGGAGGAGCTGGTGTGTGTAGGCCATGCCCCTCAGAACCACCTACTCTTTTGTTTGCAACACCAGGGCCTGCAAAGGCTCTACTGGGTAACAGATTTAATAAAAGGTTGCCATAGCTCAAGACAATTAAAATGTAAGGCTGGACAACTTGAAACTGAGCACAAGATAGGATTTCCCCCATGTCCCCCCCCCCCATATTCCAGGGAAAGCAACCAGGGATTCAGTCCTCTACAGTGGGTGCCTCAATGGTGTACCTCATTTTTAACCTGGCTCCCCAGCTTTCAGCAGTCTTTGCTCCACACTTTGTCCATCTTCCCTTTGATGTGACTCTCCACAGGAGAACCAGCCCCTAACCTCAGAGAGGAAGCTTTCTTTGGGATCTCCCGTTCTCCGCCAAACATACATTTCCCAAGCCTCTGTCAGTCAAGCCATCTAAGTAACACTCTGGGTTACTTGGGTGGTCACCAACAGGGCTATTCAGTGATGGCCATTGGCACCCCAAGCATTGCTAAACAGCTGAGCAAGCCAGGACAGGTGAGGTCTGCAGGTTAAGTCCAGCCTCCTTCAAGGTCTCCCTAGCAGCCTGAGTTGCAACTGTGCTATGTATTCTTCCAACTATGCCAAGTAATTGTTGAATCGAGTGTGCAGACATGCATGCTTACCACACACACCTTCCAAGGACAATGCTCAGAGATGATTCAGTCTAATTCTAAGGATCAGAGAAACAATTTCCCAGTTATCTCAAATTTTGCAAAATGCCATAGTACCACTTCCTTTTCTTCATTCTCCTACTCCATGAGTTTATATTGTCTGGTTGCTCCTTTGTCCCCCCTCCCCATAAGAATTCAGAAGTGACCAGTAACCGAGCCAGGGCCCCCAATGGGTCCTTAGTTAGCCAAGCACCCAGGTCAGAGCTTGTATTTTCCCTGAGGATGTGATTAAGCCAAGAGCCCTCACCCTACTCACAATCTGTGAGGAAGGAGAGGACTACTTTTACTTAGAATGTGCAGGGCACCAGGCAAACATCTGTTCTGGTGTGCCTGTCTACACAAACAATTCAATTTTAAAATGCATTACATAATCCATGGCCCATGTGAAGTATAGTGACTTGATGATGAAGATTTAGAATAATGGGTAGGGAAGAGGTATTTACATATTTATTTATTGTTTCAGCAGTGCACATAAAGATTCTTCATAGTCTCCAGCCACCATCTCTTCCTGTTCAAATCCCAAACCCACCTTTTCATTTTCTTTTTGTTCACTATTGTAAATGTACCATTCTTAGAACTTCATTACCTTCCACCTTGAGAAAAGGTAGTGATGCCATTATTACTCATAACATCATTGGGAAAAAGTTTCCCAGACCCAATTCTAATGTGTGTGAAGGTACCAACAAGCAATTGTCCAGCAGGGTATCTGAGAATTCAACTTAATTCCAACACTATTTACCTGGAAATAGCATTAGATTCCACAACTGTTCAGTCCTACAAGATGCCCTCCACTTCAGATGCCAATAACAAGTCAATGTTATTAACTGTACTTCTGACCAACTGCCTATAAATCAGAGGTTCTCACAACCCCCTCCTCGGGTTTGATTTATTTGCTAGAACAGCTCACAGAACTCAAGAAACCCGTTTATTCACTAGGTTACTGATCTATTACAAAGGATAGTAAAGGATACAAGTCAACAGGCAGATGAAGAGACACATAGGGCAATGTCCCATACAAAGGGGCTCCTGTCCTCATGGAGCCTGGCACCTGGAAGCGCTCTGGTTCCCCAGCATGGAAACTCCAAAAAATGACCAACAAGCGTTCTTCAGGGGTTTTATGGAGGCTTCATTATGTGGTCATGATTGACTAAGTCTTTGGCCATTGCCAATTGAACTCAATCTCCAGCCCCTTTCCCCTCCCCAGAGGTGGGAAGTGAAAGTGAAAGTTCCAAACCTCTAAACACAGAGTAGGTTCTCCTGGCGACCAGCCCCCACCCTTGGGTGGGGTCCAAAAGACACCTCATTAACATAACAAAAGACATTTTTATCTGTCTCAACTCTTAGGAAATGCCAAGGGTTTGGGGAGCTGTGAGCCATGAACTGTGGATGAAGACCAACTAACTTATAAGTCACAGTATCACACAAGGCTCTTCAGAATCTATTTCATTGAAACAATATAGCTCTTGTTACTTCTGCAGGTCCTTAATACCATTGACTCATGTTGTGCATCATCCACCTGCCATCTATGAATAGGGGCTTCCTATGACTCTCAAAAGTTTTGTTGATGGGGGCCTCAAATGTAAGTCTTACCCAGAGTATGCAAGGAAATGTGAGCAAGCATTCATTTTCAGATCATGTTAAATTTACCATTTAGAATGATACAGTATAAACATAAAACAACACATTTGCCACCCATATCTTCTCTTAATCACATTCCCAGAATGTTATCTCTTTCAATATTGACCAAATCCCTGTATACTAGGTTGAATCATGTCACTCTAAAATTCACATCCACCTAGAATCTGTGAATGTGACCTTATTTGGAAATAGGGTGTTTACAAATGTAATCAAGTTAAAATAATGTTATTAGGGTGGGCCCTTAATCCAATGAGTGGGGTTCTTATAAAAGAGGGACATTTTGAGGCACAGAGACACACAGGAGATAATGCCATGTGAAGATGGAGGCAGACTGGAATGATGCATCTATAAGCCAAGGAACACCACGGATTGCTGGCGACTCAGAAGCTAAGAAAGAAGCATGGGACCGATTCTCACTCAGAGCCTCCACGGGGGTTCTACTGCAACTCCATAACTCCAAGCCTCCGTGGTCGTCATGAGGACAAAAATTACTCATCATATGGATGGAGCTGTTCTGTTCTTCTATTTTCTTAAGTTTTAGGTTGAAGCAGTTTTCTTTTTTGATTTTACACATAAGGGAACTGAGGTTTGGCAAGTCATAACTTGACCAAGAGAGACAGGAGACCTGGGTCCTTTGCAGCACAAGCTGGGTAGAAATGTAGGCAGCAGTGTTCTAGAGCTGTGTTGTTTCTCTGTGAACATAGCGAGCTCACCTCACCTGTGTGCACGGAGTAGGGGGCAGCGGAGTGGGTGATGAGAGGCCATGCACCTGTGTGTATATGTGTTCCACAGGCATATGGGTGAGGAGGGTAGCACATGCACCAGCTGTATCTCTCTCTCAGGAGGTGGTGATGGGCACCAATTCTCCCTGCATGCCTTTCTTTTCCCAAATAAACAATCACAGGGCACAACGTCTGAAAACCTGGAAGATTTTCTGTCTCCATTGGTCTGGTGCCCTGCCTGCTGCAAACCTGAAGCCATTAGAGCTATTACCAGCCCTCCACTTCCCTCCACCCTTAGTCTCCAGCTCCAGGACTCATTGAATGCCATGAACTCACTGCGCCTGGCCTGCTTGGCACTCGCTATATAAAGAAGATGGAAGTTTTTCTGCCAAAAAAAAAACCCAGGCTGGGCCAGTGACCTGGACTTCTTCCAATAGGTTGGCTCAGCCACACTACCCACCTCAAGGCTCTGTCCCTTCCAGGACTCTGCTATTCCCATCTGGGTTCTCATCTGAGGGACCCTGAATAGGGCCCACCATTACCAAAAATTGTCATGTCTCCTGAGGACCATTACTTTCTCCCCAGGTTGCAAATAAGCTAGCAACAAACCGTGCAGGAAGTGTAAGGGGAGCTGGCAGTTTCTAACCTATAGACATCTACTTATCCTTTGAGGTCCACTTGATTTGTCATCCACACTGTAACTTCTTACCCAAATTCCACCAAAAAGCACTAGCCAACAGCTTCTCTGTGCTTCCTTGACAAATGTGTGCACTGTTATTATGGCCCTTGTTGCCTGGGAAGCAAATAGGTTCCATCTTTTGTGCCAGGTCTGATTGATGAGTAGTGAGTGATTGCCTAGTTGCTGTGTCAAGAAGGATGCTGAGGCTATATTTGGACACAATGGGAAACTTGCCATCACCCGTTAGGAAAGGCAGTTGCAGTGGGTCCTTACCAGGCACCATGCAGCTGTGTCTGCCAACACAGACTGCCACACTACACTGCCCTCCATTACTACAACTGCTCCATCAACATACAAGCAATTTGGGAACAGGACTCTGTTTGCTCACTTTGTACAAGGTGTAATCAAAATGTACGATGAATGTTGCTGCCGAGTGCCATCCAGCGGAAAGGCAGAGATCTTCAATACGGGAAGCAGTGTGTGACAAGTTGAAACTTGTTTGGTGCAGTCAGTAGAGTGTGAGCTACAGTTGAGAGAAGGTGTGTTTTAAAGTGTGCAGCAAATGATGGATCACGAACAATGCATTAACATGAAATGGGCAAATGGTTTCATCCTCCATCATGACAATGCTCCATGTGACACACAGCTTCTAGTATGGCAATTTCTGTCAAGTAAAAACTCAGTGTGTCCTCATCTAGCTTAGTGACTGGATCTGGCACTGTGTGACTTCTGGATCTTCTCCAAAGTCAAAATGACCAAGAAAGGTAAACATTTTGAATTGACTGAGGACATCAAGGCAGCCATGACAGCGCAACTAAAGACACTCACAAAAGAGGACTTCCAGAACTGCTTCAGAAAGTGGCAAGAACAATGGGATAAGTGTGTTCAAAGTGAGGGGGAATATTTTGAGGGGGATTAATGCCAATGTGTCTTTCACTGTAATAAATTTTTTTTTTATTTAAACATTTACCGTATTTTTTTTTATCACATCTTGTATATCCAGTCCACTGCCTGGCACTTAGTAGGTACCCAAGATATTTTGCAGAATGAATGATTGATTAAAATACTCCATAAGCCTTCCCATAGTGTGGAGAACTAGGTGCACCCACCCTGGCTATAGACAAGTGGGAATTATGCAACTTCAATACTCCTTTTGGTCTAGAAGAAGACCTCTTCTTCTCTAGCCATTCGTACTCTCTCCTATAATCTTATTCTTGATGACATCGTGTCTGATAATGCTTTGTTATATAGCTCTATTCATGTGTCTCCAACTTGTCTCCACATTAATAACTCAAGGGTGGAGATGGTCACTTGACCTTAACCCACACTGTGCCTAGCCTGTTAGCACACCGTGGGCATTTAGTAATTCCTGTTAAATGAATGAATGTGTCTTCTGACTCTCCACCTGCCATTTACTCTTCTGTTCTGTCAATGCTATTTGGTTTAATACCAGGTAGTAAATGGATTGCCATATTCCATAAATGTACTTCATTTCCTCTTATCGAGCAGTGACAATCTTAATTGAATTTATAATTATTAACTGAATCATACTCATAGAACTTTAACTTGAAATGCACCACATAGTTTAAAATACTTATTTTAAAGGTGAGGAAACCTTTATTATTGACAGAGTTGGTATCTCCTCTCTCCACCTCACCTTTTTCATTCATTCATTCAACAGTAACTTTTTTTAGAATTATTAACATGTAATAAAAATTTATTATAGATGATTTTTTTTTAAATACAGAGCAAATCATACTTCTTAATGTTTTGATATCTAGTTTATTTTTCTGGGAGTTTTTAAACAAAACTCTAAATGAAGATAGAATTAGCAAGGCCACCCACCAGGTTCACTGTACTCCAAATTCCTCCCCAAGCCACACACAGCCCTCCAACAAGAATTTACCAACCAATATGTATCTTAATCAAGTGTCACTAGTTGCAAAAGAAATAGAAGACACAGACCATGCTCTCCAAATACTTATCTCTGTAATTATGTAGAGCTTAAACATTTTTCTATAGGCCATCAAAGCTACATTAGCATCTTATTTATGTGGTATGCCACGAAGCAGGTTTTTTGGACACTTAAATCTTAACCTTCAAGCCATCAGAACTTAAAATACATACATTTTGTTATATATGTTAGAAAGAAAACTTTCTAAAACATATTACATAACGTTTTTAAAACCACAAATGCTCACTATAGCTCCACCCCCTCGTAAGGATGCTATGGCCTCCTTATGAGCATTTTGGGCTCAGGAACAAAGTCCTGTTCAACTCAGGGTTCATTGAGGTTTGTGGAGCTCTTCCACACTGAATAGCCCTAGAAAGCCATGGATTTTTAGTTCTTCTATATAATTGTGGAAGTACTTCTGCCTCCATTCTTACTACAAACTGGTGGTTATCATTTCTGCATTTTGCTGGTCTTCCAGTTTCTTTTCTTATCTTTTTTTTTTTTTAAAGATTTTATTGGGGAGTTGGGGAAGGGGAACAGTGTTGGGGAATTGGGAAAGGGGAACAGCCAAGTTATTGTCCTTTTTGTTCTTCAATCTAGTTGTGGAGGACGCCATTTCACTGGCCCATGTTGGTATTATGATCATTGTGCTCTTCCCAGCTGAAGCAGTCGGTCGCTGGCCATTAGACAGCTGCTCACAGCGGCTCACGGCAGCTCAAGGCAGCTCTTGCCAACTGCCGGCCACTCACGGTAGCTCACTGCAGCCCACTGCAGCCTACGCCGTTGTCGACCACTCACAGCAGCCTACCTCTAGGTCAAGCTGTTGTTCACAATCTTAGCTGTAGAGGGCACAGCTTACTGGCACATGTGGGAATCGAACTGGTGACCCTGTTGTTCAGAACTCACGCTCTTACCAACCTGAGCCACTCGGCTGCCCCTCCAGCTTCTTTCACTGTTTCTAATTGGGTCTCTTCAAGAGGGCCACTCTGGGTAAACTCTTGGCCATTGCTTTCTCGTATTTTTCTCTGCCCCTTTTCCTTTAGGCTGGGTAGGTTA
This sequence comes from Hipposideros armiger, assembly GCF_001890085.2. Taxonomy (NCBI): domain Eukaryota; kingdom Metazoa; phylum Chordata; class Mammalia; order Chiroptera; family Hipposideridae; genus Hipposideros; species Hipposideros armiger. The sequence continues at coordinate 2,091,034 of NW_017731536.1, forward strand.
CAGGATTCTCACCCAGGACTGGCACCATGGGTATTGGGCCTGTCCAGTCACAGAAGACACCACACTCAGAAGGGCCCACACTTGGCACCATGCTCTGTTGTCTTGAAACTCTTAGTAATTTTATCTTTGAATTTGAGCTTTATAAGTGAAGGCTGATGGAACAAGGGAGCATAGGCATGAGAGAGGAGATAGGCTGAAAGTGTGTGTCCTCTGCTCTTTGCCGCCCATTTCACCTGTAGTGTGGGTTATGCCCAGTATGCGGCTCCATGACACCCTCACCTTGTCCTCCATGTGAGTCAGGCTGAACTCCCATGCATGGTGGGCCCAAAGGAATTCTGAGCCCATGTTCCATGTCCACACGGCTAGAATGAGTGAGCAGGTTACTGACACCCTGAGAGCCCAATTCTTTCCATTCAAACCAGAACTTGCTTTGAATACAGAAAAATTACAATGACACATCTAAGAAACACGAATGACCAAGGAACCCTATCCTATCTTTTTTTTACTCATGTTGCTTCTCTATATTAGCCAACCACTTATACTAAACATGATGACATAAAAAGAAAGGAAAATAAAGGACAACACAACTTCCTTTTCCTTTAAGTCCTTCCTTACTTACTTATCAGTAAACTGAAGGTGGAGGTAGGTGTGCTTATCAAAAAATAAAATAAAGATAGTTGATTTAGTTGTACCCAGCATTTCCCTGTTGTGCTAGGAATAAAATACACATGAATGTACGAGCTATAAATTATGTAATTTTGGTGATTCTGCATATGAGTTAAATGCTTTTACATTTGCATTTCATTGGGTCTTCGGGAAAGTCATGACACATGTTTGCAACAGATGGCATTTGTTCATTTTTGGAAGTACTAGAGTCATTCACATCTATGTTATTGCTATGTCATTTGACAGCTGACAGTTCTAGCTTCATCCTAAAAAAACTGAGTGATTTGGTTGAGTTTTGAAGATTGTACAACAAGTTGAAGATGGAAGACCAAACTGTGCATTTTTGCCATATTTTACTGTTTTACTTCCACAAAGGGAAGAATGCGCGTCAAGCTTGTGAAAAGTTGCATACAGTTTACGGTGACAATGCTCTACAAGAATGTCAGGCTAATGATGGTTCACGAAATTCCGTGCTGGTGATTTTTATCTCAACAACACTCCTCGGTCAAGGAGCCCCACCAAGGTTGATGATGACAAAATAAAGGCATTGATCGAGTCAAACCCACGTTACACAACACGAGAGATTGCAGAAACATTGAACATCCATCATTAAAGCATTCATGACCACCTGAAGAAGCTGAGATACGTAAGCAAGCTTGATATTTGGGCTCTGCATAAACTCAAAGAAGTTCATTTGATGGTGCGTATAAACATCTGCAATATGCTCATTAAACGTGAGGAAAACTACCCTTTTTTGAAGCGACTGATAGATAACTGGTGATGATAAGTGGATTGTTTACAACAATGTGGTGTGCAAACGGTCTTGGTCCCAACGTGATGATTCACTTCAAAGGACATTGAAAGCAGACATTCATCAGAAGGAGGTTATGCTCTCAGTGTGGTGGGATTTTAAAGGTGTCGTGTTTTTCGAGCTCCTACCAAGGAACCAAACAATCAATTCGAATGTGTACTGTCAGCAATTGGACAGTTTGAACGAATCCATCATCCAGAAACGTCCAGAGCTCGTTAATTGTAAAGAAGTTATGTTACATCACGAGAACGCGAGACCACACACAAGTTTGATCACCTGTCAAAAATTATTGGAGCTTGGATGGAATGTGTTGCCACACCCACCATACTCGCCTGACCTTGCGCCCTCAGACTTCCACTTGTTTCGCTCTCTTCAAAACTCCTTGCGTGGCATAGCGTTCAATTCAGATGAGGCTGTAAATCAGAACCTTGTTCAATTTTTCGCCGATAAAGGCAGGTCCTTCTATGAACGAGGAATTATGAAGCTCCCTGAAAAATGGCAAAAGGTTATCGAACAAAATGGGCAATATATCATGGATTGATCTTTGTTCTTTATATAAATAAATGACCTTTGAAACACATAGGCAAAATATGTCATGACTTTTCCGAAGACCCAATAAATGACTTATTCACAATAGCTAAAAGTTGGAAACAACATAGGTATTTATCGGTGAATGAATGAGGCACCTAGAATTTGCAAACTCAGATACAGCCAGTAGAGTGGAAGTTGCCAGGGGATAGGTGAGTGAATGTACTTAGTGCCACTGAACTGTACTCTTAAAAATGGTAAATTTTATGTTACATATATTTTACCACAATAAAAAATAATATTTAAATGGCACAGTAGAAAGATGAAAGGCAAAATTATGCAAATAATCTAAATGTTTGATTTTTCTTCACTTACAATGACATTAAATAGCAATTTTTTTTAAACATACATTGAGAAAGATTGCAGAAGAAAGGAAAAAGCTTTGTATTTCAGTACCTTTCACTACATTTTCACTTTCCACTGGGTCCTGAAAATTACATAGCAGGTCCTGTCCTGACTCTTCATCAACATCCTCTCAGTCCCCATACCTCGGCTCCTTCTTCAGCACCCACATTCACCACTTATAATACATATTCATTCCTTCTCCCTCCTGTTTCTCTTGCTTTCTTGTTCTCCTTCCCTCCTTTTCTTGCTTTTCTTAACCAAGAGCAAGAGTCACTACCCCATCTCTCCACTTGCCTTTCTTGACATGTTTCACTCTTTCCTCACCCTCCTTCCTTCAGCTGAGAGCCTGGCCCACACCGATCTTTTTTGCTCTGTACTCAGTCCACTCCCCAGTCTGAACCTACTCCTTTCCCTCTGAGGCTGTTTCAGCCCACCCCCTGCTCCTCTTACAACCTGAAGCCATGGGCCTTTGCCCTGGAGCACCTGTGAACCACTCCCGCTGTCCCTGTTTCCGCTGCTTCTGTCACCCCTGAGGTGGAAGCCTCCCGAGAGATCCCATCCACCCGGAGATCTGGTCCTTATTCTTCTCTCGACTCCCCGGGATTCGAATGAGTATTCCAGAAACACTTCTCTTTAAAAAAAAAAAAAAAACAGGTAGGCAACCTAAGTGTCCATGAACAGAGGAATAATGAAATGTGGTATATACATGCAATGGACTATTGTTCCGCCTTTAAACAGAAGGCAATTCTGACCCATGCTACAACATAGATGGACCTTGAAGGCATTATGCTAAGTGAAATAAGTTAGACACAAAAGGACCAGTACCATATGATTCCACTTATATAAGGTTCCTAGAAAAGGAGATACATAGAGACAGAAAGTAGAATGGTGGTTGCCAGGGGCAGAGGGGAGAGGAGAGAGAGGAGTTAGTGTTTAATGGGTAGGGTTTCTGTTTGGGATGATGAATAAGTTCTGGAAATAGATAGTGGTGATGGTTGTACAACATTGTGAATGTACTTAATGCCACTGAATTGTGTGCTTAAAAATGGTTAAAATGGTAAAATCTATGATTATATATATATATATAACATAATATATATATATAATATATATTACCACAATTATATAAATATATATAATATTATATATATATACATATATATATATATATATAAAACCACAATTAAAAACAAGAATAAGATGGGATGCCAATCTATGCCCTCTTTACCATCTTTCTTCTCCTCTTTGAGGTGTCCTGGAGAAAAGGAAAGATGGTTTACATCTTTAGTTCAAGGCTGGACAGGAAAAACGACAGAGGAAATGAAGGTGAGGATGTGGCATTATCCATCAAGTGCCAGCTGAAGGGTTGTTTTCAGAGAAGTGTTTGAGGGCTTTCTGATGATGGTAGAATTGAGGGAATAGAACTTTAGAGCCAGAAGCTCAGAGAGGAGAAATGACTTGTCAGGTCCTCACAGCTCATGCAGGTGGCAAGGAAAGTACTAGAGCCAGGAATGGGCTGGCTCCCAGCCAGGGCTCTTTCCTCTCAATGGAAGCTCTCCAAGAGATGGCAGCATGGCAGCTAATGAGCAGATGGCATAAGTCAGTGACTACAACACAATGAAATAGGGACTCCAAGGAGAGTAGACACAAAGGAACCCTGGGTCTACTTCCAGGGGCTAGACCAGACAAGGCTTTGGGAGGAGGCAAACAGCCCGGAACAGGCATCCTGGGTAGAAGGAACACTGTGTACTGTAGGACATAGCATCATCTGGGGCACTGTCATCAAGGATACTGTGTCTGTCAGGGGCGCTTTTGTCATTTAACTCAGAACTGTTTGAGACATAACAGGACATTCAGCATCTCCTATCCCTGACCACTGAATTCCATAAGCATTCCCCCAGTCATTGTGACAACGTCACACACTTCACACATTTTCAATTGCCATGGGTGTGTGTGGGGGGAAGGTGGATAATCATTCCTAGTTAACTTCCGGTGGTCTAGTTCCTGCGAGTAGTTCAGCAAAAGACAAAGAACTAAGTGAACTATGACTGTGGCAGTTAGGGTGAGGGGAGTGAGGGGCCAGGACATGCGTGCAAGGGGGGCTTCGTAGGCAAGCAACCAGGACAGTCATCTAGGGTTCTGCACTCATAAGGGCCTCATGAGTGGGGTTTAATGCTCTGAGGGCACCATCTTGAAATTTTTTATCCTTTTGTTTTTATTTTTAAAAAAAAATTTTTTTTTTATTGGGGAGTTGGGGGGATGGGAACAGTACTGGGGAATTGGGGAAAAAGGAACAGACAAGTTGCTGTCGTTTTGTTCTTCAATCTAGTTGTGGAGGACGTTGCTTCACTGGCCCAAGTTGGCACCATCATTGCGCTCTTCTCTGGCGAGGCAGATCAGTCGCCGGCTTCTGGACGACCGCTCACTGCGGCTGCTGGCCGCTCACGCTGGCTGCTGGCCGCACACGGTGGCTGCTGGCCACACACGGTAGCTGCTGGCCACACACGGTAGCTGCTGGCCACACACGGTAGCCCATGGCAATCCACTGCCACAGGGACTGCAGCCCACACCGTCGCCGGCGACTCATGGCAGCCCAGCTCCAGGTTGAGCTGTTGTTCAGCATCTTAGCTGTGGAGGGCAGTGTCACTGGCCCTCATATGTGGGATCCGAACCAGGGCCCTCTGGCATCCCAAGCGAGTTCTTAACCATCGCGCCACTCCTTTTGTTTTTAAATTTGCATTTTGTGAATAGAGTCTGAGACAATGGGCCATGTTGGAGGGCTTGGAGTCCTTGCTTGTACACAGTTCCACCTCCCACTGCCTCCCCAGGATAGGTTCTCAGCCATACCCTCTGTGCCCCTGGCACCTCAGGCGCCCCCCAGTTTCCCTCTCCCTACCTCTATCACTTGAACCCACCATATTGGTGGGGGCTCATGTCCTGCATTGCCCTCCACCCCCAGCAGAGGCCAAAGCAAGCTCAGAGAGGGCCAGGTTTGAGCTCATGCCTCTTAGTGTCTCAAGGGTAAGTTGAGGCAGTGGCCACCATCACCCTGGGCTGGCAGTACCAAGAAGCACTGGGGGGATGAGTCAGCAGCCTCTTGTCCACCCCCAATGCAACTGTCTCTTTAGTTGTAATCCCTTAGGGGTTGCATGTCCACCTGTGAGTTGGGGCGGAGGTCCATGGGAAAGGAGATTGATACCACTCCACCCCCAGCTGAGGCCCTGTATTTTGTACTGGGCCCACAAATTACAGAGCCAACTCTGCATGTATATGCATAACAGTGTCAGCAATGGAGATGAGGAGAAGGGGACGCTTTCTGGAAATGGTTTGGCATGGGCTCAATGGATTTTAGTGACTGATTACATACGGGGGGTGGAAGGTGGGGGAGGGTTTCAAGTAGACACGCCTCCCCTATTTTTAGCCCAGAAATAGAGAAGGATTAGTTTGTTTGAAGGAGGTATGAAAGAGTGGGGAGAAAAATAATGAGTTCACTTTGGGACATATTTATTTTGAGATTATTGTGGAGACATGTAGAAAGCATTTGGAAATTAGGTCAGGAGCCCAGGAAAGAAGTCTGAGAGAAAGAAATAGATTTGTGAGCCATAGGCATATGGAAGGTGTTTAAAATCACAGGAGCAAAAAAGAACGGCCAGGACAAGATGTAGTGATTGGAAGAGGGACAAGGACACTGCAGGGCCAGAAAGTGATCATTCAGATGGAAACATGGGCATTGAATTTGGTTCCTAGAAGATCACCAAGTATCTTAGAAATGCATTATCCAATAAAATAGCCACTAGCCACAGGTGGCTCTTAAAATTAAATTAAGGTTAAACCTGAATAACATTTAAAATTCAGTTCCTTAGTCCCAAGAACCACATTGCATGTCTTCAGTAGCCACATGTGGCTAACGGGTAGCATACTGGACTACTCAGAATAGAACGTTGCCATCTTCACAGAATGTTCCATTGGACAGCAAGCACTGCCTTAGAGCAGGTTTGGGGAAGTGAAGTTGTCCAAGAGGACTTCAGCAGTGCCGGGACTGGAGCCCAGGTCTCCGGACTCCCAGCCCGGGACTTTGACTCTTGGCTCACCAATTCCACCCTTCCTGGCCAGCAAGGACATCCCATCTACCACAGGCTTGCTTGGCATTGAGTCAGCACCAGCACTAGTGCACCCAGCCTCCCACTGCACACCCCTTCATAGGCCTCCATGCTCTCTAGAGCCCACAACTCCCCAAAGTTTGTCCAGGTGCAGTGCCTGGTACATCAGAGGCACGCAATAATCACTTGATGAATTACTGAGGTGTGCTAGCTCCTGGCAAAGCCTCCTTGCCATCGAATACTACAGAAATCAGGTCTCCTCGTCTCACCAGCTCATCCCTCATGGTTCTCAGTCCGAGACTGTCAAATTGGATAACACAGGTGCTACTTCCTTCCACTTGCTGCCTCAACTGTTCATTTAAGACTTCTTGGAAGGTGGTGGGCATCTGCACGGTCCAGGTGCATTTGGAAAGTGCATGAAGGGATTTAGAAGGTGGGGGACCCAGTGGGCAGTGCTCCAACTGAGAAATCAGAAATTCTGGGTGTCTCCCTGTGTGATTTTGGGCCAGGCATAGAACCTCTCTGTGCTCTAGTTCTCCATCTAAAAAACGGAGACCATGATCCTATCTATCTTGTGGCATTGTTGTATCAGCCAGTGATGGTCCTAACTGCATGTAAAGAGCTCTAAAAAGCAAAAAGACACTAATGTGTCTCCTTCGGGCCCTCCCCCACCACCATTTACATGATTTCCACACCTTCCTCATCAGAAACATTTCCCCATCATCTTTCACTGTCACTTTTGAATACTCTGCACTCCCTCTGTCCATCCTGAGTGGCTTTTTCCACTAAGGATATGAACATACAGGAATCTCTTTCACCCGCCAACCTTCTCTTCTGCACATCCCCCTGCCTCCAAGGTCACAGCCAAGTTCCCAAAGGGCTTCTCTCCACTTGCCAACTCCTTCCTCACCTCTCAGTCACTTCTCAGCTCACTGCCGTCTGGCACTGCCTTGCTGCTCAATGGAGGCTGTTCCCACCAAAGGCACCAGGGACTTCTGAGTCCCACACGGGAGGCCAGGCTCCCCAGCCTGCTCAGTCCCTGGTGGGGTTGGTGCTCTGATCCCTCCCTCTTCCTTGAGCCCCTCACTCCATCCACTTCCAGGCCTCCGTGCACCCCCCCACCTCTCTAGTCCCTCTCAGGCTGTCCCCAGGCCCCTCCCTTCTGCACACCTCACCTCTATCTGCATGACCTTGACTGAGTTTCTTGGTGCTTTACCCTCCTCCCAAGGTTTTCTCACTCTCCCTGAGTGACTTGATTAGGGAGACAAGTGCCGTGCCACCCCCAAGTCTGTCTCTCCAGCCCAAACTACTTTCTGATGCTGAGGACTTGGATGTCCAACTGTCTCCTGGACATTACACTTGGAGGCCCACAAGCGTCTCAAACATAATTTGTCCAAAAGCCAGCTCATGGTCCTTCAAAGCTTCCATCTGGGCTCATTTTCTATGAACAGAACTGTGTGAGACATTTTAAGTTGGTTTGCCCCAAATCACGCCTCAAAAGAAGGATTCAACGGCAAGTGGTTTCACCGTGAGGGGATGTCTCAATGAGCCCTGATCTGACCACTCCACTTAAAAGCGCAACCCCCTCCTTGTCCCGCCCATAACCCTGCTCCATTCTCAGAGGATTTATCAGCTTCTAACATACTCTATAAATTACTCCTTTATGACATTTATTTTTATGGTCTGTCGCTCCTACTAGAGTGAAGGCCACAGCATAGGGTTTTTCATCTATTTTGTTCACTGATGTATGTCAAGTGTCCTAAACAGTGCGTGGTGCATAGTAAGCTTGACAAACACCTGTAGAGTGAAAGAATGCCTTGGTGAGTTGTGGAGGCCTCTTTTTCTGCCTTCCCTTCTAGACATAAATCACATCAGGGTAAACACTGCTTTATTCTCCTCTGAATCCCGCACGCTTAGCGTGTACCCACCATGTTGCAGGCCTCAATGAATGTTTGTTCATCAAGTAAAGTTCGAACACAGGACACTGACCCAATCGAGTGTGACAATTCCTGCCAATATGTATTGTCTCACTGTGGAATCTTTAAAGCCTAAAACTCTGAGGGCTGTGCTAGTTTTGTGACAGTTTTATTTTTACTTATTTAGTCTTTCTAAAGGTAACCACTCAGGAACAGCCAGCCAGGCACTCGTGACCCTGGAGATTTGGGTAATAAACCAAACAGGTTGCCTGTCAGCCTCCTCTTATTTTAAACTCCACACAGGTCACCCTATTTCTGATACCTCAGTTGCTTCCAACATGTTAATGTTATAGGTTCCTGTAGCAGAGGCAGTTGGTGGCCTGCGCATATGCTCCGGACATTCAGTTTTTCACTTCCCATCCATGAAATTCCCTTGCCAGCAACTTGACTTTCCACCTGAGGGCTTTCGCTTAGCCCTAGTGCCAAGGAGGCGACATCCCAGGTGTGGAGTTGGTGGCCAGGCATTGAAGGATAAGTACTCCAGCTCATTCCTGCCTCAGGGGGTCCCGGACATGTTATTCTGTCTGCCACAGTTCCCCGGTGAGACTGAACCCCGTTTGCCATTAGAGGCAACCTGCCTGTAACGCATCCTTTATTGGCTTCCTTCTCTCTCATCTCACTGCCCACTCCCTTAGAAGTGCTTCCTGGGAATATCTCCCCGTTAGGATCCTGCACTGAAATCTTTGTCTCTGCATCTGCTTCTGGAAAAACCCAGATGAAGACAATTACATTATTATTCTCTTTTACATACTGTCTTTCTGAAATTCCTAGTGGTAGATTAAATATATATATATATATATATATATATATATATATGTTACACCTACAGGGTAAAAATTATGCATATACAGGTCAATAAATAATCACAAAGTGAGCACCTTATATCCACTACTCAAGTCAAGAAATAAAACACTGCCAGTGCCCCCCAGAAGCCCTCTCTTTCTCCCCTCTTCCCTACACAGCCCCTGTCCTGACTTCTAACATTATAGATAACTTTACCAGCCTTGAATGTCATATAAAGGCACTCATTCAATAGCTATTCTTTTGGGTCTGACTTGTTTCACTTAACATCGTGTGTGTGACACTCATCCACGAGGCTGCACGGGGCTGCAGTCCATAACTTGTACTACATCATTCTCTATTGCGTGGTTTGACTGCAGTGTACATATCTGTTCTGGTATCAGTAGTCATTCGGGGCTATTACAAAAAAAAATGCTGCCATGAACATCCTTGCACGCGCACATGTGCACACAATTTTATTGGCGATGTACATCGGGATGGACTCATTGTGGATGTGGGGGCACTTGTGATAATAAGTGGGAGAAAAAACATGTTTTTAGCAGGGAAGCCCCTTTGGGTGCTCATAATATGATACCCTGCCGCCCCAGCCCATTACGTGAAACTGGGACCTATCTCCTGCAGACACAATGTACTCTCTCCTCCTGGGCATGGCGTGGTGGGAAGAACAGGGAAGAAACACAGCAAGCAAATGCCAGGCAAGCCCCAGTTCTGGCCCTAACTGTGGGGCTTTGAGCAAGTCTCTTCCCCTCTCCACCCTCAAGTGCTCCCTCCTTTGCCAATCATTCCATGGCATTGCAGGCATGGGCCCTGTGGGCAGACCTCCTGGGTTTCAAATTCTGACTCCTTGATTTACTAGCTGTGTGGCCTTGGGCAAATAACTCAACACCTCTGTTCCTCAACTGTGAAATGGGGAGAATAAAGTGTCTACTTCATAGGGTTCTTGAGCATGAAATGAAGTAATACGGGTGAGGTGTGCAGAACAGTGCCTCCCATAGAGTAAGAGCTTAGTAAAGGTTGGCTATTATCTCACAGGTTGTAGGACTCCCATGAAATACTGGGTGTGGAAGCACTTGGAGAGGTACAAAGTCAGAGACAGAGAGGCAGGCATGTGGCTATTTTCCCGCTGATCACAAACCCTTATTTGTATCTCTCATTACTCGGCCCATCCAACTCCTTTCTTTAAGAAATACCCAAAGCCAAGTGTGAGGTGAAGGAAGTAACTGAGGTTTTCTAAAAGTTTGTCATGGTGGGTCATGGACCGCCATTCAGACTAGGGTCTGAACATTTCCTGCTTCCTGAGACATCACAGTCTCCACTTTGAGTAGCACATCCAGGACTCTTTCCTGAGCCTCCTGCGTATCAGCAACGTGATCTTGGCTATATGGCATGGTTCCCTCACCTGCAAAATGGGATCAATAAAACCTCTCCTACCTCCCTTAGAGGGACACTGTGAGGTCCAAAAGGTAAGTGCTTTGCAGACTGCAAAGTGCCCTACACACATGAACACACAGGACTCTCGGAGGAGAAGAAAAGTCAGGAAAGCTTTGAGGACAGGGATCAGATCTTGGTCATCCATTTATCCAGCCCCCTCTCCCCCTGTGTCACCTTCCAGCACCTGGCTAGTTCCTGGAACACTCTCGACACTCAATAAAATGTTTGCTGGGGACGGCTGAGTGGCACAATGGTTAAGAACTGGCTTGGGATGCCAGAGGGCCCCGGTTCAGATCCCACATATGAGGGCCAGTGACACTGCCCTCTACAGCTAAGATGCTGAACAACAGCTCAACCTGGAGCTGGGCTGCCATGAGTCGCTGGCGACGGCATAGGCTGCAGCCCCTGTGGCAGTGGGTTGCCATGGGCTACTGTGTGTAGCCAGCAGCCAGAGTGAGCAGCCAGCAGCCGCAGTGAGCAGCCCTCCAGAAGCCGGCGACTGATCTGCCTCACCCGGGAAGAGTGCAATGATGGTGCCACCTTGGGCCAGTGAAGCAACGTCCTCTACAACTAGACTGAAAAACAAAACGACAGCAACTTGTCTGTTCCCCTTCCCCCAATTCCCCGGCACTGTTCCCATCCCCCCAATTCCCCAATTTAAAAAAAAAAATGTTTGCTGGGATGACTTGAGGTTGAAGAGGGAGAGGAGAGGGTATTCAAAACTTTTCAGGGTTTCCAGCCCTAAGGGCCCTGCCATCTCTCAACAGTGTGTGGGCTTCAAGGAGCCTGCCAAACACGTCACCCGTGAAATCACAGGGCCACCAGGAAGGCGGCACGGGGTGGGGTCAGCAGGAATGTACTAATTTTGTAAATTGCACTGTGCCATCATGCACACACCCATGGGCGGTATAAGGGAGTGGAAGGAAGGGAAGGGAAAGTAGACAATTTCATGTGAGTGAAATTGCAGGTCCTGCCAGATGTCTCACAGGCCTGGGGCTGGCCGTGGGCAAACTGTGCAGTAGGAAAGTTTGTTTTCACTGTTGTCACTCCCTCCATTTCATCATTTGCTCCAACACACTTCCCCCCAATATACACACACAATCCAACCCTGGCATTCTGTCCCCTGACATGTCCCACCCTTTCTTCTGGGAACCCACTCGCCTGCCTCAGAGGGAAGCCAGGACCTGAGCCTTTCGCTACTCCCTGCCCCTTTGCCCCTGCCACCAACATCCCCTGCTCCACAATCCAACTGTCCAAAAGCGGCTAATCGGTCATCCCTCATCACATTAACACTAATTAGCTCCCTCCAGGTAACATAGTTTTCTCAGCCCCGACACTGCTGAGCTCCAAGTGGGCTGCAAAGAGGATCAGACACAGTCCCCAACTTCATGCAACTTGTCCTCTCATTGAGATGCAGGTCTGGGCTCAGATCATGATCATTTAATACAACGTGGAGTTCAAGCTGAGTTCTAGGCCAACAGTAGGGAAAAGCAAGAAGCAATGTGATTAAATGATGAAACTCTCCAATGGCTCAGGAAAGGGTAAAACCAGTAATTTCTGGAAATAAAGGGGAAAATGGGGCTAACATAGTTGAAACTGTAAAAGACACAGTTAGATCCCAGACTCCCTCCCAGCTCTGCACAGTCAGATGACTGTCTGCTCTCTGTGGAAGAGGACTACAGGTTTACTCCCTGGAAAGGACTGAGCAGGAGGTTTCCTGACTATGGACCACCAGGCCATTGAGGGTGGGAGTCTCTTACCAAAAGCCAGAGCATCAGTATGTCTGCACTGGAGGCTGAGACTCATAGCTCTTTCCAGGAACCCTGGGGGCTAGGTATTCACCCTGAAGACAGGAAATAATTTGGCCAGCCCAAGAAGAAAAACCTAAAGCTACCAATATTGAAAATCTTCAAGAGATAATCTAGGCTGACCATCTCAGGACAGTCTCTACTCACATATCCAGAGCTCCCAATCAGCTTTGTTGGACCCTATAAGAACACAAAGATTTTCAGATGTGTGAGGAAAGCCACCGACAGAAAAGATAGAGGCCCAGATGAACAAATGGAAAAAAACAACTTCAGAGAAGCAAGGTTGATTCAAGAAAAAGAAAACTCAAAAAATGTTACAATTAATATCTGCACAGATCCAAGAGGAGGTATTCCAGCCGTAGGACAAGCGTTAGTGATTAGGAAAAGGAGAATTCAGAGAACAAAAACAAGTGTTCTTAAGAATTAAAAGCATCATAGTAGAAATAAAAGATTCAATAGAAGAATAGAAGGCCAAGTTGAGGAAAGAGAGCAAAGAGAAAAAGATGAAAAGTAGAAAAAAAAATTAGAGGACTAGTCCAGGATTTACAATATATAAACAATAGGAGCTCCAGTAAAAAACAACAGAGAAAAAGAGGAGAGGAATCATAGAAAGAAAGGGGGAAAAGGAAGGAAGAAGGAAGAAAGGAAGGAAGGAAGGAAGGAAGGGTGGGAGGGAGGGAGGGAGGAAAGGAGGGAGAAAGGAAAGATGAGAGGAAGGTAGAGAGGAGAGAGGGGAAAGAAGGGGAGGGGAGGGGAGGGGAGAAAGGAAACCTCCCAGAATTGAACGACTTGATTTTACAGATTTAAAGGACCTACCAAGTGCCCAGCACAATGATGAAACATCATTATGAAATTTTAGAACATTGTCTACCAAGAAAAATTAAAATTCTATAACTTTTCAGAGTTCAGAAAGGCTTTGGACTTTTCAATAGCCCTACTGGAAGATTAGAGACAATAGTGAATGCGTTCAAAATTCTGAAGGTAAAGTACTAGAAATCTAGAATTTCATAACCTTCCGAAGTACCGATCAATTGGGAAGGGGAATAAAGATATTATCAGACATGAAATGTCTCATAATGTTTACCTCTCATTCATTTCTTCCCAAGAAGCTACTAAGGACATGTGCCCCCAGAACCAGGAAATAAACCAATAGTGAGGAAGAAATGGGACACACAACATACAACATGAAAGAGATTAGCTGATGAAGGAAGGGCCCAGGATGACAGTGATTCACCAGGCACAGAGGCTTCCAGTCCACATGGAAGTACATCAGAAATCTTCAGAAAAGACTTTTCAGAAGCTGAAGTTAATTAAATATCTGATGATTGTAAAGGGAAGAATTAGACAACTGTTGAAACCTTTGTGATTGAATTAGATGTGTGCAAGTAGAAAGGCAAGCAAACAAAAAAAAGCAAGATAATTTTTACCTCCAGGAGAAGCAAAAAGTTGAGCGGGAAAAAAAAAAATCACCGTGGTTTACCACATGGTTTTACGTAGTCAGATTAATGTTAACCCCAAATATTGACCTAACCAAAATTCTAACGCAACCCCACGGAAAGGCTGGGGAAGGGAAAGGTGTGCATGAGTGGACGGATCAGAGAAATTCTCAGGAGACTAATGTTTATAACTTAATGATCAAAATTGAAAAGAAATTATGAGGTAGCAATACAAGATTAGATGTATTATTGAGAGACATGGAAATAAATACCATGTCTCTAAATTGAAAATGGTTGCCTCTAGGGATAGCGATGAGAGGAAGAGAATCAGGGACTGCTATTTTTCATAGCAAAGCTTGAAAAACAATTTGACTATGCACATGGATAACTTGGATTAAAATATAAACTTTTAAAATAAACTGTAAAAAATAAAATGGTGGAAATAATACCAGCTCTTACCATTCTATCAGGTTTGAAAAACTGTGACGTGCCATACAAGTAAAAGGTATTACATAGCTAATAAAGCACAGGAACAACTGTGCAGGTCAGTATTTATAATCTGGTTGATATTTTGAAATGTCACAGCTCTGTCATATATGCTCCATCTTCCAAATTGTTTGTGCTTATTTAGCATAACTTGTTCCAAAATCGAGGAAAGAGTCATGCTACACACACACACACACACACACACACACACACACACACACACACACACACCTAAGAATAGCCAAGGTAATTGAATAACAAACTAGCAGGAAACTTGCTTTACCAGATATTAAGGTTTACAGAATACAGTATCAATGAAGTGTGGCATTGGCACAGAAAAAAGAAATACACCAAGAGAACCAAATAGAGGGCCCAGAGATATACCAACACACAAATGGAACCCTAAAAGGTGACAAACATTGGGGAAAGCACACAGTTCAAATAATGAGGCTAAGGTGATTGGATATCTAAATAGAAAAAAATTGACATTAAACCTACTTGGAGGGAAGAAAACTGAAACAAATAGTAACACATTAAGATTTTATAAGGTGACTAAGATCTAGGTAAAACCAGACAGCAAACAAAACTTCACTCCGAGTGATGTGTGGTTGATAGACTGGGGGCTGGTGGGTGGGGCAGAATTCAGCCAAGGAGACAAATTGAAGGCCATTGTAATAGGGAGAAGAGGTGATGTGTATTTGAATAAAAAAATGGTGGCAGTAGGGGTAGAGACATCTAACTCATGTCACATGGCTTTGGCTCACCTACGAAACATCTCTCAGGGTGGACTTGATAAAGACCTAGTGACTGATTGGATTTTGGTGATCAGAGAAAAAAAGAGTTAATGGACCCAAGATACCTAGTCTGGGAGACCGGAGGGGTGTGCCAATATTAATAGCTAATAAGTCACACTGGATTAACAGCAGGTCTAGATAGGATACAATTATTTCCATTGTGGATATGATTAAATCTAAGGCTGCTACAGAACTTGTAGGTGAAGATGTAAGAAGTGGTGAATACAGGTCTGGAGTTCAAAAGCAAACTGGAGCTGGAAACAGATTTGGGGAGTCTGAGTAGATGGAATCCAGTCCCCTGTTATGTGCTACTGTCCCTATCCTCCCTTCTCATCACAGAGCTTGTCATAATCAATGGTGACTACTTGTTTCCTCACTCGGTTGTAAATCCTGGAAAGACGGAGACTATGGCTTGTTCTCTGCTGTAACCCTAGTGTCTGGCACATACTAGGTCTTTTATTGAGGACCTAGCAAAGGGAAGATGATCAAGGACAGAACCTTGGGGAACATCAAAACCTATGGGACAACCAGCAAGAGAAGACCATCAAATGAGTTGCCAAAGTAACCATCAGAGAAAGAGGAGAAGAACCACAGGATGTGCAATCCAGGAACCAAATGGAGAGCTGACGTCTAGAGTGGCATGGGGCCAAGCAGCCAAGGTGTTCCTGTCCTGAATAGGTTTCCTGCCTGCCCCACCCCCGGCTGTCTTTTCTAGAGAACCTCCCCAGTCCACAGTCCAGACACCACATTACTCTCCCTCCCCGCAGATGCTGATAAGCCAAAGATGGACACCTGACCCACAGCCGTGTCTGTTCATTAGTGGTGGGGTTTCCAGGGAAAATGGAGGGGAAGTCAGCACCATGATGAGCCAAAGCCATGTGACAAAGCCATGAGCCAGCACCATGAGACATTTATGAGGGGACAGGGCCTCTGGGTAAGGAGAGGAAACTTACAGGAGAGAGAGAACAAAAGGAACAAGGACGCAGTCGCCATTCCTGGCAACTTTTCAGTACCCAGCTCCAGCCCCTGCATGACATGCCCTGACCTCAGGTTACACAGGATCCTAGAAACCTCCTTTTTGCTTAAGCTACTTTGAGTGGATCTCTGTCCTTCTACCTACCTACCTCCAATTAGAACAATATCTATTCTATAGATAACAATTTTAAGGGAAATCAAATGTCAATGGACTCAAGAAAATCCTTTATTGGAGGTTATCAACTACTCTCTGCTCATATCAAAAATATAATCTTTGGGCCGGCCGAGTGGCGAGATGGTTAAGAACTCGCTTGGGACGCCAGAGGGCCCCGGTTCGGATCCCACATATGAGGGCCAGTGACACTGCCCTCCACAGCTAAGATGCTGAACAGCAGCTCAACCTGGAGCTGGGCTGCCATGAGTCGCCGGCGACGGGGTGGACTGCAGTCCCTGTGGCAGTAGATTGCCATGGGCTACCGTGTGTAGCCAGCAGCCAGCGTGAGCGGCCAGCAGCCGCAGTGAGCGGCCGTCCAGAAGCCGGTGACTGATCTGCCTTGCCAGAGAAGAGCGCAATGATGGTGCCAACTTGGGCCAGTGAAGCAACATCCTCCACAACTAGATTGAAGAACAAAACGACAGCAACTTGTCTGTTCCCCTCCCCCCAATTCCCCAAAAAATCTTTAAAAAATATATATATATATATATATAATCTTTGTTCACACTTGAAACACCCCCATTTAGAACTTTGAAGCTAGAAGGAACCTGGGAATCTTCCAGGGAGGGAATTGATTGCCTGCAGCCATGTGCTATTTAGTGGTCCAAAAAGGACTCCATTCCAGAACCCCAGAATTCCAATCCAGGCATCTTACCATACCTGTACCTTGTCCCCTCCCTTGCCCTTCCACCCCCATCTCTAAGCTCAGGGAAACACGTGCCAATCACTGCACAATAGCGCTTAGTAGTCTGCCCCACAAGTCCTCAAAAATCCAGCTCTAGCAGGAAACGCTCAGACCCAGTGGCTGCTTTGTCTGCAGTAGGACCCCTCTACCAGGAAGGTGGCTTAAACTAATTAAAACCTGCACTGGATGGCCTGTGCTGACCACTCCATTAAAGCCACATGTCAGTGGGATTCTGCTTGTTGAGATCCTGTGTTCCTTTTGTGCATTTTTAAAGTCACATCTGGCACTGAATGCATTCACTTTCGCACTGAATGAAAGCGATGGGATTGTGTGCTCGGGGTTCGGGGCTCCTCTGAAAGGCATTCCCAGCCCTACCAAACTGGCACAGGATGTCCGGCCATGGTTGGCTTCCTCCTCCACCGCAGAGAGTGCCAACCGAAACATGGCCTCCTGCCAAGATTCTGGGACCACGCTCAGATCCAGGCCCCTGGGCAGAAGGCAGATCCCCTGCCAAGTCCTCTGAAGCCGGGCTCCTCCCGGGCTTTCATCCTGGAAGTGTCCTGGCCTCCTCTTTGGAAAGGGGACATCAGTCTTCAGATGATTCCTGACACAGGTCGGAGCCCTGGAAGCTGCCAGGCTCTTCTCCAGCTCACCTAGTGCTCTCCAGCCCAGAAAGGCTGGTTTGCAGCGCCTGGAAAAGCACTTACTGGTTTGGTTGTGGTCTGGCCTAGAAGCCGAGCTGGCTTCAAGTGCCACATCTCTAAGTGCCACGTCCTCCACAGGCTGCTCCAGCCCAAAGACAGGAAAGGTGACAAGGAGCCCACCTGTATATTTGCCTGGTGCTGTCCTTCCTCCCTTCTTTGGAACTCAAAAAATATTTGTTTCTGTGGAATGAATGGAAAATAAGGCTGTTCCCCCACACACACACACATTGTCTGAAATTCTTCTCACAGCACTTTTTATGACGATGCTCAACAGACTAAGTGAGAATAGTTTAAATGAAGTTTTCCTGCATAATATTTCACCAGGCATGTGCCAAATTGGTCAGGCTTAACGATGCCATTTTTCTTCCCAGTCTTCCTAGAATGGAGCAGGGGAATAAACCTCCTGTCTATTTTGTGTGTAGGGAAACTGAAGCTAAGGAAACCTACGGGGGGAGTAAATAGGGCCGGTCTGAGAAAATGCATGCTGATGGGGTAGATAGACTCTTCCTGACTTTAGGGAGTTATATACTTGTTAGGTAGGCACTGGGGGCACATGAGTGGGGAATATAGAGGTTAGAACTAGAGGCGCGCTCCTTCGCAAAATTAACTTGAGTGACCCCAAATTTAAACACACACCCCAAACTCCAAGCCTGGTACTCTTGTACTGGTGCCTCAAGACCCAGCAGAAGTGATCCTACTCTAGAAGTTTTCCCTAGTTACTCAGCCCTGTCATCCTTTTCATCTGAGAACTGTTCTCCCAAACACAGTCTGAGTCACATCTTCCTTTACTGTTCTCAAATTCACGTTAGCCTTCACTCAACTGGATTACTAACTGCTTCTCAAGGACAAAAACTGTGCCCTAGATTTTGGAAACCCCAACCCCACTGGGTTTCCTCATTGTTTGCCAAATGACATGGTCACGAACACAGCCCCAGGGGCAGGATCAAAGAAAAGAGTCATTTGGGATTTGGAGAGAAGCTGTCTTGTTTTCCATAAAAACAGATCAGGGGGAAAAAAATCAATGTCTGAAGTAACAGTTGGCAAAGAAGTATTGCTTCCTCTTCAAGTCATGGAAGGTAGCTCTGCCATTAGCTTCACATGTACAGAACAAATCTGGGGTGAACCCCGGGTCAGCTGACCCATGCTGAGGCAACCCACAGGGAGATGTCCAGCACACCAAACACAGGATTTCCCAGCAATCCCCCTTCTGGAAACTTCCATCTGTGCCCAGGCCCATTGCCCCATGATCACCAGGAAGAGAACCAGAGAAGCTTCTCCCACCTTTACATTCCAACCTCACAGCAACCCCCACCCGCACCACCCCCCAATTGGCACCTCCCTGGCACCACCCATATTAAATGAGTGAAAGTCAGGCTCAGGGCACTAGGAATTTGGTCCCATCTGTGACCTTGAGCAGTGATTTCCCTTTCTGGGTCTCAGTGTTATATCTATAAAACAAACAAACAAAAAAATCAATGAGCTTGTCTCTGAGCAACCCTCTTGCTCCAAAAATCAAGTGGTCTAACAGCAAGTGGCAGATCGGTTTGGTTCTTGTTTGGTTGGTTTCCTTGTCTGTACATTGGCCCTGCATGGCCACCTAAGGTGGACAACACAATTCCCTACATCAGGTACTCTCTAACTAGAGGGTGACTATGCACCCTGCTCCAGGGAGGCCTGGGGTGGGCCTCAGGCTGCCCAAAGGAGGCGTGAGATGATTTTAAAGTCTCTAATTTCCCTCAGAAATTCACGTCAATTTTCCATTTTTTTTCTATATATTACTGAGTTGTTTAAAATAAAAAGCTTTGCCCCTAAACCTTAGAATAAAGCAATCCTCCAGGAAGGAGCTTCATGCTAAGGTTATTGAAGCCAAAGCACCCATTTACAAGTGTTTTCAGGGACACCAGAGCTTCCAAGGTTGAACATCCATTTTTGATCCAACTGGAAATCCCTCATCAGATATTCATCCTTTCCTGTTAAAATGAAAATTCCCTTGGGAAGGGTCTAAGAATTGGACCAAACTGAGACTAAGGATAAGATTCTGCACTTGGGTCTGAAAAGCCAGTCACAGTAGGACAGTCTGGGGCTGCTTAAATTAGCAGTAGCTAGTGGGAACTGCTGAGGATTTTCATGAACTTCCATCGAGTCAACACTGATTCAACTATGTCCTTCAGAACAAGAAGGACATGGCCCTGCGTGTGTCAGCATCAGGCACGTCCCCCTGAAGAGCTGCATCGGGGCTGGAACCACATCTCAGAGGGACTTGGACTAACCAGCCACAGTCTGAGCAGAGATCATGGATGTGTGTCACATGCAGAATGGATGGAGGAACCAAAGTGGGGACAGAGCAGAGGACACTCCCAATTGCCACAGGGATGAGTTTTCCATTTGTGTCATCCCAGAGGACAGAGCTGAGATAAGGACTCACCTGTTTTAGTTTGGGCTCAGCAGAGGGGAGCCTAGAACCTTGTGAAATGGTTCTGCTTCAGTTGGTCCTGGGAGAGTGGAGGTGGGAGTTAGCTGGCCACTGGGTGATGGGATTCTGGGAAAGGCTGAGGCGTACATGGAGTTGTGGCTCCTAGTTCCCTTCCAGGAAGAACTTGCTGCCCAGCCGTGTGGAGTGTGGTCTGCACACAGCCTCCAGTGTCAGCTCTTCAGGGTTGGCCTTCGCCTCAGGGAGCCTCCTGCCCTGGGGCTCGCACTGGTGACTGGGAGGGGCAGGGGTATACAGGCCTGGATCTCCGGGCCTGCTGCAAGATGTCTTGATGGGCAGTACTCACTTCAGAGCGAGGCTGGCCTAGGCTTTGTTGGGTCTGCGTCACCATCCAGCATCTTTCTCTGCCCTTCAAACTCCGTCTCAGCCTCTGCTTCTGGAAAACCCTCCCTGAGACAAAAGGATACAACATGAGACAGGTCACCCTGAGATTCTAGGTGATCATACTGTTATCATTCACCTACACCTGAGTGTGAGTGAAGTCACTGAAATCTTTAGAGAGAACAAGTTTATACAGGTGGCGCTTCAGGAAATAGGGAGGGGAAAAGTCACAAGACAAGGTTAAGAGACAATGGATTGAATGGTACACTTTAAATGGGTGAATTGTGTAGTATGTGAATTATATCTCAAGAAAACTGTTTACAATTTTTTTTTAGAGAGAGGAGATATAGAGTTGCTCTAAGATGGCCAGCCCTTCCCAGGTGATGCTAGGAGACTCCAGCATGGCAGCCCAACACCAGGAACTGCAAGGACCCATGCAAGACCCTCAAGCTCCACAGCAAGGCTGTCTGTCCCCATAGAGCAGGTTGGCCATGCCCAGGTATGGTTAGCAGTCCTGGGAGCCTCCCACCTTCTTCACATGCCCCACAGTACAGAGGGAGGAGACCTGCTGCCAGCCAGGTTCTATTTTGTTCTCCTAGAACCCAGGTCAGCAGACTTTATCTGTAAGGGGCAGATTGTAAATATTTTAGGCTTTGTGGGCAACATGGTCTCTTTTACAACTATTTAACCCTGCCAAATAGCATAAAAGCAACCACAGACAATACCTAAGTAAATAGGTATGGCTGTGTTCCAATAAAATTTTATTTAAAAAGAACAGGCAATGTCCCAGATTTAGCCCTGGGGACTGTGGTTTGCTGACCTCTGTCTTAAAGTCATGGACCAGCCTCCTTGGAAATAATTCCAGGCCATGGAACAGAAAGGTTTCCTTTGAGATCCAATCAGGCATCATGTTGCTGTGTCTCCCAGGCCTCCCTGGAGAAATGGGACCAAATTTTTTATATATATATATATATATATATTTGACATAGATTTCAGTTCAACTAGGAACAGAGACTCATGGAATATAGTCCCTGCTCTCATGGAGTCCTGGAGACATGTAAATCAGCCAATGCTTCTCATTCAACATGATAAGTTCAGGGGAATGTAGGTACCCATATGTAAGTTTGGGCTATTACTTGACATCACTTGCCGTTGTCACCAGGATTCAGATCATTAATTTGGGGGCTAGGTCGATTGGCCCGCCAGGTGAGCTAATGAAGTGGTGCCTGTAGTCCCTTCCAGCCATGCTCTTTGCACATCTACAGAGGACTTGACTTTCTCAAATTAGTGTTGGAAACAAGGACAAACATAATCCCAGTCTGTCACTGAATCAGATTCTATTGGTAGTATTTTGGTGCATAAGCCACAGGGATATCTACCAGGAAGGGAGGGTAGTCAGAGCCATTGTATGGGAAAGGCCAGGGGCTGGATGTGGCTGAGATGCCACATCCCCATTTTCTGGGGTGCTCAGTGTCTTTCAGCCTGTGTATTTGCTTTACCCTCTACAGGGCCATGACATCAATCCTGGAGTCTTCAGGGTGCCCTCGCAGGCCCTGTCTATGGGTGCCCTCTGGTGGCCCGTTGGCTGGAAAGCCTTGGGCCTCTCGAGCAAGGGAAACAGGCAGGAAGGAAGAGGGGAAGGCATGAGACTCAGTTGCAGAGATTTCCCCTCCTTCCTACACACACACTCAGGCCTCCCCTGGGGACTTAGAATGCATCCAAAGTGGAAGGAATCATTTTTATTCTTTATCCCATATCCTTTGTTCTTTCCATTTGGGTGATTCATACCATCAAGCCGCCCAAGAGACTTGGCATCCTGGACTGTTTATGGCAGAGAGGGCACAGTGGTGATCTTTTAAAGGCACTGGGAGTTCAGTGGATCAACAGGCAGCTGCGAATTTCCCTTCAGAGGAGCCATTTTTCCTTTGCATTCATCCCCTCCCCCTCAACACTGAGTCACTGCTCCTCCCCTCAACTCCTATTCCTTCAATGCCTCCCATGGCTGGGGTCTCAGTGGAAAAGGACAGTTTTCCTCCTTCAGTGGGAAAAGACAATCAATCTTCTACGTGTTAAATTCACTAAGGAGAGCCATTTCTGGTGAATGCGTTCCCTGAGATGGAATAGTTGTTCTAGCTCCTCACCCTCAATGGAGGCCGTGCACCTGTTTTCTTTCTCAAAATTAGGACAGGGTCTGTGGCCCATTTCATCAAGTGACACTAATGATGTCTGCAACTCTGGCAGTGCCCATTCTTGGCTGAGTAATGTGGGTAAAACTGACCTTTGTTCCAGGCCCCCAGTCTTTTTTCAAGGCCCGTTCCTGGACAGCCCCCTCCCCTGGGGACCACTCTTCTACTCGCATAATGCACACTCCATCATCCAAAACTCTGTGTGCACTGATGTTCAAGTGCCTCTCCCCAGGGAGATTTGCCTTTTCCAGCCTATGTTTCTTTTGGAAAAGGACATTGTTTTAGGAGTCAAAAGAACTGGATTTTCATTCCAATCTTCCCAATGATGACCATGTGACTTTGGACAAGTCACTTTCTCTATATATAATAAGGAGATTGGTCTCGACCAGCGGTTCTCAACTTGCCTGCACATTAGAATCACCCAGGAAGCTTTTCAAAGTACCCTTGTTGCCTGGGGCCAACCCCAGAAAGTTGGGTTGATTTGGTGAGGGGCAGGACCCTGACATCAAAACTTTGTATGGCAGTTCCCTCGGCTGTCCCGCAGATCTGTCTCTTGCTTCAACAGTGTTTGGACGGAACAGACCCAGGGACGCCCCCTCTTCCAGCCTCCGACCACCCTCCAACCTCTTTTCCAGTCTCAACCTTCGGAACCAACTCAGCCATCCTTGGCCTCTGAGACCAGCCTAACACCGTTATTTGAGCTTAATTCCTTACTGCTGAGCAGCCATGAGCTCCCAAGTTCGTCAAAATTATTCCACCGAGGTGGAGGCTGCCGTCCACCGCCTGGTCAACCTGCATCTGCGAGCCTCCTCCACCCACCTCTCTCTGGGCTTCTATTTCGACAGCGATGATGTGGCTCTGGAGGGCATAAGCCACTTCTTCCGTGAGTTGGCGGAGGAGAAGTGGGAGGGTGCAGAATGTCTCTTGAAGATGCAAAACCAGCGTGGCGGTCGCGTCCTCTTCCAGGACCTGCAGAAGCCTTCCCAAGACGAGAGGGGTGAAACTCAGGATGCCATGGAAGCTGCTATGACCGTGGAGAAGAACCTGAACCAGGCCCTTTTGGATCTGCACGACCTGGGTTCTGCCAGTGCAGACCCCCATGTCTGGGACTTCCTGGAGAACCACTTCCTGGATGAGGAGGTGAAACTCATCATGAAGATGGGCGGCCACCTGACTAACCTCCGCAGGCTGGCCAGCCCCCAGGCCGGGCTTGGCGAGTATCTCTTCGAAAGGCTCACCCTCAAGCATGACTAGGAGCCTTTGGAGCCCAGAGGCCTTTGAGGGGCCCCTCTGCATGCCCCTGGCATCGGGCTTATGCCTGAGCCTCTCCCTGAAACAGCTAGGCAACCTTCTAACCACCCCGGGGCCCTCTCCCATACCGTGGACCAAATTGAAACAATAAAGCTTTTTGCAGAAAAAAAAAAAACTTTTTATGAACTCTCTAGGTAGTTCTCATGGACAGTCAGGTTGAGCTCTTCAAGGGACTGCCATCCAGCAGAAGATCAGAAGTTTGGGTGGATGAGGAAAGGGAAGTCCCTGAAGACAGTCTCTAGGAATGTCCACGACTCTTTGCCTGCTTGTGATTGATGCCAGTCCAAGTTTCAGGAAATACATGTGGAAGGCCACCTGAAACCAAGAGAAAAGCACGGGACAGCAAGAGCTGAAGTAATTAAGGAAACAGTCTTTTTATAAAGACTCTAAGCAGAGCCATTTCCGGCCTCTGGAACAGCAGTGCGGCCTCCATCAGATTTGGGATGACTGAGCAGCAGCCAACGTCATATTTAGCAGTCGGTCCAGCCTATAACTAATGATGGGTTTACAGGAAAAGTACAGGGGCCTGAATCCAGACCAGCCTGGAACTGGCTTGGCCTGGGAAACAGCATGTTAACTGCTCCTGGTCCCCCCACCTCCCCACACATCCAGAAAACTTAGCAAGGCCCTGTAGCACATTGGTTAACTGCATGAACTCCTGATCCAGACTACCCAGGTTCAAATCCCAACTCCACCACTTACTAGCCATGTAAGCATACTTTACTCCTCTGTGCTTTGTTTCCTTGTCCATAGGATGGGAATAATTATAGTGTCAACCTTTTAGGGTTGTTTTGAAAATTAAATGTGTTGGTACTGGGGCCTTTATACCTGCTATTTCCTTCCACCTAAAACCTTCCCTCAGAAAGCCTCTTGAGTTAGGCTCATCTTCTTCAGGTCTCTGTTCAAGGGCCCAGAGACACTGTAATAAATAACAAAGTCACAGGGTTTATGATATAAGGGGTGGGCAAGGGACTTACATGAAACAGAATAAGATGGAGAAAACATATGTAATCATAGCAGAACACAATTGAGTGAACTACATGAGACAGCTTGGAGTGCTTCTAGAGCTCCAGAAAGCGAAAGACCAGGGTGGGCTGGAGTGGCTCTGAAAGCTCTGAACTAGGAGAGAGGTCTTCCCTGACCATCCTGCTTTGTGTTGAAGAATAGCCCTGCCATCCTTAATCAATGATATATTTGTTCACAGCCTGTCTCTCCTCCCACAGTGTAAGCCCAAGAGAGTGGGGACTCTGTTTGGCTCCTTGCTGTGTGTCCGGCTCTGACAACCATGCTGGGCACACACCAGGTGTTCAGAAACTCTGTTAAACAATGAAGGATGCTGGCTTGCCGACTAGAGGAAGTTGTGTTTTTGTAAGAAACTCCCAGGAAAGACATATCTTAACCTAAGGAGGTGATGTCAGGCATGGAGACAGATGGAGAAGACGTTTTAGGAGCAGTAGGAACATTCCTTGCCGAGTTCCTCAGACCAGGACACACATGGAACAGGGGACCTTGGAAAGCCATGTAGCTCAGACCCTATCTCGCCAGAGGACTAAACCCTGAGTGTAGGCCTGATAGCTCATCCTTCCCAAAAGTCCTCAACAAAGGAGACAGCAGTCAGGCTCACCACACCCACTCTGCCCACCATTAGACCTCCGGGCACAGGGGAGCCGCAAGAGGCTGGTAGCTGCCTGGACTCTCCCATGGTGGGCGGCGTGCTTCTTTTTACTTCTTACTTCCATGCTGCGTTACTTGACTACTTGGTGGCTTCCTGAATGAAGCCACGTGATTTGATGGCAGATCTCTGGGGAGAAATGCCGCCCTTTAATTGTCCTCACGACTGTTCTGAAAATAGAGTCCTTTTTATTCAAAGCTTAATTCAGTTAATGTTCCCAATATAAATGAATAATCTAAAGCGTAAGCAGATTCTCCTACAGGCTGCGCTGACAGTGCTCCTGTGCTCTATTTAAAGACCCTTCCCGGGCAGAGCCTAGGCTCAGCTTTCTCTGAGCCTACTCAAAAGTCCCCACCCCATGGCACTACACTGGCTTTTCCCTTGGGCACAGCATGTCCTAGGGAGGGAAAACGAAGACTGTCTGCCCGTCCATCCAGACTCCCAGATTTATGCCCTTCGTCCAGACCAAGCTGGCCTGGGGGGACCCAAGAGAAGCCATGGCCCTCAGAGGCTTCCCGGGACATATGACATAAAGGGTGGGCAGGGACACACTTATGAAACAGAACAAAGTAAGAAAGAGAATAATTATGTAATCACAGCTGGAACAATGGGGTTAACTTTATGAGACAGCCTGGGCATGCTTCTGGAGAGAAAAGATCAGGGTGGGCTGGACTCATTCTGGAAGCATTAACACCCAACTCAAAGCCCACTTCTTCAAGGAGGCCTTTTCCACAGCTGGAGATGTCCCCTCTGTGGTTCCTATTGCACTAATCCTAATCTGCACCTCTGAGATGGCACTGAGCATCACCACCTTCTCCAGTGAGTATTTAGGTACAAGGTGAACCACCCGAGAGAAACATGCTCTGGTCCCAGGGCTTGAAGCCTGTCTGTGTGCTCCATTGCTCCAGAATTTCCCTCCATTGGGCCACAGAGCACAATGAGGTGGGATTTGCTGGTTACACCTCTGTGTCTCTCCCAGGCCTAACACACTGAGAGGGGAGAGCCCATGTTGGTCTAGTTCATTGTCATATGCCCCAAACCCAGGGCAGTGTCTAGACCATGATAGGCCCGCTTGATTATTTGTTGAATAAAGTAATCTCCGCTACTAGAATGTGATATCCTAGATGCACGGGGCCATGTTTTATGCATTTGTAGTCTTACCTGCACTTTTCACAGTATTAACACTCTGTAACTATTTCCTGGATGAGTGAACGAATGAGTGAAAGGAAGACTTGACAGCTGAGATGGGATTTGAACTGGGCCTTCAAGGATGAAGCAATCCAGAAAGTCCTAGGAGGAGGTTTTATCAGCCCCTTACTGTGGTCCAACTCCCTTGATGGAATCTCTCATATTAGACCTGGTTAACAATGGGAAAATCCAACCAGAGCCTCAGTAGACAAAGTATGGCTGCCACCTCAATTCCTGGTCTGCCACCAGCCATGTACACACCCAGGGGTCATCTTTATATCCCCAATGCCCAACACAGTGCCTGGCATATGGTAGACTCCTCATAAATATGTGTTGAATGGAATCGAATATCTCCAACCCATTATTAAGTACCCCACAGCCCACAAGACTGGACATCCAAGACTCTGGGTTTAGAGAAAATGAGTGCAGAAGTGGAAACCCAAGCAAAAAATGTCCCCAGCTGCTGGGCTAGATTCCACAGCTGGAGGTTCTACAGAAATAAAAGGATTCTAAGTCTCAGATAGGCACCAAGCTCTGTCAAGTACAAGCTATACCATTTGTTCTGAAGGTCTGTCATACACCAGCCCTAGAGACGAGAACTGGCCCCTTGCAGCTGAGTGGTGAGAAGTCCAGCCCAGCCCCTCACGGCTGACACGATGACCCATGTGAGGAGGGATGGACAGAGCGGCGTCTGGGAGGGAGACAGGGTCCTGAGGAAGGGAAGCGCATAATTCATTCAGAGCATAGGAGGACGTGTCTGGAGACCCCACAATGCTCATCCATCTTGGTAAGCAGTGGGTCATCCTGGTTCCCAGAACTGTAAAATCTCATTTCTCCCAGAGAAGCTGATCCATGGGCAGTTTGAGCTGGAATATTCCAAATGTAGGGCAGTGACTGCAAAAGGAGACACAATGTTACCCTTTCTTTCTGTCCGCACATCTTTCCCCAGTAAAAGGAGAGAGAGAGAGAGAGAGAGAGAGAGAGAGAGAGAGAGAGAGATGGCAGTTAGATTTTTGCTTCCCCCATCCTCCAGCTTGCATGCAGAAAAGTTCCTTTTGGTTCACCAGATGATATAGGTGCTGCTGGCAAGTGACCCCTTCCGGGGACAGGCTGCCAAGTTCATGCAGCCTGGAGAGCAGCTGTGAGCCAGCCATTTACCTCCCATGCCCCATGTAATTGTGGAGTCCCTGGGCAGGATCTAGGGTGGGCAATCAGGCAGGGCCACCTTCATCCCAGTCCTATGACTTTGTCCCTTCCAGGAATGCTCCCGTGGCTACTGAAATTTGCTGTGAAGTTCCACCCTTTTTGGCCCAAGGATAAGACACAGTTGGCCCTCAGCCCAGGCAGGCTCTCTCCCGTCCACAATCCCCTCTCCCTGAAGGGTGGCCCCAGGCTGCATCTCTGCCTCTTTCCTTAACTACTTGAGCCTCAGTTTCTTTGGGTGGACAATGGGAATGATTATAATGACCTTCTCCTCCCACTACCTGGGACCAAGAGCATAATCCATGGGGACACTGAGTGTGAGGTGTAGGATGAACCACCAAGGGCTTCAGATTAATTATTATTATTACCTCTGCTCCACTGACGGAGGAACAGGGGAGGGGTGGGGCCGGAGGCGGGGTGGGGAAGGCCCTGAGTCCATCAGAGGGAGGCCCTGCTGGAATAGTTCTTCCTCTTTCAGCAGGTCTGCAAGCAAGGCCATAGGAAGCAGGGCTGTGGGAAAGAGGGCTGTTGGAAGCAGCCATGGATCCACACCGCAGAGTTGGCTATGAGACGAGAACAGCCTGAACTCAGGACCTGGCCACAGGCAGATGCGCCAAGTAGGAGGCTGTGGGACCATTGGAAACTCCTGGCTTGTTCCCAGATCGGTTGGGATAGACCAACCCTAGAGGTCACCTCACAGTGCTGCCCAGGTTAGACCGGAACAGCATACGCTTCCCCAGAAACCCCAGGTCCTCAGACACCCGTCACTGTTAGACTTCCCCTTCAAGAGCGTCAGCACGCTCCTCAGGGACAGAAGATGTGTCAAACTGAACTGAAATACTTAGTGAGGCACCCTGGGGGCTGGCATGGAGTCTGGCACTGTTGGGAACGCAGAGCAGAGTGGGACATGCCTCTTTCTCTCTAGGTGATTCCAGCCCAGTGTGAACGCTGAGGGAGAAGGGTAGGAGCAAGGTGGCTGCCACCCAGGGTAGAAAGCAAGGTTGACCAGGAGAGTAAGGAGCCGGGGTACTGGGACATTCCCTTCTGTTTAGGGTCAGGAAGGTCTTTGTAGGGGAGTTGGAATGTCATAAGAGTCAGCACTGAACATGGTTCAGCCCTCAGGCTGGGCTGTGGGTGTTGACTGGGCCACCCCTACAAGCAATTTTGAACTTTTCTGGCA
The DNA here is from genome assembly GCF_001890085.2 of Hipposideros armiger. Classification (NCBI taxonomy): domain Eukaryota; kingdom Metazoa; phylum Chordata; class Mammalia; order Chiroptera; family Hipposideridae; genus Hipposideros; species Hipposideros armiger. The sequence continues at coordinate 2,120,406 of NW_017731536.1, forward strand.
TGCACTTTCTTCTCATCTGTAAAATGGGGAAAACAATGTACCTGGCCATAACGTGGTTATGATGATGGAATGTGATCACGTGCACAGCATTGAGCAGGGTGTCTGCTGCGAAGCGAGTCTCAGTCCTTTCGCTATTATGAAGGGTGGGTGGGATTTGAACTTACAGAGATAGCGGGGGGAAGGGAAGGCACAGGAGGGCTGTACAGATCAATTTGGCCCATCAGTTAAGGTTTGAGCTACTCAGATTAAAATCTCATTTTAAAGAACCAAGGAAGTTTCTACTTAAAGAATTCTAGTGAATGAATGGTTTGTAAAATGAACACTCTCTTTTTTAAGATGAAGAATCTGTCCCCGTTTTCCTGCCTTCACATATCTGAGTATAAGTTATTTCAGCATACATTAAGCACGTCCTTGATCCAGGATGCTGTGCTCTGAGTTGTGGCAATCCAGAGAGATCGGGTCATTTCCAGCCTCAAGGAGTTTGCAAGTAACAAGTTCAAGTGCACAAGTCCTGTGGGGGGAGGAAAGCCAACGGATGCCAGGAAGCCTAGCCCAGGCCCTCTCTCAAATATCTCCAAGGCACAGCTAAGCATGAGATCCTCCGCTCCCCCAGGCCCCAGAGTGTTGAACAGACCAGCATCTGCTAAGATCAAGGGCAAATGGGTCACTACTTACTAAGGTGGCCTCTACTAACTAGACACTGAAGGTGAACATAAGAGGTCTGATGAGAAATTCCAAGACTCTAGGGCAAAACTGCCCCAACCAGCCTTCCTTTACTGAATTTAAAATTAACAGCCCAGCGGCAAAGAGAGTATTTGTTCTGTGTTCACAGGGAAATGGCCTGTGCCGATCTGACCTTGGCTCTGACTCTCACCCCTCTCCTACAGAGAGAACCACAGAAAACATTAACCCTCAGTCCACCAAAACTATTGCTCTTCAGCAAAAGGCATTCAGCTCCTTGCGTGGGTTTGGCAGAGGAGGGTGCAGTATGTCCCAGCACTCGTTTATTGAGCTACCCTCACTATGTGAGTGGTTCATGATGCTATCTCCACTTTACAGAAGAAGAAACTGACTGAGCAAGGTTACTAACCTACCCAACAATCATACAGCTAAAATGAAGCAAGTGAGAGACATTCATCAGAGCTGGACACCAAAGCTTGTGTTTTTAAATATGGCTCTACCAACGCCCAAACCCAGGGCTGTGCTTTAAGAATTCTTCAAAGGAGCTCTGATACTTTTTCTTACAACCCCCTCTAAGTTATTGGGTTGTCAGAAAAGTCATGACGTATTTTTTTCTCTGTTTTTTGTTGCAAAACTATGTCACCACTTTTCCTACAGCCCAATAGAATAACAGAGCTGTGTGTATAGAAGAGGGTTGCAAAGTCACAGCTTTGGGGGTATATCTGGTCAGGAAATATATTGACTAGAAGCATTTTTCTAAAATAAACAAATTTAATTTAAATTAAATATCTGGCCTGTCATGTATCCTATGCCTTACATCCAGCTCTTTCCATATTAATTATTTGCCTGGCCCCAGAAAGCATTTGAATCTGTGACCCCCAGTAAAGCTCATCTCACCCTCCTCTGTGACTTTGAGGCTAGTGTCTTGGGACCGTTCTGCTTTGAAGGCACTTTACTCAGTTTCCTTTAAGAGGTACTTTGGGGGCTGTCTCACCTGCCGTGGGGAGCCAGCCAGCCAAAATGATGTGACTCTTACCCTTCCCTTACTCCACCCACTTGGTCTCTCCCTCCCGCTCCTGCAAAGGATTAGGCAGTCCCAGACAGGCCAGCCTGTGTTCCCAAGACCAGAAATCCACTGAGCGTGGGCAGCTCAAAGTGGAACCAGGCTGTCAGCACTAACCCCACAGTCTTCACCAGACCCAGTAGTCCACAAGGCCTGGCATTGACCAAGGCCTCTGGGCTCAAGGCTGGGTCACGGCCACTTGGCCCAAGGAGCTGCACAACCAAGGCAGCTCCCATACCCATGTTTTGAGACAGTGCCAACAGCAGCCAAGGTGAGGCCTCCAGGTCCAAGAGAGGGGCTAGCTGGTTCCCTGGATGTCCTAAGGGCTGTGGGCACTGCTTTGTTCAAATGTTCTTGGATCAAGTCCTAGGCAGCCTTGTTTCGTGAAACCAGGAAACAGCTTCCTGTTGGGAAACTGCTCTGGATAAAAAGTGTGTGTGTGTGTGTGTGTGTGTTAAGGTGGGGGAGCAAGGGAAGAGGGAGGGGAAAAGTAAGGAAGGGAAAAAACAAAACAGCCCAATTCAAAAGACATGTGGTTTTCTTCTTGTGGTTTGATGCAAGGGCTTGGTGGTTTAAGTAAAGCCCCGAGCCCAGATTGTGGGACAGTTAAAGACTGGGTAGAGCTGGGAAGAATCCTGAGAACAAAGAGTCAATTGAGGGTGCCCTGCCTGGCGGGGGAGAGGCAGGCAGCAAGGGGGTGGGGTATCTCCACTCACCTGCAGGATTCTGCCCCTGGCTGCCAGCTTCTGGTCTACCCAAAAAGCCAGCACCAGCATGACTCACATGGGAGCTCTTCTTCCTCTGAGAGGGCAACTGCCAGGGGCAATACTGTACAAGGGAATGTGATACCATATGAGATCCAGACTTGGGGTCAGAAAATGAAGTCTCCATTGAGAAAGACCTGAGATGAGGATACAGGTTTTAATTCTGGTGACCACTCACACTGACTCAGAGCTTGGATCCAGCCACTTACTTGGACAGCTCCAACTTCACAAGATTCCAGCCCCCTTTTTAGGGGTGCTGCCTTTCTTCCTACTTGGGCTCAGTAACATCAAGTGTATATGGCACTTACTTGCTGGGCACCATTTCTAAATGTTATCAACTCATTTAATCTTTACAGTTATGAATAGGGCCTATGACTATTACTGTTCTATAGATGAGGAAACTGAGGCACAGAGAAGTTGAGTGACTGGCTGGGTTGTGAGTCCAAGCAGCGAGCTCTGCCATCTATGTTACTAATGATATACCCACTTATGGGAGGGTAAGAATGTTCAGGATGGGCCGGCCAAGTGGCTCAGTTGGTTAAGGGTTGGCTTAAGAGCGCAAGCTCTGAGCTACAGGGCCACTGGTTCGATTCCCACATGGGCCAGTGACACTGCCCCCAAGCTGAGCTGTCGCTGAGCTGCCAACAGGTGGCAGGGTGGCTCAGCTGGTGTAACAACAAGATTGCCTGTTCAATGGTGGGCTACACCCACCCGCAACTAAGACTGAACTCGGCACCTTGAGCTGAGCTGCCGCCCGGATGGCTCAGTAGATAGAGTGTGAGCTCTTAACAACAAGGCTGCTGGTTCAACTCCCCCATAGGATGGTGGCTACGCCCACCTCCAGCTAAGATTGAACACAGCACCTTGAGCTTGGAGGCCACAAGCTGCCGACGGGAAGCCAGATGGTGACTGGCGCCCTTCACAACGAAGATTGAAAAACAACAACTTGGCCAGTCCCCTTCCCCAATTCCCCAACACTGTTCTTCTTCCCCAGTTCCCCAATAAAATCTTAAAAAAAAAAAAAAGAATGCTCAGGATGAGGATGAATATGAGATTACAAGGCAGGCCATTCCCTTGCTTCAGCCCCCAACCCCCTCCCCAGATACACATGCAGAAGATGATGTTCACACTCCAGGGAGGCCAGTGCTCTCGTTTCCTGACCTGGAGGAAGGCAGAAGGAGTCAGGCCCCCTGGCCCCTCAGCCTCCTGAGAGGTAAGGACTGGGCTCCAGCCAGGGTGATGAGCTTGACATGTCAGACCCCTACCGTGCAAAGCAGCCTTTGAACAAAACCTCTACCATGGTTACAGTGCCCAGGGGTTGGAATTTTCTGGTAAATTGTCATTTTCTAGGTATTGGAAACCGCATGGGTTTCCACTGTTGTTGATGGAAACCTCTCAAAATGTCTATGTAAGAATAATCCCAGAGCTACCATCAGTCCAAGTAGCATGGCTCCCACCCGATCCAGAATGAAGGCCGAGAGGCTGAACACCAACAGACCAGGTGCTGTGGGAACTAACTGCGCCCCTGCACCCTGCCCCTCACCCTTATTCCACCCAGGCAGCCTCATGCCTTCCTTCTTCAAAGATCACAGAGCGGTTAAAGCCCGCAGGGACCTTGGGGACCATCTGAGATCCCACGAAGCAGCGCATTTGGTGGAAAGAGAGCTAACTGTAGAGTCCCAAAGACCAGTAATTTGGAGCCCATCACTTACGCTCTCTGAAGTATCAATAAAAATACCCACCTGAGTGGTTACTGTTGGGATGACAAGGGTCTCTGCTCATTGAACACGGAGCACAGTGCCTGGCACAGGGCAGCTGTTTAATAAGTAGTATCTGTGACCACCTAGACCTGCACCTGAGTTTACTCACAGAGAAACTGAGGCTGGAAAGTGATGCTGAATCACATAACATGCACCTAGCATTTTGAGGAGCACTTTACATATATTTTCTTATTTATTCCACGAAATAAAGCAAAGAGCCACTTGAGACCCATAGAGGTGAAGGAACTTTCTCAAGGTCACCAGGCTAGTAAGTAGCCAAGCTCAGATTCACATATTGGAAAAGACGGAAGGAGGGGTCCAGAGATAATCTCTGCCTATCTGGCACCTAGTAGACTTTAAAAATGTGATGAATCAATGAAAGAAAGAACAACAACAAAAAAATGGCCTAGGAAAGTCTGAGTTCAGAAATACCTTCAAAATCTTGTTGAAATAGTATCATTGTTGTATCACCCACAGCCCTGCCACCACCAAAGAGACACATACTGTATACTTCCTGAGACTGACATGTGTCAAAGGAGCTTCGCTGGCAAAGGATCTATTTCGGGGGTTGGGGGGAACCAAGCATGTTTGTATAACAGATAAATCCATAATGCAACATACAATCAAGCCTGATATTTTGTGCCTAGATATTAAGCACCTTCCAGTATGCTCTGGCCACTCTGAGGACACAAGAAAAGAGCACCCAGTCCTGCTCTTATCATCCAGCGGAGAGGTAAGAAAGCTATGTGTGAAAGGAGACAGGACAAGACGGAGTTAGAATTTGAGGGAGGAGAAAGTGATGCTGGGCAGATGCCCAGTGTCACGAATGAGTAAGTGAGCAAGAGTTCAGCCGACTGAAACACTCGTGAGTTGGTGAATGGATCTCAGGGCTGTACTGTCCCCATTATCATTTATCCATTCACATACTGAAGGACTTCTGGGTTGCTTCCAAATTTGGGCAACTATGAATAAAGCTGCTATAAAAATTTATATGCAGCTTTTGTCTGGACATAAGTTTTTTAACTCCTTTGGGTAAATACAAGGAGCTCTATTGCTGAATCGTATGGTAGCAGTATGTTTAGTTTTATAAGAACCTGCCCAACAGTCTTCCAAAGCAGGTGAATCATTTTACATTCCCACTAGCAAAGAATGCGAGTTCCTGTTGCTCCACATCCTCACCAGCATCTGGTGTTGTCAGTGTTCTGGGTTTTGGCCATTCTAATAGGTGTGTGGTGTTAGCTCATTGTATTTTTAATTTGCATTTTCCCAAAGACTTATGATGTGGAGCACCTTTTCAGATGGCTGTTTGCCATGTGTATATCTTCTCTGGTGAAGTGTCTATTTAGGTTTTTTGCCTATTTCTTAATTGGGTTTGGGTTAATTAATTTTGGTTTCTTATTGTTGAGTTTTAAGTTTCTTAATATATTTTGTATAGCAGTTCTTTATCAGATATGTCTTTTGCAATTTTTTTTCTCGCTTTCTGTGGCTTGTCTTCTCATTCCCTTGACAGTATCTTTCACAGAGTAGAAATTTGTAATATTAATGAAGTCCAGCTTATCAACTGTTTCTTTCATAGATTGCGAAACATACCTGGGATAAATCCTGCTTGGTCATGGTGCATAATTGTTTTATAAATGGTTGGACTTGATGTGCTAATATTTGTTGAGGATTTTTGCATCTATGTGCATCGTGAGAGATATTTTGCCAACATTAAGACAGAGCATACCTACTATAAAACAGGAAAAGGCCATCCTTCTAGAATAAAATATATCCCAAAGGTTTTTACTCCAAATTGCTCCTTCTGTCCTTATCTGCCATTCTAGTGCCTCCCTAGAACCCCTTGTGACCTACCCTGACTTTCAGACTTCAGTTTAACAGATGAAGGCTTATTGAGCACCCATGCCCATAAGCATGGGGGTTGGGTCTTTGGAAGGCCTTCCAACACTCTATGTCATTTGTATGCGGGGACAGATAGAGAACAGAGTTTGTAACTATTTTTATTCTATTTCAATGGCAAAAAAATGCCAAGTATTTTCCATAATTCTGACACTAAATAGTTACTAATGACACAGCCCTGTAGAGAGATGTGGTTTCCATCTCCAAGAAAATCAGTAACTAGCAGAGACTCAGTAACTGATATAGAGTCCCACATGGCTAAGGCCCAAGTAACCCTATGGATTTCCACTTGCAGTTTCCTATAATCATCAAAAAATAAATACCTGTTCACTAGACAGAAGAGTGGATATATACATACATACATGTATGCATACATACATACATAGTTGAATGTACAGATAAATGGTCCTTTCTCTATTAAACCCATGAGGATGCTCATTTACCAAGGAAGTATCTAGACATGACCTCAAAAATTGAATCCAGAAAGTAGCCCAAAGGGATCAGCCCAAAGGGATCAGAAAATAGGTTATTACTAACCATTGCCTAATGACGGAACTGCAGCATTAAAATTTCATAAGGAGTTTTCAAAATTACAGATGATCCTCAGGCTTCATCTCTAGAGATTCTGACTCAGTCAAGGTGGTACAAGTCCTAGATATCTGTATTTTTTAAAGCTTCCAGGATTATTCTGATGCAAAATTGAGTTTGAGAGCCATTGGGACAGATTCCCAAATCTAGGGGTCACTCCTGCAGGTGAAGGTCAGGAAACTACATTCGTCCAGGCAAAGAGTCAGCAAAAGGAAGACAGAAAACCTGCTTACAAAGAAGGCTCAGCCAGGGCAGAAAACAGGGCTCCCTGCATCCCTTCAATATAGAGATGGGATTAGGCCTCAGCTTTGAAACAGACCTCGATTTGCTGGTGGGTACTAAGAGACTTATACATGACTCTTTACTAAAGTAACATGGCTCTAAAGGTATTTAATGCTAACATCATATTTATCACCCATGGCTCCCAATCAAATCGCATGGTACAATTCCCTCTGTGAAGAAATGAATCTCTGGATGAAAGAGAAAGCATCTCCATATTTGCACACTGAAAAGGACTGTTTTCTACCGTGGAATTGTGAACCTGTCACTATAATGATTATCTCCTCCATTAAACTCTTAAAGGTCAATAGTGTTGGGCTCAATCAGCTTAATTCATCCTTATCTTGTCATTGGCATGTCCTAAGGCCACCAGAAATTGGTGAAGGCTTCAGTCTGGTTTTTTTTTCCGCTGGTATCTGCTGCTGTCTTCATACCACAAAATCCAGCCCTGAACTGCAAGTTCGGAACCATCTCCTGAGAAAAACGCATGCCCTTTCAACTTCACTTGAGAATGTACTATATCTGGAAGTCATCGGCTTTGCCCCTAGTAAATAAAAATTCAATCTGACCTGGGAAAACAAAGTAGATTTTTGAGATCAAGCTATAACGTTGGATTACGTGCACCTTTGAGAAAACCTATTATGGGCTGGCCGAGTGGCTCAGTTGGTTAAGAGCGTGAGCAGGTCGCTGGTTCAGTTCCCACATGCCCAAGCTGAGCTGCCACTGAGCTGCCTCACCAGCAGGATGGCTCAGCTGGTGAGAGCACGTGCTCCTAACAAGGTTGCTGGTTCAACTCCTGCATGGGATGGTGGGCTATGCCCACCCACAACTAAGATTGAATACAGCACCTTGAGCTGAGCTGCCCTGAGCTGCCGACGGGCGGCCAGATGGTGACTGCACTTGGAGCTGAGCTAGCTAGGCCCTCCACAACTAAGATTGAAAGACAACAACTTGGCTGTTCCCCTTCCCCAATTCCCCACTAAAATCTTTTTTAAAAACCCAAAAACCTAGTGTGCTGAAAATAAACTTTTCCCACTACTAAATTAGAGCATGATTATTCACATCAGAAAGGGAATCCGTACTTTATGAAAGAGTTATTCACCAGGATCCTTGAAACATGGAGCCCTTCCTTACTTGTCAGGAGCACAGCTATTGCAGAAAACGAGGCACACCTGGATGTTTTTATGGACAATGTGAGCACACTTACGACTGAATTTATCATGTGTAGAGCCCTTGAAAGTAACAAAACTGCATCTGGCTAAAGAGTCTCCAAGGTAGGAATTACGGAGCAACATTAACCTAATTTGCTCCTGTTATGCTGAAGCATAATGTATCTGAAGCAGGTCTTGTGCCTCCTTGGATTACCGTCCCTGGCTTCCTTCCCAAGGCTCTGCCTGTCTTCCAAACCATGGTGCTGCCTCTGCTTGTAACAACCTCCCTGAGCTGGCAGGAATCCAGGCTAAGCCCCAGGCCACATGGCCAACATGTACCACGTGCCATACTAAGGTGTCCTCCATTTCTAGACTTTGCTGAAATGCCACACTCCGAGCATGGCATCTGCCTCTCTGAGCAGCTGCTGTAAAGCCAGTTAATGTGACATAGGGAGATTAACGTCCACTAGGAAATGGAAGATGGGCAGGGGCTGCATAATAATTCCTTTTCCTTTTTCCCTTTGGTGGACTACTCTGAGGAATAGTTTCTCCTTGAAGTTCTTTTGGAGAACATTTGATATGCAGAATGTTCGAACATGCAGGCCAATTGAGTTGTGTGTCTTTCCATGGCTCGTTGTAAAGCAATGGCCAGTACAGTAACATACCGCATCGTCTCAGGTTTTCTTGACTCCCCATTTTTCTTCACTTTCATCTCCCGGTCTTGCACTTTGCAATATAACATCAGCACTTTAATCTTTGCTTAGTGTTCTGCTTTCTAGAAGGCACAGGCTAAAACAATTGTCCGTGAGTGGTTCTAGAAAATAATCTTCAAGATGGAATTAGGGAGTTGAATAGTCTACCTGTCTAAAAGTAATAGGTACGCCATTGATGGTGGTACAAGGAATGGTAATAATCACTTGGCATTTGATGGGCTCCTAATTTATTCAACTTTCCCTGTACTTAATTGGGATCAAGTGCAGGTGGAGGAAGTTTCAAGGTGTTGGTAGAGCAAGTGGTCTTGGCACTCAGCCAATATAGAAACAATGTTAATTAAAAGGATTGTGGATTAGTATAGATAGTTATGACAGCATTAAGGAGATTTAAATAAATGACAGGTTCAGGGAAGTCATTTTAAGGCGCGATCCAAAATCCAAATGACCTCTATTGGCAATATTAAACGAAGTCTTTATTTTCTGCAGCTTAAGGGAAGACTGTGCTGGAAAAATCAGGGCAAGCTTCCAGAAATGCCATGAAGACGAAATGCAGAGCCTTCGCAAATATTCTATGTCAAGTTAGAACCCTGATAGGGAAAGTGTGGGGCTCTGAGTTCTCGGATGGAGACATTTAGGTGAATGAAACTGAGCACCTTGAACCTCTGAATTCTCTTAAGCCCCCCTTCCAAAAGCAGCACCTTCACCTTGGCCAGAGGAGATTAGACTCTACTTGCCTGGAGAATGTGCAAGGATCCCACCTGAAGCAGCTTCTTCACAAGATGATGCTTGTCCCCCTGAAGACAAGGTAACCTGCACCAACCCTCATTGTCTCCAGACTGATAGCCAAAGTCAAGTCTCAGCAAGCTCAGATGGAGAAGCGAAATCCTTGTTTCAGGAAGACATGGTCTAGCTAGGAAAGAAATGACAAAGCCTTGCAAGAACTTGGGAACATAAATGAAAGTGAATATTGAGGGTGCTAGCCCAGGGAATGGCTGGATAGAGGGGAATTCACTGACATGGGGAAATTCACTTATGACTCATACTTTATTTTGTGTCAAGAACAACATCTGGATAGTTTGCTGGGATGGCTACTTGAAGCCTGGATTCCACAAGGAACTACAGTAAACAAAGTGGACATGCCAGAATTACCTTGGCATAGTGTTAAGCGATCAGAAGGCTTAGGAAAATAGGAATATTAAACATAAATTTCTCATGCATGATCCAAGTAGAACCTAATACTCGGAGGTCATACACTGCACTAAAACAGTAAAAAAAAAATGCATTGGTGAGAAAGATATCAACATCTTAGAGGAGTTCAGTAGTGGCTTTCAGAGGCAGATGAATATAATTACTTAACAGGCAGTAAGTTGGAGTGACAGTCAGGGTCCCTTGATGCATAGGGATCTACCACAGTAATTAATAGATTATGGTGTCTTAGGCATGAGAGAGATGGATAACAATTAGGAGTCCATCATTTTTTTATAAACAGGGAAATTTCCGGGATTGGGCAAACAAAGAAGATTAAAGCCCAGCCCCAGATCCAGTTTTCTGAGGGCAACCCCGGCCCACCCTTCCGGACAGCCTGTTTTCCCCAGCCCTGCTTTGTGCAGAAGCCAAATGGCCATCTTTTTATTATAAAGGAATCCCCATTCGAATTCACTTTTCTGAAAACCTCTTCTGAACATTCTTTGCACGCACATATTAAAGCACTGGGTTTAGGCGCAGGAATAACTGAAATGGAGTGAACGTGAGTTTTGTTATAACAGAATTCTGCAGCATTTGGAATATAGGTGATGAAGAGGTCACAAATGGTGAGCAAAGCTACAGCAGTCCCCTCTGCACTCTTTAGATTCAAACTTTGCCTGTTTCCAAGACTGTGTGAAGCTGGCTATGAAGAGAAGAAAACAAGCATTTCAAGGATAAGTTTTTGCAGTCTCCTTTCAACTTCCTTAATGGCTGCGCCCTCTGGTGGTGACAAAGTTATTCAGGCCTGCCTATTCCTAGACTTGAGAGTAATAATGAAAATGCTCACACTAGAGCATGGAAACTTCACCCTTGTGGGAGATCAGAGTAATCACATTTCATACATACAAACTCTTTAAGGAAGGCCAAGCAGATATTCATGAGGGAATCCATTAATCAATTTTTGCCTGTTTTATATTGAAGAGTTACCAAAGATTTCATTTAAATAAGAGTTTATTTGCTAAAACTGGCTGGAAACCTCTAGAATATTTGATCCCTAAGGACCATTCTCCAGACATATATAGTTGTACAAGTGTATGAACTAGGATTCAGGTAGGACAGCCTGGAATGACAAGATTTACCAGTGTGGATGGTTGCTAGCTGTGGGATATGGCCAAGTAACAAGGGAAATGTTTGGACTCATTTGGCTATTGGGAATAATGAAAGACAGGATGGCTGTGACTATGGTGGAAACTATTCTGGGACATGCTTGAGGGAAGCAGGGGCTCTCCTAGATCGGCAGTGCGGGACCGAATCCAGGGGCAGGTGATTCTGTGGCTGAAATTGCATTTCCCTGCGTCAGAGCCACCGCTTTTACCTTTCCTGTCTCCCAGCTCACCCCTCCTGTTCAGTGCACAGTTTATCAAATAGTCTTCCTCAAATAGCCCCTTCCTTGCTACTCAGTTGCCCATGAGCCTACGAGAATGTGTTGCAATCTTGCTGGTTCTCAGTGGCATACTAGAAAGCTGTAATCTCCACAGCTAGCTGGTGGAAAATACAAGTCTCGAGGGGGGAAAAAAAAGCTGAAATTAACCAATCCTCAAAATAAACCATACAAGAGCCTTATACATCAAATCTGTGGGTTTCAAAAAAAAAACACAGAATTTGAAAGGAAATTCCTCACTTTAAAGCCACATATATGAGAAAATTAGAAAGAAAATGAATTAACTAAGAATGAAACTCAAGGGCAATGTGGTCATCGTGGCAGTTTAGTTTTTTAATCTCCCAATAATCCCTACTGACAACCAAGCAGACCAGATAAAATACCCCCCTCCAAAAACAAAACAAATAAGCAAAAACCTCATATAGAACCTCTTCAACCAAAATAGGTGACAGGAAAACCCTGAGATGTGAACAGATGCATCAAACTGACCACAACAGGACATGGCAACGAAAATGAAAAAGTCACCCCCAAAAGGAGAAGGTGACACCCTGGGCAGAAACCTGGGCCAACAGATCTGAGAGCATCCTGTGTGGGTAAGAAAAGTCCCACAGGCTGGAAGTTGTGGGGACAGCAAAAATAGCTGTGGGTGGACATGGGCGGAACAAGTCAGAGGTCAGTTTACGTCCTTGGAAATCTCAGACAGACCCGGCCATCAATTCATTCTAGAAGGAAAGAGGCTCACTTAGAGGGAAAATTACTGGAAGCAGAAACCAAACTGTGCAAGAGAGCTTAGATGATAGGAGAGGAGGGGCCCCATAGAAGAGGTCTCAGAAATACCAAAATGCAACACGTGGAACAGAGAGTTATGTGCTGGGAGGCTAGGCCAGTAGCGCTCTAGGGCTAGGACTGGGGCTGGAACAGTCAATCTCCCAGAGCCAGACTTACACCTCAGAGACAAAAAAGCGGCTACAGAAACAGGCCTTATTTTGTGTCGTTCAAAGTAAGACTCCACAGACAGAAGAGGTTGACCTTGAGCCTTGAGCTGAGAAAATTGCCCTGGCCTATCTCTTCCCAAAACTTCTCCCCACTCCCAGCAAGAACCTTCTGCTATAGACCTGGCAAAGCCACTTGCTTTAAACGTGAGGGAAAAGAAAAATAGAGCCCAGCTCCACTCCAAGTTCTTTTTCCAAAAATGAAAATGAAATAAAGAACACTGGAGCTGTGGCAGATGCTTTTAGTGCCCTGTGTCATGTGCCCTTGGCCACTTCTAATTTCAACCTTAGCTGCAAAGGATAGACCCATGTGAGCTCAGACCCAGCCCACCCTGGCAGTGCCACTCCTCAATGGGGCACTCTGCCTGTTTTTGCTTTCAGCCCCAGGAGCCCTCTCAGCTCACGTGTCAGAGCAGCCTATTGCAGGAAAGTTGCTGTCCCTCAGGGTCACCCATAAGTAGGGTTATAATGCACGTAGACCCATGTGTAACCTGGGCTCAAGTCTTTTTTTTTTCTCTTTAACTGACCGTGAGGAACTCCCTAGCATGAGGCCATAGTCAAACATTGAGGGAGAGGAAGCAATAGGGTTAGAGAAAGCTGAGTTATCTGCCCATGCAACGTTTCTCTTCTTGACCTGCATGAGCTGGAGATCTTATACAGTTAACCCTTGAACAACTGTTTGAACTGTGCGGGTCCACTCATAATGCGGCGTTCTTTCAATAAATACAGTCAGCTCTTCTATCCATGGGTTTCGCGTCTGCAGGGTCAACCAATTGCTGATGGAAAACAGTATTTTCGCATTCCCAATCACAGATTCCCAACCGTGCTGCGGTTGGCTGAATTCCAGGAAGGGAAACGCCGATGATAATTAAGTTTTGGGGGAGTCAAAAGTTACACTCCGGTTTTTGTGCGGTGACCAGCGCTCCCAACCTCCTGCGTTGTTCAAGAGTCAACTGTACACCATTTCTATCGGATACTAGATTGTTGCTGTGCACACCCAACCCTATGGCTTAGTGAGTCAGATGACCCCCGAGTTTGCGATGGTAAGCTCAGGCGTTATGGTCATTTTATGTCTCCTGCATAAAGCTTTTGGTCTCCACCAAGGCCAAATAGCAGACAAGAAGGTCGTTCTCAAAGTGAGAATCTGCAGAAGCGCCATAGACTTGCTCAAAAATCCTAGAGCGCAGTGCTGTGATTCTCCTATTGGCATTTTACAGAGAGAGACTCCAAAGACTATCCCTATTTGCCACAGACACTTTGGGTATCATTGTGTATGCTGGATCATAGGCCCAAGTGGCCAACCTGCTTGGTCTATAGCCTGAACTTGCTGAAGTACCTATTCTTGCCTGGTTCCCACTAGAAACTGCAAAAAAGGTGTTAACTCAGACTTCTATTAACAGCTAAATCTTTGATTTGACGAGTTACTATACCATTGGAAAATAACACCGCCATGATTTCTTTCACGGACTTTTTTCATGCAGCAGGCATTCAGAAATGTCAACTCTAGAGGGCTTAATTAGCCTTTCAGCTACTCTGTGTGTTTCTTCACCCAGTGCCCCATGATAACTTACCCTATAAGATGCTTCAGTGGCTTTTTCAAATCTAGATTGAAAAGCTGTAACAAACAAGTGTGGGCCTTTTAAGACTTCATCGTGTCTACATTTGAAATATTCCATTCCTTCTTGTTTAAACTCTGAATAATGGGTCCCAAAATTGTGCCACAGATTATATGATGCTGTAATACTATTCAAAACATTTCTGTTGCATAAGACACAGTAAATTATAAGTATCTATAAAATTGAAGGAAAGATAGTTTTCCTACTTTCATTTTTTTTATTTTCAATTTCACCTAGTTTCTTTAGTGTATATTACTCTCTTCCTTGAGTCAGAGAAGACTCTGATACCACAGTTTTATCTTTTTTTAAATGTAGACAGTGCAGCTAACTGTGGGTTGAAAACAGGAGTCATAATCTTTTTAAGCCAGTGATTTATCCCCAAACACAAGAAAATATATTGTAAGTGCATTTTATTTTAGAATACAATATAATTAAATTATAAAATAATAAATGTTCTAGATAACATTTAAAAATTTAGAACAGCTTTCAAAAAAATTAGAATATTATTGCAAATCATAACAACAAAGAGTATATACTTCTTATGTTTCTGTATAGATGCAAAAGAAAACTTTGGGATTTCAAAATAATTATTTATTATATAATAATGAAGTCACAGAGATTATAGCAGGTATATCCAAAGAAAGGTAGTAAGAGAAGAAGTCCTGAAAACAAACTGAGTTAATCTATGAAAATGCAATAGTTATACCCTAATCCTACTTAGAAAATTCTAGAAAACACAAGAACACATAAGCACACATTCTACTATCTCTCATATTAATATTCATATAATAGAATATTATACAGTAGTGAAAATAAAGCAGGGCTACACATGTCAACAGGAACATTTCAAAGAGTTAACATTAAGTGGGAAAAAACCACAAGTTTCAAAAGGATACATACTCTGTGATATATTTCTATAAAGTTTTCAAATATGCAGTTCTACCATATGTTGTTTAGGATACATATGTATATAGTAATGGTGTAAATGCATGCATGGGAAAGGATAAACACCAAATTTAGGAGAGTAGTTCCCTTTGTGGGTAGAGTATGAAGGAAAATGCAATTAAGGACGGGCCAGGAAGCTTCAACTATTTTATTTCCTAAGATGAATGTTATGTTGTTTTCTAAATCTTTTCATATGTTTTATATACATTACAATAATTGTTTTTACAAAAAGACTGGGTCCTTGATGAAATCTTCACACTCCTAGATAAAGTCTTTCTGAGTTACATAAGCCAACACAGCCTCATAATTGATTCAAGCCTGCAGGAGTACGATCTTTTTGTTACCCATCAAAGATCCTAAGGGACTGGATCTCCCCCATGAGGCCCCACCTAACCACTGCAGCTCTCAAATGTGCTTCTCTCTCAGCTTCTGTATGCTATGGTGTCTTCCTCCTGGCCCAATATGTGTGGTTTTATTCCCTAATTATGTCATGTACACTCATCCACCATAAAATTATAACAAAAATGACAGTATCTGCCATTTCTTGGGTGCTCTGTGTGTGGCAATCTGGCGCTTAACTTCCTACATCCGTTGTTTTAAACCAACCTTACAGCAACCCTGAGAGTTAGGTATTACTAACTTCATTTTGCAAAGCGTAAAACTGGAGCTCAGAGATGCTAACTGTCTCTCTCAAGATCACACAGTGCTAAGCCCATCCATTCTCTGCTAGCTCTTCAAAGCTCTTCTCTCCTGTACCTCCCACAGTGACCTGAGGCTAGATCCAGCTGAGGCAGTGCCAGCTGAGGCAGTGCCCGACTCTGCCTGGGGAATGTTGTTCTGGTGGGACTAAGCATCGTGACAAGTCCAGCTGTGGTGTGATGAGCAGGGCTCCCTGATGGAGAAGGCTGCACTGATATGGCCCCTGAGCCCTGTGGCCTCCAGGGTGGGGGCATGGGCCATAGCAGTGCTGCCCACTAGGTCCCAAACTGTCATCAGTCACAGGCACTCAGACTTGTTGGAGCATTTGCTTCCAGGTACCACTAGGTGTCGCTGTTACTTTATTTTTTATTTTTCTGGTGTTTGAAGGTGAACCAAAGCCACGTAAAGCTATTTGATGCCAGTTAAACCAGCTGCCTGGAATTCTGTGGTCTTCAGAGAAAACTAGACTCCTGCAGCCAAAGCTGTGGGCATGAGAAAGAGGAGAGAAGAAAACTGACATTTATGGGAGGCCCTTTGCATATCAGCCAGTTTGCATACCTGAATATTAGTAATTGCCAAGTATTATGTAATACTTGATATGTGCAAGGTCCTGTTGTTGGCTTGTTACAAATATTAACTCACTTAAGCAACAACTCAGGAAAAAAGTACAGGAGTACAGAGAGGTTAAGTAACTTGCCCAAGGTCACACAGCTTGTCTGTGGTATGGTCGTTTAGATCATTTCACCCTCACAGCAACCCTGTAAGGTAGGTGTTGCCACCCGTATTTTGTAGATGTGGAAACTAGGCTCAGAAAAAGGAAGGGGCCCAACGTTGCATAGCTAGACAGTGGCAGACACAGGGTTCAAATTGGGCCTACTTGACTCAGGACAAATTATAAGATTTAGCCCCTTTCCTGAGAGGGGAACAAAAGACTAGTTCACAGGGAGGGTCCTGTGTCCTCAGCCCCTTGTGGTCACATACACAGGCTTATGGACATCAGAAAGGGTTGTGCGGCCCGCCCTCCCCTGTAGACATGGCTGAGCTGTTCTGAACTATTTCGGGAATTGCTTCAAGGAAATTGGGGAGCAACAGAGTCTGTCATCTTGCCAGCGAAACTCCCCAGCTGTACAGAGAGGAACATGTGTTCCACCCCAACTCGGGAGGATGAGGGAGCAGGCCTTAGAGGGGCAGGTTCTGGGTTAGCGCCAGCAGAGGTTGCTGTATGGTGGGATCTGAGGGACTCTACAGGAAGCCTCAAAATTGCTCCCTTTACCCCACTTTTAACTGTTGCCTGCAATCCCCCCTTTAGAGATGTATTTACTTGGCTTAAGGCATTGGCCTCTGTTAAAACACAAATACCACCAGTGGTATTTGCCATTCACCAAATATGCCTAGTTGTCCATCCAGGCCCCTGGTAGGATGGCACACCCTGTCCCCATGGAGTTGGGTATGGCCACATGACTCCCTGTGGACAGTGAAACATGAGTGGGCATGATGTGAGTTGCTTCCAGCTGGAAGCTTTGCCAGCCGGTACACTTCTTCACACTCTCTTCTCTCTGCCACAGTGACCAGCAGTGCTCTAGACTCCCTGGCAGTCTGATTATGTCAGTAATTTTGTACCCAAAGCGGTACATTGTTTCGCATGGAAATTTGTTGTTTTATGTTGTAGGCCCGTAATTCTTAGGAATTACTCACTTAAATCTGTCCAAACAAGAGTCTAGTAGGCATCCCAGGTATGATAAAGTTTGAAACACAAAATCATATATTATAATATAATAAATAATTATAAAAAATAATATAATTTTATTCAATAGTGTAATCAAATCAAAAACACTGCAATTTGTCATCGGCCGGTGTTCTCATCGGCGATCACAGGAGGACACCGCAGGATCACAGGGGGCAGGTAAGGGACTTCTCTGGGACACTGCAGTGTAATCCCAAGTGTGGCTTGGGGTTACCGCTTTCGGCAGTGAAAAATTAACCCCGAGCCACACTCGGGATTACCGCCAGGGTAGCTAGAGAGTGTCAGCTCCAGCAGCCTGGGTCCCAGGGTGAAGATGTCAACGCCTGTGGATATGTGGTGTGAGTGAGAAAAACCCCTGTGGGACTAACCCCCAAGATTTTGGTGTCATCGCTAGCAGTAGTACAATCTAGTCCATCCTGACTGATCCCCTAGCAGGGCACATTCTTCTAGGTATCAGCCATTAACACCTCAGTGTGAGTTCATACAGAGCCAGGATTTGGGGAAACCGGAACTTTAAGGGGAAGGGGAAGTGGGGGGAGAAGAAAAAAAAATCTGTACTATCTATACTAGTTACTTTCCAAAGATGGCCCCAACAATACAGCCTTTTGGTACACAAATGTTTCTCACATCCAAAGGTGGAACCTCAGTTTCCTGACCTTGAATCTAGGCTGACTGCAGTAGCTTGCTTGGCCAGTAGAGTTAAGGTGGATGTGAGATTCTGGGATGGCCAAGGCCAGGGCTTATGAACCCTCTGTCTCTTGGAGCATCTACTGCCCTAACTTGCTCCCTTATTCCTTCCCCAATCACTTACTGTGGAACTTAAGCATGGTCCCCCACATCACAAGGTAATTATGAGGAGTGAGAGGCACTGAGAGGATGTTGATTTAACCAAGGGCAGAGTCTAGATTCGTTAGACGCTCAACGAATGTCCATTTGATCATTTCTTTCTTTCCGCCACCGTGGGAGGAAAAGTCGCCTTATTCCCTCCCAAGGACCTCAGACTTGGCAGCTTCTCTCTCAGCCTAGTCCAGATCTACCACACAAAACAGTATCGCAATGAGTGATGAAAGGGTGCCCTTCTTTCCATGCTAAGGCACCATTAGTAAAGAAATGATTTCAATGGAGTTTTCACTCTCTCTTCTTTGTCCCTCGTCCCCTTGCTTCACTCCTCCTTTAGGAAAACCATGCCCCAGCTGAGTCAGAGGTCACGGGGCGCCCCTGAAGATCTTGCCTCTGCTCCATCTGAGCTTTTCCAGCCTCTTTCCCCAGGACAGCACACAGATCTCTCACACCTCAGCTCCTTGGTGTTCCGCTTAAGCAGTGAGCAGCAGCCTGCGAGCAAGAAGAGAGTATTGAATAGAGATCCAGGGTATGACGGTTAATTTTGTGTCATTTGGGGCTAAGGGATGCTCAGAGAGCTGGTGAAACATTATGTCTGGGTTTGTCTGTGAGGGTGTTTCTGGAAGAGAATAGCATTTGAATTGGTGAGTAAAGCAGATGGCCCTCTCCAATGTGAGTGGGCATCATCTAACCCATTGAGGGCCCAAATAGAACAAAAAAGGCAGAGGACCGGGGGGGGATTTGTTCTCGCTGCTTGAGCTGAGGCATCCATCTTCTCCTGCTTGTGAACATAGGTGCTCTTGGTTCTTGGGCTTTTGGACTCAGATCAGGACTTATACCGTCAGCCCCCAGGTTCTCAGGCCTTTGGGCTCAGACTGAATTACACCACTGACTTTTCTGGTTCTGCAGCTTGAAAAGGACAAATCGTGGGACTTCCTGGCCTCCATAACTGTGTGAGCTAATTCCTATTACATCTATCTGTCTATCTATCTATCTATCTATCTATCTATCTATCTATCTATCTATCCTATTGGTTCTGTTTCTCTGGAGAACCCTGACTGATACACAAAAATCCTAGTGTTGAGTCTTGGTTCTTTCATTCACTTTTTAATAACCAGAATTGCCTAAATATGTGATGAGTTCATTGTAAGATCTCTGTCACTAGAGGTATTCAAGCACAGTTCAGCAAACAGGCTCCAGAGGCCTTCAGTTCAGTGGATAAATAAATGACACAATAAACTTTATCCTGA
This sequence comes from Hipposideros armiger, assembly GCF_001890085.2. Taxonomy (NCBI): domain Eukaryota; kingdom Metazoa; phylum Chordata; class Mammalia; order Chiroptera; family Hipposideridae; genus Hipposideros; species Hipposideros armiger. Next base: position 2,140,013 of record NW_017731536.1, read on the forward strand.
GGGCACTAGAGAGCCATGAAGGAATGTTAAAGTAATTTACATTAGTTATGAGTCTTGTTTTAGACTTGGGCACGACACAAGCAAATGTTCATTTACAAAAATGACGGGGCAGTAGGTGGAGAATAGATTAGGGTGGGCAAGGAATGGGGGTTGGGAGGCCATTGGGAAAGTGTGATAATCCAGGGGTCATTAAGAAGGCCTGAACTGAGACATTGGCCCTTCTCATTTAGAATATTCTTTCATTCAACAAATACTTAACAAGCCCCTAACGTGGGTCAGGCAATATTTTACACATTGGGAATTATTATTGAGGATAACAGGGGTATATATACCATATTGTTTTGTTATTTAACTGTTCTAATTAACTTACTGCTTGGCCAAATTAGAGTTTTCCTTTCCATATTGCTCAATAAACAGGAATTGAATTGCATTGGAATACTATGAGAATTGTGGAAAATTCCCACAGCTCTCCAGGTAGATGATTAAGCCTTGGATCAAAGACATAGATGTGAGATGTCCCTAAGGGGTGCAGGAAAAACTCCCGTATCCCAGCTCTTAAATGACCCACAAGTGCCAGCATATTCCACTGAAGGAAGCACAGAAACTCGGTCCGTGTGCTCATCTCCAGCAAAGGCTGCATCAGCTGAATGCTCTGGTCTCAGATTTTCAGGCCCCCACTCCCCACTCCATGCTGAGGCTCCCACAAATATTTAGGTGGAGACAGAAACTAACACCTTCAGAGAAGGTAGAGGAAGGAGGAAGGAAGAAGGTTAGTTTAACAACAAAAGGGAGAAAGGAGGAAAGAGCCTTCTTCTCAGTGTTTCTAAAAATAGCTCCAGTCAAGCCACCTCATTCAAATATGAACACGAACTAGAAATCTCGTGCTGTCGTTATTCCAAGAGTCTTTTTGAAAGGCAGAACACCTCACCTTGATTTGTATGACAGCACAGACGCAGCGATCTCTTCCGAAGTCTTATGCAAAAGAAGCTCGTCGGGACACTGGGGCCTACCTTTGGTTTGTGAGCCAGTTGGTTTGGGGATTGGTGTTTGCCTGCAACAAAAGAGGGGTGAGGGCAAAAATGATCAACAAAAGCAAAATGATAGCACATTCGTCAACTGCTTTTGTTTTCAACTTCACTTTCCATCCATATGCTCAGGGTCTTCATTTCCACGTCAGGAGGACGTGGGAAGTAGTTTCAGCTTCCCACGAACAGGTTCTGGAATCTTAGACGCTCAGCCTGCCTGGGTCTCAATTTCTTTATCTGTCGAATGGGAACAATATCGCAGGCCTACTTCCTAAGTGTGAGCGACCCATGAGATTACCATTCATAAAGTGCTTCAAACAGTTAAAAGTGCTTTAAAAACACATATTGTTGGGCCGGCCGAGTGGTGTGATGGTTAAGAGCTGGCTTGGGACCCCAGAGGGCCCCGGTTCGGATCCCACATATGAAGGCCAGTGACACTGCCCTCCACAGCTAAGATGCTGAACAACAGCTCAACCTGGAGCTGGGCTGCCATGAGTCACTGGCGACGGCGTAGGCTGCAGCCCCTGCTGCAGTGGGTTGCCATGGGCTACCATGTGTAGCCAGCAGCCGCAGTGAGCAGCCCTCCAGAAGCCGGGGACTGATGTGCCTCGCCTGGGAAGAGCACAATGATGGTGCCAACTCGGGCCAGTGAAGCGACAGCCTCCACAACTAGACTGAAGAACAAAAGGACAGCAACTTGTCTGTTCCCTTTCCCCAAATTCCCCAGCACTGTTCCCATCCCCCCAATTCCCCAATAAAAATCTTTAAAAAAAAACAACAACACATATTGTTGATTCTTCACTAATTACTCATTCTTCCCCCAAACTGTGACTCTCTTTCTCTCTCTCTCTCACACACACACTTCATTCATTCAGTCACTCACTCATTCGATATATTTTGTAGTACCCACCATGTGCTAGACACTGTTCTAGGCACTGAGCTATATCAGGGGTAAAATATCATTCTGGGAGCTTATATTTTAGTGGGAAAAGATAGAAAATAAGCAAATAAATAAATAGAAAATATGTCAGGTGGTGATAAATAATATAGGGAAAAATATACATATTGTGAAAATCCTAAGTCTAAATACTACTCTGGTAAAAGATAGTGTGTGTGTGTGTGTGTGTGTGTGTGTGTGTGTGTGTGTGTGTGTGTGTGGAGATGGAGCGTGCAGAGAGAGAAGGACTAGGAAGGAAGGGGGAGCCGGGTTTTAGAGGTGAAAGTAATAAGTATGTATTTGCATATGAGTGTATAAGTACATATAATTTGGCAGTAAAAATTGGGATGGGGTTGTTTTGACTCTTGCAAGAACATAGAGTCCAAGGCCTATTTATTCTATGATTCATTATTCTGCTTTTATCTGGATTGGGGCAGGGAGAGCGTCTAGACAAGATGTCCTGTGGGGCTCAGTGGCAGACGACCCGGTTGTGGGAAACAGAATGAGAAACTGCACCTGTCAGGACCCCTTCCCTCCCAGCACTTGGTGAAAGCTGAACCGAGGATGAAGTGGCACCTCCCTAGAATCTTATAGGCCTTCCGCACTCCTGTTCTCAGGCTCAGCTCCTCCCCAAGAGAACACTGGCCTGGAGACTCTGCAGGTCCAGTTATCATGCAATCTCCAGCAGGTGAGAGAGAAGACTTTTCTCCTCATCTTGGCCCTAGCCAGGCCTCAGCTCACCTGGGCTCACCTGGGTTGTGTTGCACCTACACATCCTGTGCCTCCAATCGTGGAAGATGCAGCTTAGGAAAATTTCAGGGCGTAGTGGACCCTCCTTATTCGGTAGATGTTATCATCAAGTTAGCCTTTTGCGCTTTGGTCTCCTCACCTGTAAATGGGTATAACAGCTGCTACTTCCTAAGGTAAATCATGCATACAAAGATGGATTGTGTGCCACAGACACTGTGCTAAGTGTTTTACATGCATCATCCCATTTATCTTAAAACTCTGTAAGTACTATTATTATAATACTACCCATTTTACACATGAGAAATCTGAAGAGACCGTTAAAAAAAAAACTTGCCCAAGATCACACGGCTCGTACGTTATAGAGCCAGGACTCAAAATCAGTGGCAGGGTAGTTAAGCGGCTCTACTTACATGAGTCGACTGACTATGGTCTGGGGAGCCATGGCTGTCCTCCACGTGGCCTCTTATCCTCCAGGAGGCCAGTCTGGGCTTTTTCCTACAGTGGTGACCTAGGCTTGCAATACTCACTCCCGCCCCATTCTTTTGTTCAAAGTAAGTCATAAACCAGCCCAGATTCAAGAAGCAGGGAAATAGGAGCCATTTTCTGTTAGGAGGTGCAGCAAAAGACACATTGAGAAGGTGAGCTACAGGGAGGTTATTAAGGGAGCAATCAGTCTATCACAATAGTCATTCTATCAACGGCAGGTAGTGTTACTATTTGGTTGTTTTGGACAATACCCATCAGACAAATCCAGAGAATTACTCTAAGGTTACCACATTCCCTCAAGTCTTCCTTGGAGTAACCTGGACTCTTTCAGCTACAAGGGGGGGAACAGAAACGTAACTCATCAGGAGTGTTTCTCCATCTTTGGCTCTCGTTTTCTCTGGGATGGCATCCTTCTCTTATATCCCTGTGGAAGAAATGACCACAAGAAGCTCCAGGCTCCCACTCTCCCCTGTTTAAACCCCTGGCTGAAAGAGAATGTCTCTATCCCAGCAGCTTAAGAAAAGCCCTGGAACGACTCCCACTGGCTCAGGTGATATTCCCAAGCCCATCTCATAGGTCCTTGTGGTCACTGATTGACAGGGTCTGAGTCACAGCTCCATTCCTCACAGAGGAGGGAGGTGCCTACCAAAAGGAAGATCCCCATTTTGTTACCAAGAGAGGGAGCGAGGATACTGAATAGATGTCAACTGCCTGCCTTTCCTCACCTCCAGAGGAACCACCCCTTATGTCCCTGGAGTCCCTACATTGATCTGAAGTTTCTAGGTAAAAATGCACTAAATAGGTCTTAAGATTTTTTTTTATATTAGAAAGTTCAAGAGAACTATTTTGAACTGAAGCAAAATTGCCTTTAAATGCTAATTGTGAAATCCTAAATGAGAATTTTGTGAAAGGATCAAAATGAGAACTACTCAGATTAGAAAGTGCAAGGAAAACAAGACAAAAGAGGACAGGAAGTCGATAAGAAGAGAGGGAGACCTTCTGCATACAGAATATACTGGGTGCTTTATTCCTGGTCTGGGGAACATCCTGGAATGGAGCCTGTGCAGAAGGCTGGAGAGAAAAGAGAATTCCTGGCTTCTACCCTAGAGAGTCTTCTTACTTTTAACCTTGTGGTTCCCATAGTTCTGACTCAGAGTGACTGGGGTTCAAATACTTGCTGCCTCAATCTACTTGCTGTGTGATCTTGGTGGGGTGACATGTAATTTACTGTTCAAATCACGACACTTGAAATTAAAGGGCGATGTCATTAATGATTTCACAAGGGCAACATAATTAATGTATGGTCATTCTTCTCAAGCAAAATGATAAACATTTATATTTTAGTGGCACATAATAATAAATAATAAGAAATCAAGAGAAGGCTGAGACTCGGAAGGAGAGCGATGAAAGAGTTAAGAAGATCGTCACGAGCAAATATGTCATTAGAGGCCAAGGCTAAGATCATCCACACCCTCCCATTCCCAATTACTATGTACGGATGTGAAAGCTGACAGTGAAGAAGGCTGATAGAAAAATAATTGATTCATTTGAAATGTGAGCTCTACGGATACCCTGGACCACCAGAAAGATGAACAAGTGGGTCCTAGAGCAAATTAAGTCTGAAACACCTCTGGAGGCAAAAATGACAAAACTGAAGCTGTCCTACTTCGGTCACATCATACGAAGGCAGGGTTCTCTGGAAAAGACATAATGTTGGGAAAAAAATAGAAGGCAGGAAAAGGGGATGACCAAACATGAGATGGATTGACTCCATAAAAAAGCCACAGATGTGAGTCTACAGGAGCTGAGCAGGGTTGTTGAGGACAGACCACTGTGGATGTCACTCAGTCATAGAGTCACCAGGGGTCAGAGCGGACTCAATGGCATGTAACACAATAATAAATATAATATTTATTCAGTGCTTACTGTTAAACTGTGCTCAGTTCTTTACATACTCACTATAATCCTATGGTGTGGGGATTGTTTTCTCCATTTGACAGATGAGAAAACTGAGGCTTGGAGAAGTTAATTTTACCAAGATCTAGGGGACACTATGTTTCAGTTTTCCTGTAACCACACAGTAATGAGACTGTAAAGAACCATTAGAACTTGATCACTCAAATGACTACCCTGGGAATACTCAACTTGAGATAGAGCTATCAAAGGGTGCTCGTTACTAAACACATGTTTGGAATTGTGCTTTTAAAATGTCCCACAGATTTTGAGACACATATTCTTGAGAATCATTTTAGGGTATTGAGTTTTTATCCATAGAGGATAAATATGCTTTTCTGAAAATAACCCTAAGGGATTCGGGATAAAAATGAATCATCTAAAAATATATTTTGACTTCTGGCTTCCACCTAGAAGGTAGAAAGCTGAAAAGAGTGTCACTCCTGCCTTAACAAAAAGAGAAAGGCAAAAAAAAATCTACCTCATCATAACTTCTCTTGAGCCAAGTAAAAATTGATAGCACAGGGCAATACGATTAGCGTGAAATCAAAGGGAAGACAGGCTGCTGTAAAGCTAGACAGGGTGTGAGCACTGGTTCACCTGTAACAGTGAAGGAGAAGACAGGGCCACCATACAAGTCAGCAGAAGCTTCCAGCTAAAATGTTTGAAGAGTCACAGAGCCCAAGAATAGGCTAGTGTGAGAGTACAATGCCCCTGGGAGTTGTACACACAAGGCAGTTCTCACCACTCAACACCTCTTCTCCATGATCTCCACCAGGCACTCAGGAAAGACCTGAGGCAGGATGGGAGACCAGAGGAAACCTTCCTCCATGGTTGGAAGAGGGGACTGGCCATGGCCATAGGAAAGGCATAAGACCACACCCGTATCTTTCTTCCCTATGAAAGGCATGAAGCCACTGGGGGAAGGGCAGCAACCCTATGGTGTGTGCGACCTAGACGAAAGAAGACACACTGCCCCTGGAGGAAAGGAATAGAAAAATAAATTCTCTACTCTGAGAGGAGGGGAAGGACCAGGTCCTGGGCCCACACTACTAGGTCTCCTATTATTGGAAGAAGGTCAAGATCACTGAGAAAACCCCACTTCCAAGACACAGAGACCAGTGGCTGCCCAAGGTTGGGGCTGGATCAGAACAACACAGAACCCCACTCCCACCCCTCCACACCCACCAGGTAACAAGCAAGTGTCTGTCACTGGGGAAGGGGCGAGAGAATGGGGAGAGACTTGCTCTGTGGTGCAGGTGCACAGGGAAGCTGAGGGTAGAGAGGAAACATCGAGAAAAACCTTTCTGGCACCCCAGGTCCCTCCCTTATCACATGGCGATGCTAATCATTAGTAGAACAAGCAGACCTGTACAAGACTATCAACCATCTTGACCTAATTCGATTTATGCAATATTCCAATGACATCAGAATACACATTCTTTACAAGTACATGTCAAATATTCACCAAAACAGCCCATAAAACAAACTTCAACTAATTTAAAATAATTGAAAATCATGGAAAGTATGACCTCAGATCACAATAGAATTATACTAGAAATAGATAACAGAAAGATACCTGGACAATCCCCAGATATCTACAATGCACCACGCTTCCCAGTAGCAACCCATGAGTCAAAGAAGTCACATGGAAATTAGAAAATGTTTTGAATAGAATGAAAATGAAAACATATCAAATTTGTGGAATGCACCTAAAACAGTACTTACAGGAAAATTATAGCATTAAATGATCATATTAGAAAATGAAAGAAGGTCTCGGTTTGAGGGAAATGGATGTTTTAACAATATGGAACCTCCCAATACATTTATTTAGGTCTTCTTTAATATATCTCAGTAATGTTTTGTAATTTTTAGACTAGAGGTCATGGATGTCTTTCACCGTAAAGCTTTGAGTTTACAAAGGAAGAAATGACATTTGAGCATACAATAGAACTTTTATTTTTATTAGGGATATATTCCAAATCAAATAAAGAAATAAAGCGTCACTCACTGATTTTACCAACAAATGCTCAAATAGTCACTAAAGGGAGACATTGCTAGTTGCTACTTACCTAAGAGGCAGATCAGATAATTAACCCTTGAAGGCAGGGTGTCTCTGGCTGGATTTGAGGAACCCTTACCAGGTTTTCCTACCCAGATGGAACTCTCATAAAAGCATTTAAGAAATTCATTATATCTCTTAGCCAAATCTTATGTATCCTTCAAGACTCAGCTCAAGTGGCACCTCGTCTAAGAATTATCTTCAATGACAACCTGCCCTCCACGCTGAGAAAGAGCCTTACTGTGTCTCCCATGGGACACCTGTTTATCTTTACTTTACCTTGTGCCTTGCTAGGTTGTGGAGACCTTGGTAATTGAGACCTGGAACACAGTGACTTAAACACACATGGATTTACTCATTCATATGAAAAGCCATCTGAAGGTAGGCAGTCTGAGGCTGGCATAGCAGCTCCATAGAGCCACCCACTCTCTTCTCTTTCTGTTCCAACAACCTCATTGCATAATTTTCATCCTCAAGGTCACCACATGATCCAAAATGGCACTTGGAAATGAAGCCTTCTGGTCCTCACTGCCAACATCAGGAGGGGCCAAGGTACCAACGATGGCCCTCTCTGTAAGCAGTCTTCCCACATGTCCCCCACAACACTTCTACGTGGATCACATTGGCCGGAAAGCTAATCCATGGGCCACACACTGGTAAAGAAGTCTGGGAGATATCATCTTTACCCTAGTAGCGATGTTCCCAGCTAAGAGTCAGGATTCTATTACTGCTGAAGGAGAAAATGGATAGGGACAGGCAACAGGTAGTTCCTGCCAACTGTACTTAATACACCATATTATAATTGCCTGGTTCTCTGTCTCTGTTACAAGAATGTGTATCCTAAGTACCTAGGGCAGTACTTTTCAGCTGAGGCTTATCACACATACATGAGTGCACTAATTGTAAATGTATATACATCTCAATGAAATTTCACATATGAATACACCTATGTAACCACCGCCCAGATAAAGATGTACAGCATTTCCCCCACTCCAGAAGGTTCTTTCCTGTCCCTTCCTGGTCCAATCCTCCCATAGGTAATCACTCGTCTGACTTCTCTCACCTCGATTAGCTTTGCCTGTTTTCAAGCATCACATAAATGAAACATACTCGTATGGCACTCGGTATTGTAACCAACTAATGATTTCTAGGAACTGTGACCATCCAATCAAGATGTTTCTGGGTTAGTCTTCATTTCCACTAGGCTGTCGTTATAAAAACATTCTTATTTCCTAGAATATTGAGTTCCTAATTGACATGCCCAGATGCTGTCAACAGACATTCTATAGTCCAATTCGCTTTGGCCTGCACTGCTTTCCACAATCAAGTTCTCTCATCTGTCTTCCTTTTAAGAGAAGTGTGCCTGAAAGTGCCACCTCCATCAGGGAGCCTCCTGCTGCAGTTCCAGGTGTGCCAGGGCGCTCGATGTGCACTGGATGGGGATAGTGACGATGGCGGGACACAAACAGAAGCTGCCAATGGCAACAAACAGACTGGAGGCTGACCATCTGGAACACCTGCAGCTGGCCCAGTGTGGTGCTCTGTGCCAGTCCAAACTGCCCAGCTGGAGAATTCTCTGCCTCTGCCACCCTCACCATTGGCACGGAAGCATCACCCTCCTCACTGGCAGTCAGCTCGTTCTCCATTGGTCAGAAACAGAAAAATGGGCCCAGATTTGTTCATCGGGCCCAGCAGGACGTGGCAAAAGCTTGGCAGAAACGTAAGCAGCAGACAAAAGGCTGTCAGAGCTGGGTCTGATGGGAAGGCAGTGCTTCTCACTCACGTAGGAAAATGACCCCATTCTTCCTGGAAGCCATTGCAGAAAGTTTGTTGTGCCACATGTCACACTTCGGCTAAAACCAAGAAGTTGACTGGGATGATGGGGAGCGGGGAGAGGGGTAGGAGAGGCAGGGGGGAGAGGGGACGCGCCTCAGTGAGGATGCAATCATTTCACTTTAAAGCGGGGAATGTGGACGTGTGGGAATGATGGCATGGTAACCAGGGTGCTGTCTTCCCTTCAGCTTTGCATATATGAGCATGTCCCCGACAGATCCTCAGAGACTGAGATCTCAAGTCCTAGCTTCCTTCTCCAGAGGTCCCGAGTCATTACTGAGGTGCAGCTCAACCCAGGCCCCAGGGTGGAGTGGTAAATGCCAGGCTGGCTCTTCAAATCCAGCTGTTTCTCCTGGCCTGGGCCTGAGGCCCCTCCCTATACATTCTCTAGGACCACAACTCAGTTCAGCTCTAGAGTCAGGCTGGAGTGACCCCCCAAATGCACAAGCTGGATTGTCTTCAGGGCCTGTGTTACTCAACTGGTATCTTCCCCTGGATTCTTAAGCATAAAACTATGATTTGGCCGGCCGAGTGGTGCGTTGGTTAAGAACTGGCTTGGGACACCAGAGGGCCCCGGTTCGGATCCCACATATGAGGGCCAGTGACACTGCCCTCTACAGCTAAGATGCTGAGCAACAGTTCAACCTGGAGCTGGGCTGCTCTGGGTCGCCGGCGACGGTGTAGGCTGCAGACCCTGTGGCAGTGGGTTGCCATAAAAAAAAAAAAGGTATGATTTACACATACACACACACACACCCCTCCTTGAGGAGTGGTATGTGAATGCTCAGAGGGGGTCTAGACCAGCACAACACAAAGATCTAACTAGGGAGACGGGGCACCGCCCTATCTCAGAGATCATTCACCCTCCTGAGGTCAACCAGGGTGATTCTCTGCACTTCTCTCACCAAAGAAGGAAGAAAAAGAAGTTTCATCTCCAGGAGGGCATCTAATTTCATCACAATGAGGATGTTGGGACGTGAGGGAGCCTCCGGTGTGTCCTTTGTCCGGCTCACATGCACCTCACGTTTCAAGGGTCAAACTGTTATGGGCTGAGTTGTATTCCCTCAGGTTCATAAGTTGAAGTCCTAAACCCTAGGATCTCAGAATGGGACCGTATTTGGAGAAAGGGCTTCTAAAGAGGTAATTAAGGGAAAAGGAGGTCATTGAGGTAGGTCCTAAGCCAGTATGACTGGTGTCCTTATCAAGAGAGATTAGGACACAGACACCACACACAGGGAAGACACAGGAAGAAGACATCGGAAGACAAGTTCAAGGGGAGAGGCCTCAGAAGAAACCAACCCTGTCAACACCATGATCTTGGACTTCCAGCCTCCGGAACTTTGAGAAAATAAATTTCTCTTGTTTAAGCCACTTAGTGTGTAGAACGTTTCTATGGGAGCCCTAGCAAACTAATATAAACCCTTTCTCCTCTCCAAAACCTTTTTTTTTTTAACATCCCAATGAATTTGGTTAGTATTATGACAGATCTGTATGTTTTCTAAAACCCTGTGTTACCTAGCAGTGGTCCCTAACAAATATCTCCCTTACATTAGACAATGACCCCATTCTTCCGGAAGTTTTGTCCCACACCCTCCCATACAAATGGCAGCTCCCTGTATCAGGGAGTCTGGCTACAAGGCATGTATCAGATCCAGAGGGCGAGTGTGTTTTGACAAAGATTCCTAAACCAGTTTGATTCACTACTTACTTCCAAGTTGAAAATCATTGCTATACAATGGAATTGTAATAGATAAACATGATATCGGGGGGGAGGGCAAATAAAGGGGGAGAGGGGGGTTGTTACTTTGTGAGGGTGAAAAGGATAACTATTGCATTGTTCTGTACACGTGAAACTAACAATAAAAAATTTAAAAAAAATCATTGCTACTTTCTGCCAGTAAAAAAAATAATTAAATAAAATAATTGCTATACAGATTCGAACAAACAGTTATGCCCTTGCATGCACGTCTTTATATTCTGTTCTATTGTTTAGGTGTATACATTTTGTCTCCTTGCTTTAGCCTGGGTTCCCAGAAAGCAGAGCCTGAGATAAAGGCTTATGTGCAGTTATCTTATTAGAGAATGTGATCCCGGGGAGTAAAAGTGAGGGACGGGAGGAAAAGTAGAGCAAAAGGGAGAGTCAACATAAGACCGCATCGCTCATTTTTAGTGTTAGTTTCCTGGCCCCATAAGTCCATTGGGAAAGCCATTTGAAACGTGTGCAGGGTCATCCCTCTGGGGAAAGAAAGAAGAAAGCATTTGGTTAGTGGCTCCTAGCCATCATTGGTCGTTTTTGTTCGATAGGGTGGATGCTAACTTGCCCACACCTCCCAGCTGTGTGTGCATGGGCACCAAGTGGGTCCCCGTACATCCCATGTGGCAGTGTCAGAGCAATATGAAGTAAGGCATATGAGGCTGTCTTCAGGGTATCAGGGCCTTGGAAAGATTTTTTTTTGGTAGGGTGCCATCTATATAAACAATTTGATTTAACAATTTATTACAAATTTCAGAGGCCTACATAAGCTACAGTGATTTGTTGAGGAGTATTTAGGATAATGGGGAGAGGATCAGTACTTACATGTGTCTTTATTGTCTCATCAAGACCTGTGAAAATTTTTGTAGCATCCAGGCACCATCTCTTCCTGTCCAGGACCACGAAGTTATCTCTTCCTGTTATTACTGTCAGTGCGCCATTGCTGACTAATCATCATCCTGAGAAAAAGGTAGCGACGCTGTTATTACTCACAATGTCATGACTCTGTGGAACCTGTTTTTGTGGTAACAATATAGATCGTGTTTCTGCAGTTCGCTAATGCCTTGTATTTAATGCTGGTTACATCACCCATTACTCACAGTGCTGCCTCTTCCATGGAGCCGCCTGTGAAGACTGGCTTCCAAGGACTCTTATAAAGGCTGCTAAAGTGCTTTCTTGGGATAACTACAAATTCAAATCTTAGAGTATGCAGGAAAATGTGAATGATAATTTATTTTCTGGACATGCATGTTAGATGTACTCTTATAAAGTTTTATAATGTAAACAGAACAGCGTGCCTTCCAACCATGTCTTCCCTGGTACTCTTTGACCCTCATCTCTACATCTGGAATGTAATCTTTTTCTGTTTCTTTTTTCTTTTCTTTTCTTTTCTTTTCTTTTCTTTTCTTTTCTTTTCTTTTCTTTTTTTTTTTTTAAGCTGAGCCATCCTGCCATGTGTTGGCAGTTCAGCGGAAGCTCAGCTCGGGCATCGAACCAGCGACCCTGTTGCTCAGAGCTCGCACTTTTGACCAACTGAGCCACTCGGCCGGTGATTGGAATGTAATCTCCTTCAATGCTGATTTCTCCCCTGCCTTCCATACGTCACCATCAAAAGGGAGAACAGGCTAGAGGCCTGTGGGGAAAGTAAGAAGAGTAGAATAATTTCCAAAGGAAGGTCCATCCCTCATTCAGCAAGGCTTCCAACTGCCCTGGGAGAGCATGGTGTTGCCACATCAATCAGAAGAGCCCATTGGCATTGAAAACAAGGATCCTGAAAGTCTTTGGAGAAGACAAGAAAGGCCATCCACAGTGGACTGCCTTGTTGGAACCAACCAGATGCATGGTGTGTGTGTGTGTGTGTGTGTGTGTGTGTGTGCGCGTGCATGTGTGTTTATGTGTGTGTACCATGGTAGAAATCAGGCCCAGGCCCATGCAAGTTGCAATCCGGGTTTAGGATTACTTAGAAAATTTCACAGAAGGAGTGAGGGAGGAACAGGCAGTCCCTGAGGCCCGAGTCAGAGGCATCGGTCCTGCTTGTATGGATCTAGGGGTGGTACTGGTTGCTGGGCATAGTCTGAGGTGACACACTCTTAGGTTGGCCCCACAGGAAGCTGGTCAAAGCCCCTTACACCAGTAAGAGTAAGAGACAATGAGGCATATATGAGATCTGCAATGGTGCATAAAGTGCTCTGACATACTCCCCCCTGAGATTTTACACAACCTAAGGATAAGGACCATGTCTATTCTTTTTCTCATATGCCTCACAACATATAGCATAAGACTGTGAGAATTTAATAAATGCTCAATAAACACTTAAACTTATTCAGTCATTCAAAAAATTTTATTGAGGCCCTGCCTCATATATGCAAAGAAACACTTGGTTGCATGACGAATAAAAAGAAATATACAGTAAAATCCCTGTCTATGAGAGGTTTGGGTTATTTGATTGTTCAGCTAAAGGAAGCGGGTAGTAAACCTGCAATTAGCAACAAGAGTCCATTCCTTTCCCTATGGGTTGTAGAGTGCTCTTAGTCAGTTCAGGCTGCCAGAACAAAAAACCATAGGCTGAGTGGCTTAAACTAGAGAAATTTATTTTCTCACAGTTCTGGAGGCTAGGCATTTCAAGATCAAGGTGCTGACAAGGTAAGTGTAATTCTGAGGCCTCTTTTCTTGGCTTGTAGGAGGCCACCATCTACCTCACTGTGTGTTCACATGAGCTCTTATTTTGTGCATTCGCGGAGAGGGAGAGGTAGAACAACTTCTCTGGTGTCTCTTCTTATAAGAGATCTAATCTCATCCTAATAGTCCCACACTTGTGACCTCATTTACCCCTAATTATCTCCCAAAAGACTCCATCTCCTAATACCATCACATTGTAGGTTAGGGCTTCCGCATATGAATTTGGGGGAGGGGAACACAAGCATTCAGTCCATAACAAGTGCCCAATATATATTAGGGACTCAATGAGTATTTGCTGAATAAATGAATGTTCATATTAGGAGCTTTAGATGATCCTACCCAGAATATGGACTCCCATTTTGGGGTTACAATGCAGTCAAGTAAAGAAGCATGTATGAAACATCTCTGTGTGCCCAGCCCTGAGCTAGGCACTGATTAATCCAAGCAAAGCAGTGGATACAATTCATGCCCTCACAGATATGTTAATAATCAATATTTTAATTCCACAATTGTAAATAAAATACAACATGCCAAAATTATTGATTAGGCTAATCCAGGGATGTATAACCTAAGAATTGTCTATAATCACAACCTTAGAAGTCATCAGATCTGAGGTTCTCCAGCCTGGCCTCACATTAGAATGCCCTGGAGAGCTTTTAAAACACACTGATGCCTCAGCTCTGCCCCCGAAATATTCTTATTTAACTGGTCTGTGGTGGATCCTGGACACTGATATTTTTACACAGCAACCATACATGGTTCCAGTGTATAACCAGGGTGGAGAACCACTGATCTAGTCCTTCCCTGCCCCTGCTCCATGACCCTACTCATGAGGAGATAGGACCAGGGAAGGGGGACGTGACTTGCCCAAGTTCACAAAGCCAGCAAGTATCCAAGCTGGCACTAGAACCTCAGCCCCTTGGTTTTTGTTCAGAACTTTCTTCTGCTCCACATCTATAAATGCTGGATGGCAACACTCTTGCTAAGAGTGTATTTTCTGAGAGAGGAGCAATGGAATAAACACCAAGGGTGCTGGATGTCTGGAGAAATGAGGAGAAGTAAGGTAGCTAGTGGGGAGAAGCCAAGGTCAAGTTCGACCCGTTTCACAAGAGGAGAAGGCAGTGTTGATAGACAACCACATTAGCTCTTTGCATAGCCTCCACCAGAGGAAGAAGAAAGTAGTTTAGTCCTAAGATTACACTCTGTGGTCATTGTCACAGCCTCCACTGTGCCCAGCTTTGTATCACTGTGAATGTTACCGCAGTCCCCAAGCCCAGGTACGATTCCCAGCTCTGAAAAGGCAGCACCGGGCCTGACCTGCTCCGTTCACCTACCCAGGGAAAATTGCAGTCGACACAAATACTGCCACTCCCAGGGGACAGCCATGCTGAAAGGGCCCTGTGTCTTAGAGGCTGCACATAATACCCAATTATCCCCTGGCTTCCCCAGGGAGAGAATGGAGAGGTGAGGGTTTTCAAAAGCCAGCAGCCCTCAAGGCTCCATTATGGGGACACTCACACAGCTGCCTTTCTCCAAACGCCACAGAAGGTCACGGGGACACGGGGCAACAGAAGCAGCTCTTTGGGGCTTGGAGAGCAGCCTCTCTCCCTGTCCTGACCCAACCAGAGAACCTCAACTTCCATTCTTACCTATAAAATGAAGATAAAGGGTGTTGGTGTAGAAATTCAGCATCGCACAGGAGGCGCCTTCCAGGCCATCTCTATGACGGCTTTGGACAAGACCCACAGAAAAGTCCAAGCAAGGAAGTCCTGTTCTCATCTAAGAGCACTCTGTACTCTGCCGTTTCCTTTCTGACCATCCACTTCCCCCATTTCCACTCAGGTCTTCTCTCTGCAGCCCTGACTTCCCACCCTGCTCACCAGACTCCGCCTCAGGCTGTTCTCTGTGCTGTGTCCCTGAGTCTCTCCACCACATTGGCGAGTTCTGGGGGCCAGAACACACCATCCATTCTTCTAGCTATGCTTCCTCACAGCTATTAACAGTGCTGAGTTCACAATAAGTCCAACGCAATAAATGGTACTTGTAGGATTGATTAACAGAGATTGAGAGAGAAGACATTTCCTTGTCTCCAAATTTGAATCTCTGGGCTTAATTTCACCTCTATTTTTCACCACCAGAAGCATTTAAGTTTCTGCACATGTAGCCCATGAAAAGCATTTATTCTTCAAGTCTACATGTATTGGAGGCAGGAGTATCCTGTAGTGTTTAAGGAAGGGTATAGACTCCTAAACGCCTTGATTTTGAGTCCTAGTTCCAGCACTTACTACCTGGGTTACTTTGGGCAAGTAATTTAACCTTTCTGAGCCTCAGGTTCCACATCTGTGAAATGGGATTAATATTAGTGCTTTGGTCCTTGAATTGTGAAGATTAAATGACAAAAATGCAGATAATGCTGTTAGTTTGCTGCCTGGCATATGGGAAATGCTAGATGAAAGTCAAGTATCATTACTTATTGAGCACCTGCATATCTTTAGCTAGCGTGGTACAAGGTCCTGGGCAGACAAAGAAGAATAAAGCAAATCTATGGTCTTGAGACTTGTACTAGTGGGGAACACAGACCCGTAGAGGGTCATTATAAAGCAATGTTACCATTGAAATATAGGGATATGGACAGGGTATGTTAGGGAGACCAGAGCAAGGAACTCAACCAGACTTCCTGGAGTGAAAGATAAACAGAAGGGCTAGAAGTGGGGTGTGGATGGTATTCCAGACAAAC
>NW_017731536.1:2160217-2163775 GCF_001890085.2 Hipposideros armiger
TTTTCTATACTTAGGAAATGGGAACATACCAGGTGGAAGGAGGAGATTATAGGGACTAGAGAAGTGACAGTGAGGACAACCTGGGATGTGCTTTGGTGGAAATGAATGTCTGCCATAGCTGACAGGTGGACTGCTCACAATGTGCTCGCGTTTCACAGTATCCCTGGAGCTAATTCCACAGCCGACTGGCTTCACAAAGCACAGCGTAGGTTAAGACCTGTGTCTGGATAACTACAGCTTCCAGAGCGAGCTCCTGCCCAAGAAGCTGGTATTTGAAAATTACAACTCAATGGAGAGCAGAAGAAGAGTTCACTGGTGTTGGCTTAGTAATTAAATTACAAGGTGATTATTAGTCTGCTCAGGCAAAAAGATTACATCTGAGTACTTTAAGCAGCCTAGGACTAAAACTCTTCCCAGGGAAAAAAAAAAAAAAGAAACTGTAACAAAATTAATGCCATTTTCTACCAATTACAGATGCCCTCCAGTGACTATAAGGTTGTCATGGCAACATGCCCACTGAAAGGGTATGTTTGATAAGGCCTGAAATCAAGTATGTACCGCAGAAAGGTAGTATTGCACATCTTATCTCTGTGTCAGACCAAATTTGTTTTCTAGGATGGGGGACGAGCAAACCGTCGCCAGCCTGCTCCCCTCTCTTCTGTGACCCCTCCGAGGTTCCAGGCTGGCTGACCACTTCTGCTGCAGCCCTGCGGGGAGAAGGGCAGTCCCAACGTCTCTCCACATGGCTCCTTCCCCTGGGATGGTCTCCCATTCACCCCTGCCAAAAGGCATCTTTTTCTTGTTTACCTGAAAACCTCCTCCGCTACCCTCTCCAAGCAGGCCTCCCTGACTAACTGGCAGCTCAGTGGTCTAGACCAGAGTCTATTTAATACCTTAACTCTGAGCAACTCAGATTGTATAGAAATTCATCAAAAAATGCAGCAGAGCCCCTATTTTGGTTTACAATGGGACAAAATAAATTCAAGAGCTTATTATACACTTTATCAAAATGAGTCACTGCTGTGAACCACACTATTACCATCGACGCATTCCAGAAAAGTTGCCAGCAAAGCAAAATTTTGTCAATCAGATCCGATGTTGAATGCACTAGCAGAGCTGCTATTTAAAGAAACTATGGTTACTCCTTTTGTACAAGGGATAATCATCTCATAATGTGTCTTTTGTGTAAACTCCTATTTTCAGAGACTAGGTATATTTTAGAATTTCAAAAGCTGTCTCAAGTTCTTCCTGGGAAGAGTAGAGTATAAACAAGTTTGATAATCAATATTGTCACCACAGACGAAGAAGTGGGGGTGTGCATATTTGCCTGCATGTGGGTGAGCAATAAACAGAATGTCAGCTCCTAGGGCACCAGAGGGACTGCTCCTTACTCCCCAGGTTCCACTGAACCCCCAGAGGCCATGCTGAAGGTGCCCATGAGGATTACTGGGACCTTGGCTCAGGCTGGAGTGGACTCACCATCTGGGGTACACTCCACCGTGTCTGAATCACTGCTCAGCAACAAAATCTAACTGTACCCACCTCGGCCAGAAAGTATGAACGGGTCAGACGTTCCTTTGATGTCCCACACTGCCTATCCCCAGTGCAATGACAATAAAAACCAAAAAATTAAAGCTAACCTTTATTGAGCCCTTAGAATGTGTCAAGNTGAAGGATATCTTGGTTGCTTCCAAGTTTTGGCAATTAGGAATAAAGCTGCTATAAACATCCATGTACAGGTTTTTGTGTGGACATCATTTTTCAGTTCCTTTGGGTAAATACCAAACAATGTGATTGCTGGATCGCATGGTAAGAGTGTGTTTAGTTCTGCAAGAAATTGCCGGTCTGTCTTCCAAAGTGACTGTACCAACTTTTATTTTTAAAGGGAGAGAAAATCTCTATTGTTTTTCAAGCCACTGTCAATTTGGGTCCCTGCAGCTGAATACAATTCCTAATTGGTATGGTGGGAATGTGCCTACTGAGTGCTGATTACCTGGATAGAAATCTACCAACACACAACTTGTCATCTTAACCGAAAAGCCAGAAGTAACTGCTCATCTAGTCATGTGTGCTTTCCATTGACATCTTCTTTTTTGTGAGGAGGTCAAGAGAGAGTGAGAGCCAAATGCATAATAAATCCATGGCTCTCTTCTAGTCTAGTTCTCCATTAGCATTAGCTAAAGAACAGATTTCAGTTTGGCTGGGCTTGTTAGTTTTGTGCTGTTAAAGAGTCTTCAAGTGATTCCTTCTTTTGGTAGGTGCTTGCAAACCATTTGTGTAATAATCCATTTCACTGTCTTTTGGCATTTCTCTGGTTCTTCATAATTTCACCAAGATTAAGGATTGTGTTTTGATAGTGCTACAGATCCTTTGGTAGTTGGAATCCTCAAATACTGAAGTGAGCAAATATTCCCCACTATCATTATCCAGTAATCAAAATCATTTTAGCAACTTGATTTGGCTCCATGCTGTGCAATAGATGTGTTCTGGGGGAGCTATATATACATCACGTCATTATAAATTAATTCCTATTTTAAATGAATGGGGAAAGCTCATCACAGAAGAGGATAATTCAGTGGATCCTTCTATAAAGCGGTAATTCCATTATATGAATAATCGCCATCAAATTTAGTTCCCTATGAATATGTAATGCTCAAATATTGAGGGTTTTCTTTTACATATGAATATTATAGCTGAACATTTGGTTATATTTGATTGCTTTTTGCATTTTTAACATCACTATCATTATTGTCTTCATTGTTGTCTGCTGTCATCACCAGGGAAGACATTAAATTTTAGAAATGTAAGACAAGAATGCATCACTAGAGGTTGTCCTGTCCATCCTTAAGCAGGTCTTGTTCTGTGTTGAAGAATCCTGTAGCCTCCTTCCACAGTATATAATGATTACTTGGTTATATAACCTTGGGCACATCGCCAATTATATAAACTCTGGGTCTCAGTTTCTTCATCTGTAAAATGGGGGTGATAGAGTTAGTGTGAGAATCAAATGAGATCACTAACATAGAGTGCTGTGATGGTTAATTCTATGTGTCAGCTTAACTTGGTTAAGCGATGTCCAGGTTGTGGTAAAACATTATTTCTGGGTGTCTCTCCAGATAAGATTAGCATTTGAATCAACAGCCTGGGAAAAGAAGGTGCCTCACCACAGTGGGTGGGTGGCCATCTAATCTGCTCAGGGTTTGACTAGAACAAAAAGGCGGAGGACAGGCAAACGCTTCCTTTGTTTGAGCTGGGACATTCATTTTGTCCAGCCCTCTCATATCTGTACCCCTGGTTCTCAAGCCTTTGGACCAGGACAGAATTATACCACTGGATTTCCTGGTTCTCCAGCTTACAGATGACAGATCCTGGGACTTCTCAGCTTCCATAGTTGTGTGAACCAATTCCTATAATAAATATCTCTATCTATGTATCTATCTATGTATTTATGTATCTACCTATCCTATTGTTCCTGTTTCTCTGGAGAACCCTAACACAAGCACCTACCACATGCTACCTCTCAATTAATTCCAGCTATTATAATTGCTACTAGAAATA
>NW_017731536.1:2169978-2216717 GCF_001890085.2 Hipposideros armiger
TCTTAACCAACGCGCCACTCGGCCGGCCCAAAACACTTTTTTGACTGATGAGTTATATGAACAAAGGCCACACTCCTATGGCATAGAATCATTTGGGGCATCTGATATATACAAACAAATGAACACACATCTCTGAAGTCTCAATTTGAAAGAAAAAAACCCAGCCCATTATAAATATATCAGTGAGGAAGACAGGGCGGTTCCTTCAGATAGAAGACAGGCGCTGGATAGAGGCTTAGAGAAGGTGGATCCTGATATTTGGGGATAAAGGAACATGGTTAAGCTCAGTGGCTCTGTGTGTACCACCACCTGCTTGCTGGCTGTGTGCCCCTGGGCAAGTTACGTCACCCCTCCTAGCCTCAGTTCCTTCCACTGTAAAAGCTGCTGGGTCCACTAAATGAGATAAAGCACAGAAAGTGTTTCACTTGTTACCTGGCCAATAGTAATTGCTCAATTCATAGATTAACTATTGTTCTTTGAAAAGGAGATTTAAAGGTTGTGGAAGGTTCATGACCAAATTATTTTTGCAGCCATTTTAGAATAAGGTTGAGGAGAGGAGTTATAAACTAGCTGGAAAGGAAGGCATCTAGGATAGAAAATGGAAGGGCATCTTCAGGAAAGGCACGAATTGGAATGGCCGAAACACCTTCCTCTGCATTTCCTCTCTTTCAGGATGTTCTAGGTGTGAGTCTTTGGATTACAAAGACCAGAAACCCACTCAAGCTAGCACAAATTAAAGGGAATTACTATGTAGAGATATCAAGAATCTAAGATCACCTTGTGACAGAATTGGAAAGTTAGGAACTAAAACTGCTCTAGACCCCTCTCTCTCTCCCTCTCCCTCCTTTCCCCCTTGGGCCACCCTCCCCTGCTTACTCATCTGACACCTGGCTCACCAAGGCCACAAGCCCCTTTCCCCCACCCGCCCTTGACTGAGGAACAGTCACCAATGAGCAGAAGTCTCTCAGCCTTTTCCTGCAGATTCTTGCAAGAGGGAATCTGATTGGCTCAGTCTGCTAAAGCCAGGGACACTTAAGTCCTAGCCTATAGCCAATGGCCTGGAATCCCTTGGATCAGGTGTCTACCCCTCTTTCAATAAGCCTGGTTACCCCTCCCAGGTGAGGGTGGCACAGTTTCTCTAGAGTGTACCCTGACAATGAAACTTGTCTCTTGCAGAGATGTGGGGGTGTATCTTTGCCCAGGTCCTCATCATGCACAAGGCCATCCATTGATGAGGCGCTCATGCCACTGATTGGTGAAGTCTGATCTCTGATCTTGAACTCTCAGGGACTTAAGGAATGCCTGACTACTCATGGGCTTCACTTACTGTCCTTGAATCTTGCAAGATAAAATCTGTTTTCTTCTGTTCCTTCATGGACTTCAGGGCTTCGTTTAATGAATATTACAAACCCTTCCTGCTCTGCTAGAATTAAACAGCTTAAAATTCATGCTTTGGCTGCTTGATTTTATAGCTTCCTTTGCCTGTTGGATTGTAAACTTCTTGTAGGGAAACTTCAGGTTGGGAAATAATTTGAGAGATTGCAGAGTCTAACCCTCCCATTTTTATAAGTGTGAAAACTGAGGCCCAAAGAGAGAAAATATCACACACAAGGTAGGGTCAGGTGGAACCTGGAACCCGGTTTCACACAGTTCCCCATAGTGCATTGCAATGCCTCATGCATAGCATGCTCCCAATAAAATATCTGTTGTTTTATTCTTACTTGGCTTCTGCTTTCCTTAAGCTCATCATTCTCTATTGATGTCCCTTCCTCCACCATGAGCTTCAACCCTAGAGGATCACTTTCCACCTGCCTTTCAGGCATGGGTCTTTGGGGTTGTGTAGTGGAAGCTGAGATGAGGCCTGGGTGAAATGTAACCTGGTTCTATCAAGGCATTATCTCTCTAGGCCAACACCACAGTAACAGAGCATAGATACTAGAGACCGGTAACTTCCTTCCTTCTGCAGGGTCGGTGGTCACCAAACTGATGCCTGATAAGCCCACTCTCTAGTGTCCACCTGGAGACACTACTTCTGCAATGCCTCCTAGGCCAGTGCTACAAAACTGGGATGTAGACCACTGCTGACCTTCTCCCTGTGGAAAGTTATAAATGGATCCAGTTTCACTTTCCTCCCAGAAGCCTTCTCTGACCATTCCAGCTTTCTAGGAATCCTTTGTTCGTTTAAAATCACCCTCACAGTGTAGCTCTTGGGTCAGTTTTCCTGTTATCTCATGGGTGCCATCCTGGTCTCCTCAGCTCCTGAAGGCAGGTAACTTCTCTCCCAGTACGCTGGTGGGCTTCCACCAGGCCTGCGATAATCGTGTTGACTGACGGAGGAAAGAAAGGCTGGTAGGAGGAAGGAGAAGGAACAGGGAAAAAGGAGAAATATATGTTTTTGCTAGTATCTTAGCAAAGTATGGATTAGGAAAAGCAACTGCTTAAGACAGAGAGAAACATTCCGGTGCTTAATTTCTTGGCTATGTGGCGACAAATCAGACAAAGCAACTCTTGGCAACTCCAATCTGCCACAATTAAAACAATTTCAGTGTAAGCTCATTGACTCAGCACCCAGCAGCTCCTCCGCTCTAAGCCTGCATGCAGGGGAGGGATAAGACCAATTACAGAACAGATAAAAACGGGCACTAAATGAGGAACAAAGTAAGCCCCAGGCCTCCGACACTGGAAATGTGGGTCTGAGGGAGCCACAAAGCCTTACTCTCAAAGATCCCCATTCCAGCCAAGAACCCCCATCATGAGAGGCCATTTCAGAGAGCTCTTGATAAGAATATCAAGATAGTGAAAAGGCTATCTGGTCATAAATTAGTGAAGGTATTAGACTGGAGGGAAAGCAGAGAGCCAGGCTCTAAGGATCTGGAGAGTAGGAGGTAAATTTTAATAGGCAGGGAGAAGCAATGTGGGAGCCCAGGACACTGCCTTGGGTGGGGACACTCTATGGGGGTCCTTGGGCAGGAGGGTGTGGAGGGGAAGGGCATAACCATGGTCAGCTGGTGAGGGTTGGGAGCTGGGCCAGCAGGAGGTGAGGACTAAAGCCAGGCAAAGCTTCCTTGACAACAAACCTAACCTCACACATGAAGATGAGTCACCCCGGGGGATCCTCCCTGCAGCACCAGCTCTGCTGGCCTGACGCTGCAGAAAGGAAAATTCAGGGATCATTCTCCTGTCCCAGAAAGACCCCAGGACAAGGACAGGAATTGACCATCACTGAGCATTTGCCATGTGACAGAGCCAGTGTATATGCATTATTGCCATTGGTTCTCACCAAGAAAAACCAAGAAAAGGTGTTGACTAAGCTGCCCAAGGTCACCCTTGTGAAGGTCAGGTAAGCTGCCCAAGGTCACAGATCCAGGAATATCACATCTGGGATGTGACTCTCAGTCTGTGCTGTTCTCACTTGCCCACTCACCCCAGGCACACCGCAAAGAGAGGCATGTCCTCCCCACAAGATGTTTTGCACTCTGCTCCTAGCTCAGCCTCTCCTTACCTCTGGGGGGGGGGATCCTGCTCTCACCTCTGGGGGTGTTATTGAAAGCAAAAGCAAAACCAAGACCCAGACAATTCCATTCTTGTTTCCTTGTAGGTGGCATGCCTCTCACACAATGTGCAAACAGCATTGACAACAAAGGGTAGGTAAACGGGAATCTGCTGAGGGGATAGACTCGGGTACTTGTTACATATTTTGTAAACCCAGAAAACCATCCAGATGTTGAAGCATAAAAATAACACATTGCTGAGCCAATGAGACATAGATTCTAAGAGGGGCAGCGGGAAGAGTCAGGTATGCTTAAATATGTCCCTTTGGGGTTGGGGGAACTGGGCCTGGCACCCAGACAACTGACTTCCAGTACCCACTCTGCCACTTACCGATGCAGGGCTGTGGCCTGCTGCTTCCCTCTAGAAGGCAGGGGATGACATGCCCATGTGCCCTTTGGTACAAGAGTCAAATGAGCTACTCTACAGGACAGGACTGGACACTGCTTTGCTTTCCTTCCATGGTTTGGCTCATGCTGAGCCTCAAGGCTGGAACACAAACTCTCCACACAAAATGAAATCCCACCCATCCTTCAAGGTCCACTTCATGCCCCACCTCCAGTGAGAAGCTGTCCCAGACTCCTTCTGCCCTCTAGACTCACCCTCTACCAACGTCCCCCCATCAATCTGCCCCTTCCTCCCTGCCAAATTGCTGGGACTTTCAAAACTCATTGTCTTCTCTCTCATTTCGAGCCTTTGTACCCTGTAGCCTTAGTCAGATGACTACTGCTTCCTTTGCTTTTGTGAAAAACCTCCTCCAGGAAGCCTTCCCTGACCCTCTCCCACCCCCATCCACACTCCGTCCTGGTTGACTGCTACATCTGAGGGTTCCCTAGCACTTTACACTTATCCCTATGTTACGTGTTGATTTATCCCCTGTACTTTCACTGACTGTAGTCCTTACACTAGACTTGAAGCTTGAGGGCAGGGACTGAGGGTCTTACTTGTCTTGGCATTCCCAGATGTGTCCCGTCTGTAGAAACTAACCATGAAATGTCCTCTGAATTAATAAATGAATTTCTATGGCAGTTATTCTGTGTCACAAAGTTCCTTCGATGAGTTTATAACCCCCTTGCTTGGAGGGGTGAACAGCATTGTACATTTCTCCTGTGCCAAGATCAGTGCTGGGCACCTAGTAGATCTCTGAAAACATTAGTGATCTGATTAAGAGATTTACTAGATTTTCCATTGCATTCTTCTTCCAGCTACCACATCCGCCCGTCCCAGCCCACAGCATGGCCAATGGAAAATTAATTGGTTGCAAAGTGCATATCTAATTGAAACATCCCGCCCCTGCCTCAGAGATGTTCAAATGTTAATTATAACATATGCATCTCAATAACAGACGGTAGCATTTAATGCAGCATTAATAATGCCACTTGGGCCGGTCAGTGTATACACAAAGCTCCCTTTTATCTGCCATTAGGACAGAGTTTACACTTAAAGCACGGAAGTCCTTATCCTTAAAGCATTACTGCCCCTAAAACCAAACGTTTCCCAGCTAGCTTGGACCGCGCCTGAGCCCACAGTTTTCCCAACGCAGAGGTCCCCATCCAGGGCCGCAAAAGCGTCATGGGGGAGGGAGCGTTGGGTGCGGGTTTCGGTGCAGCTAGACCGGGACGTCTCAGCTGCTTGGGCGGCATCCCCCGAGTTCCCGTAGCGCCGCGCTCTCCAAGGCCCGCCATCCCCGGAAAGAAAGGCGAACTACATTACCCAGCAGGCTTCCCGCGGTCCTCTTCCCTTTCAAGTCTTTGCACGTGGCCGGAGGGGAGGGCGGGGCCTGGACGTCACTCTCCTACATTCTCTTTCCCTGTGTCAGAGCAGGGATATATATTTTTTTCCTTCCTCTACTCCCTCCCCCTCCACCCGCCCCTCCCTCCCTCATTCCCTTCCCTCCCTCCCTCCCTCCTCTCTCGGCTAGGTCTGTGCGCTGGGGCGCCCGAGCCCCTCGGCAGCCGGGACGCGCGGAACTCGCGCCAGGAGTCGGCTCTCCCGAGCCTCCTCCCTTCCCCTTCCCTGCCCCCTTCCCCCACCTCTGACTCGGGCTCGGAGCGGCGGCCAGAGGAACCCCGAGGTGAGCATCCCTCCCCGTCCGCCCCCCTCTTTTGGTCACCTCAGCTTGCCGATAGCATCGGGGACCCGGGAGGAGGGCTGCGTGACGAGCGCTTGCTTATAGATAAATCCGGGGAAACGGCCCCCAAACAATTACCCCTTTCCCTTCCCTGAGCCGGGGGGCAGCCAGGCGTCCGCACTCATCCGCGGTGCCCCTCTCTGTCGAGGACCGCACTCCACCATCTCGCCTCTCCCGAGGTTTGCCCCTTCCCTGCCGGGTGCCCCGCCCCATGGGGAGTCGTAGCCCTGGTGCTCCGGTGGGGAGGAGGGTTCTGGGGGGGCTCACGGCCGGAGCCGGGCTGGCGTTTTTGCCGCGCTGTGTAGCCGCTGTCATGTGCCGTGTTCCGACCGGGGGGAGAGAGCGAGCGAGCGTGATTCCTCTCCCTTTTGTTGTGAAGCCCGCATTTGCTGCATCTAGCAGTTGGTTTGGTGGCAGCCAAACTTGCAGCTGTCTGACCGCGCTCCACCGAGGTAGGGAGCGCTGCTCCCGGCGGCCGCTCCCGGCGGGAGGCCGCTGCCCTTGTGTAGGGAGGGACCCCGAGAGCGTGTCTCCACGCTGCCCCTCCCTCCTCTGGTGATTGATTGTGTCTGTGGCAGCAGCCGTGTTTGAGTGTGTCCGCGCCGGTCCCCGCGGGTTCGGGGATGTCTGTCGTCTAGACAGGCTGCACCTTCCCTCAGTCCCACGGTGAGCCCCGCGGGCCGCGGGGGGCGCGGGGGATGGGAGCAGAGGAGGAAAACCGAATCGATGGATCCGTTGCGGTCGCAGCTTTGGACATTCCCCACGGTGGTGATCCCGTTGGCTTTTTTTGTACAATGTTATTATTATTCCTGTCACCGCGGTGTAATTGGGCCTGGGGTTTAGATCCACCCGGCGGAGCGGGGGTTAAGTTGACAGGCTCTGAAAAGCTGGGCTGGCGGTGGCAAGAGACCCGAACGGAGGCGGGGTGGGCTCCAGCTCGGGTTCTTCAGGATGAACAGCAGGTGACTGTCCCGGACGGCAGTTGTGGGGGAGGGTGGGCAGGGGGCGGGGGCTCGGTCTGCGGCCCCCGAGGGCCTTGTGCCCGAACCCGAGTGCTTCTGGAGGAGGTGTCCCGGGGACCGCGCGTCTGAGTTGGGTATGTCTTTCCTTTGACGTTAAAAGACCTGCGGGGGCCCGAGCCCGTCATCTGGGCGGCGTTGGCTGTTTGGTTTCCTGGAGTTTGCAGGGTTGGGGTTGGGGGGCAGCCGTGAGCAGGGAAAGGGTGCGGTGTGTAAAGGAGAGGGATGGCTGGCGGCTCCTAGTGTGTTCCCCCACCCCCAGGAGTGAGGCGTCGCCTCCCCCCGCCCAGCTGTTTGTGTGTGTACACACCGCTCCGACATGTGTGTGGGGCGGGGACCGCAGACCGCAGCGTAGTGGGGACGCGCGTGGGCCCCGATTCCGGTGGAGATCGGTACAGCACCCTGGTGATCCCAGTTGGGCTCGTAGTCCTGTGTGTGTGTGTCCGTGCGCCCTCGGCCGCGTTACTTGGAGAGAGAGGGTCATGCGGCTCCGGGCCGGGGGATACCCTAGGGCTGCGTGTGCGCCCGGTTCGCGAAGTAGTCCCGGGCCGGGATGCGTTAGACACACGAGGTCCCTCCCTCCTTGTCCCCGAGGTCCCCAGACCCCCCAGACTGGCCTCCTACTCCGTGGCGCTGGGGGCTGATCTGGCCTGGCTGGAAGGAGCCGCGGGCGCGCGCGTGTCGCCCCCCGGTCCCCGCCCCACGCTCCGGTAGACCCCTGCCCGAGGCACTCCGTGGGTGCGCATGCCCGCGCCCGCCGCTGCCTTCAAAGACCCTGGAAGGAAATCAGCGCGCTCTTCGCCCCCCTCCCAATTCGTCGTGGAGACATTGCGGGCCAAAGGCTGCGGGGCGGTCCCGGCCCGGGCCCAGCCCGGTGCTGCCGCCGGCGCCGCTGCCGGGTGCCCGGTCGGCCGCACGCTTTTGCTGGCTCCGCCCGCTCGGAGCTCGGGCTCAGCTGCTGGGGGATTATCGAGCCTATGGGCCCGCGCGCTAAGGGAGGAAGCCGCGGGAGCTGCCTGCTCCGCGGCGGCTGGAGGCTCTGGCAGGCGAAAGTGACACAGCACGAGCGCCACTGCCTCCTGAGCTAGAGCAGAGAGGAAGGAGCCGCCCAGAGGGCGGGGAGGGGCTGCAGGGTGTCCGACCCTGGTCCTCCAGCCCAGCGCCGGGTCTGCGCCGAAACCTCAGGAATCCCGGTTCCGAGCATGCTCAGAACGCATGAGGAAATTGGCTTTCAAGAAAACCTCGTTATACAGGAACAAAATGCATGGAACAGACCTTAGACGATGTCCATTCCCTCACGGGATGCACTGACATTGCCTGAGGAAACTCCCTTGGAGTATTTGAAACAGGACTCGATTTACACACAGATCCCCTCATCTGCTGTGTCAAGTGTCTGTCCTGGATAATATGCGTCGAGGCAGTAATTTTATAATGCATTCTGGGGTACAGTGTCTTCAGTGATTAACAGATTGCTAGAATAATAATATCTTTTATTACTTTACAGGGCAATTCCCTCCCCCACTTATATCATTGTGCTTATTAAGAGGGTCCTGTGAAGTGAGGAGTATTAACCCCATTTTACAGATGAGCACAACGGGGCTCAAAAAGTGCCATAACTTACCTAAGGTCTCTCAGTGGGAGAAGGGCTACTCTCCCCCTCTCGTGATTTCTTTTCTCAGCCTATGGCTTTTAATTGAAATAATGGCCACTCTACTTCCCCAGTCGCTCTTGACACCCCAGGAGGTACTGAACCAGAGAAAAGGGATCAATTATACTGCTAGCTAGTCTTAGTCAAAACTCTTGACTCGCTATCAGTCCTAATGATAACAGCCACTAAAGAACAGAAGCCTGCATTGCTGTTATTATCGCTCGTCTCAAAATTTGCTGTTTATGAAAGGTTATCAGCTTTGACACATCCAGTATATTCCAGAATCACACCTACATGTAATAAATGCATATGGTATACATATTTATGTAGTACATACCTATGCTCATATGAGTGTGTTCATGGAGTCTTTATTGGGTCCAAGGTTTATTCTTTAGTTACTGGTTTCAAAACAATTGGATTTAGAGTGTAGTATCCCCTGAGGAACCATCCCAGGTGATACTCCTTGCCCCCCTCCATCTCCAAGGATGGGGAAGCCCCAAAAGAACTCCTAAATGCCCGTATGTATTTTCCAGAGTTTGTATACATGTAGATTTTCAGACACAGCTTGGAGGGTTATTAGGTTTGGCCAACTAATCAACCATTCATTCCCAAATATGTACCGAGCACCTACCTGTTTGTACAGCTTGAAGTGCATACAGAGAAAATTTAACATACCGTCGTCCCTGCTTGCCAAAAAACATATTCTAGCTGTGCAGACAAATGCAAGATTTTAAGTCCGGCAAATGTTTATTGAGCAAATGCCTTAGGCTAGATACGCTACTGTGTTTGGGGCACACAAAGATGGTATAGCAGAAAGAGCAAAGTTACAATGCAATAAAACCAATGATTCAGACCCTGTAGGAGGGAACAAATCATAAATATTTTCGATCACTCACTCTGGGACATTGTCAGTTTCACATATGTTGGTTGCATGGGACTCAAAATGCCAGTTCCTATCCTAGAGCAAATGCAGAAGGAAGTAACAGAGGAAGAAAAGCCTAATGTCTCTGTAACCCCAGATCTCCCAGGTGGGCCCAGAGATACTGTATATCCTTCTGCAGAAGTTAGACCCTGCCCCTGAAGTTAGGAAATGACCCTGAAGCCACCCAACAGGTTACTCTGCTGAGCAATGAGGAGCTGACAAGTTCTCCATGGTCCTGCTCTGATGTGATAGGCTATCATCAGTGATAGGCTGTGGCTTTGGTGAAGGTCTCACTCAGGCCCTTCCTGGGTTTAGTTTCTGTCTTACACGTCTGTGTAGATGTTT
This sequence comes from Hipposideros armiger, assembly GCF_001890085.2. NCBI lineage: Eukaryota > Metazoa > Chordata > Mammalia > Chiroptera > Hipposideridae > Hipposideros > Hipposideros armiger. The sequence goes on from NW_017731536.1 coordinate 2,179,593, forward strand.
TGATATGGGTCCGCTCTTCATCTATTTATCCTGAAACTCACTTTTGGGGTCCCTGACATTGTACCCCAATTTCTTCTCAATTGCAGGGTCTGCTGCCCTTGTTTTAAGGTTCTGTTGTTTGCAATTCAGATCACGAAGGAGGAAGCAGGAGGTGATGGTTAGGATGGAGAGAAAATCCTGGGCCCAGATAGAGAACAGGAGGCACAAACAGACGGGCAAATCGCAGTTTTTGGGAATTCTCCAAACACAATGGCATTTCTGCATAGCTTACCCAATAATGTGGCAGCCCCTCTTGATGTTCTTTTGGGGGAATCTTCTACTTCTGGGCCTCACTGCTGACTCACTGGTCACTTGAGCTCAGCTGCTCACATGCAGGCTTTTGCTCTTCTGCCCTCCTGCTCCGTCCTGCAAGTCGTCTAATTTAGAACAGTGCCACAATGGTGGCCTCCTCTCTGAATTATCACCATGCTGACTGTCAACATCTGACTCTTATTTCTGAATGCAACCTGAGCCAGAACTATGCTTCACAACAGGGTGAGAACAGACCCATCCTCAGATCCTAGACACCCAGAGCTGGGAAGACCTTGTTGACAAGCTGATCTCCATGTGAGAACCTCGAGACTCAGAGGGGTGAAATGCCATGCGCAACATGGCCGGGAGCCCTTGGCAGAGTAGGACAGGAGATCCTAGATTTTGATGTCCATCCAGTCTTCTTTCTCTATACCATGATGCTTTCTGGAAAAAAAGAGTGGGGTTCTTACTCCCCAAAGAGTGAGAACTCTACATCTTCTTTTTCCCTCTCGTCTCGTTTCGGGAAAGGCTCTGAAATTCATCTTGTAGTCTTGAAATTGCTTTCCTTTGAGATTGGCCTTCTCTGCCCTATCTTTCATCTTTGGTATCCAGGAATCTGGGAGAGGTGGTGGGTCTTGGGGCCTCCAGCACTCTTAAGTTTGGTATGTGGCTTTCCAGTCCCACGACAGGGTCCTTAAGGAACCTCCTGAAAGTGTTTGCAAAGCTGTTATGTATGTGCATTTTTCTAGAAAGAGGAATCACAGATTTAATTTGATTCTCACCTGACTCAAGTGAGGACAAAAACTACCGGGGATGGGTTTCGTGGAGTTGGGTAGGGCATTATTGGCACTAGAGACTATTATAATACCCATCATTTGATTTGACTTTACCCTTTGCAGAGCAGTTCACACAACTGCTCTCATCTGCTTTTTACAATAGCCCTGTGAGGCTGTTGTCAGTATTCCCATTTTGCAGATGAGGAAACTGAGCTGCTGTGGTTAGTGACATGCCGAAGTCACACGTAATTAGTAGGGCAGGGTTCTGAACCCAGGTCTTCAGGCTTCAAATCCACTGCCCAGCTCTGAAGAGTCCCGCAGTGTCACATCGTCATTATAGTTTTGTGAGTGGAGGGCCTCAAACTTTCAGAGCTTCTTTATGTCCTCTGTTGGCTCATATCCAGCCACAGAGCCAGATAGAAGTGCTAACTTACCCAGAGGGTGGGATAGATAAAGAACAGAATGCAGTTATAGCAGTGATATGTGGGCTGGGGCCAGTCTGAGATGATTTCATGGAAGAGGTGAATTGGGGAGTAGGTCTGGGGTTGTGGAACACCTAGAGGAGGTTTTCAGCTATGGCAATGGTGTAGAAATGGCAAAGGGGAGGTTGTGTGTGCGTGGGCTAGGGGTGGAGCAGACAAGGAGGTTCAGCGGATCACCTGGTAGCCAGAAGGAGCTTCTTAATAGTGATTGGACTCCGTTTCTATGCCTGGTCTGTGCCAGGCCCTGGGGCCACCACAGTGAACAGGTACAGCCCCCCCCTGCCTTCAGGGAGCCCACTGTCTGGCAGGAGAGACAGACTCTTAAACAGTTAACTTCAGTGCGGTGGGATAAGTGCAGTGGTAGCGAAAGTTCTGAGGCACTTAGAGTAGCATGGACAAGAGGCACCTGTTCCAGCTTCCGATCAGGAAGGGCTTCCTAAGGGAGACAGTACAGGAGCTAAGTCTGAATGGGTGAAAAGGAATTAGCCAGAAGAGGCGATAGGAGGACATTGGGGGAAGGGACAGTGTGTGCAAAGGTGTAGACGCCTGAGGCTGTCTGCCTACGTGAAGGGATGGAAGCAGTGAGGTCAAGTACAAGGGCAGAGAGGCAGACAAGGCTCAGATCTGAGGAGCTTTGTGAGCCTGGCTGAGGACCGGGGCATTTAGTCTGCAGCTAGAGCATGGGGGACAGGGCTTTAAGCAGAATCCAGGCATGCCACCATGGATCAGAAGGGAACATGACTTGGAGCTGGGCGGCCTCTGGGCTGGTAAGGGAATGACAGGCTCTATACGGTATCCAGGTCACAGGGGTTGAGGCCTAGGACCAGGGTCATGCATATGGGGATGGATGACAGTCAGATATCATAAATATTTGGGGAGTGAAGTCTGCAGTTATTGCTTAGCTTTGGGGAATAAGGGAGGAGTCCCAGTGACTCCCAGATTTCTGACCTCACTGTGTTGGTGATGGCAGCCTTTTCCCAGGTGTGAACTTGCAGTTGCTGGAGCAGGTCTGCTGGGATTGGGGTGAGACAGAGGATTGTGTGGAGTTCAGTGTTAGATGTGTTGAATTTGAATGGCTGGTAGCAGCGTCCAATGGCTCTGTCTTCCAGTCAACATGACACACAGAATAGAAGCCCGAGGAAGCAGTGTGGACAGGAGCACAGGCCTAGGAGCAGGGAAAGGTTTGGGGCTGAGCGGCCCATGGTGGGGGCTGCTGTAGACAATAAGAGGAGACCTCTTCCTCCTATTGTCAGAGAATCCTTTGTCACGCCTGCCGCTGTCATTAGGGAAGCCAGGCAGGGATGCTGTGTCATGCTGGAGGCCCAGCTGGCAGAATCCAGCAACAGCCGAGAGCTAGCTTCAGCTGGAAGCATTAGAGCGAGTTAGGGGAGAGGCATTTTCACATTTAACATCCGTGGTGAGCACAGCGCTGCCCCAGACCCCCGGGGCATGAGTAAAGAGAAGGGGAGATGTGGACCCTGCTTCAGGGGAGCAGGCAGTCTCCTTGGGAGCCAAGTTGTGGACATAGGAAGCCACTAAAAGCTGTAACAACCCGGGCAAACAGGAGAGTGCAAATTAAATGGGAGAACGCTGCACATACTTCTTGCCCTGCCATACTGCATTTTTATAGAGCCGACGTGTTTTAGCAGAGCTTCAGTCTTTTTCAGTTTTGAAGCCTTGGGGCCTAAGATAGTGCCTGGCACATAGTAGGTGTTCACCCTACATCTGTGGATCTGCAGGGATGTGGCCAGAGTTAGTTGTTTGGGGTGGGAGGTCAGCCAGGGAAGGTTCCCATGAACAAGTCCAAAGAGGGTATCCCCAACACCAATTTAGATTAGTTTTAGTACCACAGCAGAGTCAAAATCTTCAACCTTCCAACTACGAAGTATTATACCTAGAAATGCTGTCCAAAATATAACTAGCATCCTTTCAAAGGAGAGCTGAGCTCATAGGATGTAAGGAGAAACCAGAGGACTCAAAAGTGAGTGTGGACAGGAAGCTTGCACTTTTCTTATGCTAGGCAAGTCCTAGGGGTGGGGATGGGGGTGGGGGTGTTGAGGGGTGGTTACTGGCCTCAGAACCAAAGGGGGTTGAGCATTGATGACCTCTCCAGGGCCAGAGGTGAGACTGGGAGTTGAGTGGAGAGCCCTGCCTAAAATAGGCCCTTGCCAAGGTTTGCATGCTTGGAGAAAGGATGGGCTAGACAATTAGCCCATCGTCACAGAAGGAGGGGAAGGGGACAGTCTTGGTCTGGATTTGGGGTGGGGAAAAATGTTCCCTGGAAACGGGAAACCTCAGACCTGTTATGGCTTTGGATATCTACTGACTATACATGCGATTTGGAGGTCGCTCAATTACCCTGTTTTCCCAAAAATAAGACCTAGCCAGAAAATAAGCCCTCGCATGATTTTAGGTGCCAAAATATGGCACTTTGACATACTGAATATTTTAAGCTGAGGGAGTTAGTGGAAAGGGCACCCTTCTCCCTGAAACAGGTCATAAACCCCTCATATGAAGGGTGCGTGCTCTCCATATCCTGGAGGAATCTAGCTACAGCATATTCTCCGGCTAGGTCTTATTTTCAGGAAAACGCGGTAGCATAGAAAGCCTCTGGCAGCCAGGGTCCCCCAGCCTGTGGGCTCTAGTCTCTCAGGAGCGGCAGGAAGATTCCAGGGCTCTTTCCCCTTTGCTGACTTGGGTCTTTACCTTGGAGAGATGCTGCAGGGCCTGGATGGCCTGAGTGAGGAGGAGGAGGAGAGAGAGGCCTGGGTCCAAACCTTTTAAAAGGGCCTTTGGAGACCACTGCGCCCTGGTGAAGGCCTGTGCAGGGCTGTGTCAAGGGCCGTTCCTGCCCCAGGACTTCATCTCTTAGCAGAAGCCTGCAGACACCAGTCCAGGAAGGCCAGAATGTTCTCCCTACCGTTTACTCAGACCAGGTCCTTACAGCTGAGGCTTTTGTCCAGGTTCCCCTTAAGGGTACCCTATGCAGATTCCAGCTGCTACTTACGCCCCAGACCATGCGTCACACCATCTCCCCCAAGCCCAGATTCTTGAGTTTCTAGAATTTCAAATTGGGGAAATATCTTAGAGGTCACCTAGCCAATCCCCCATCCTGTGTGTCAATCCTAACTACATCACCACTCACTCAGATGCTTCCTATGGCCGGAGGGTACTGCTTATAAGGCAGCACCTCCTCTTACGATAATAGAAGCTTTTGCTGCTGGAAAGGCTTTATATGAGCCTCAGCCACCACCCTGCCATTTCTACCCATTGCCCCTCAGCTGTTGTGAGAGATGCTTTCCCGGCCTTTTCACCATCCTGCTTGCTTCTGCTAGAAGGACCTTAATTTGTCAAGCTAATATCCTGTGACAATCCAGCCAACTTCTATCCTAACTTATTTAGCACAGAAGGAGCTTTTGAAGATTAGATGGAAGGCTCGCCGAGCTGGCTGCATAGATGCAGTCTGTGATGCAGACGTTTTGAGAAGCTTTGGCTCAGGGCTTTTCAGATTACCGTGAGAGAAGCAACAGCACACACTGCAGGCTCTTTCTTCCAGCTCCCAAAACACATGTCAGCGTATAAGTACGTGACTCAGGGATCTGGTGTTCACTGAGTATCTGTTATGTACCAGGCACAGTGCTAGGTGCTCTCTGTATGCCTCACTGAATAAAAGTCACTTCTGTGAGGGAGAGACAGGGGCAGAGACATGGAAATGCCTAACTGTCGCTGTGACAATTGAGCCCTGAAGCTATTCAGAAAAAATGTGTGTGGTTCCATCCGGACTGGGTGGAGCTGACATTCCCCTTGCTGTTCCCTTATAGGGCCTTCCCCTGGGGTAGCAATGCCATGATCTCACCACTAGCTGAGAACCCACAGGCCTTTGCCATATTCATGGGCATTTGCTGAGATACTTCCAATTTTAAACCACGAGATCAAGAAAATGGCCTCCTGGAATATCCAAACAGGGTGGTGTTCACAATCAAAGTGTTTTTCAGTTTGTCTCTGGGTGTTGGCCTCCAGTGCCCTGGACTCTCTCAAAGAGCAAAAGTATTCTGTTCCTTTGGCTCTACAGGATGGTCGGCATCCCTTGGTCATCTCTTCATTAGGGGCCATGACAGGTTGCGAGGTGCAGGAATTGCCTTTAGAGCAAGGTTGCATCAGCCAGCTGGATGCCCGGATGTGCGCTGCCAGTTTCACATCGGACCCTGTGCTGGCAGGGCTCGGTGGGGAGCATCAGGGATTCTGGGAAAGCTCCCAATTTCTCCTCTTTTTCCTCTAAAAATTGTTCCTCATGCTCATGTTGTACTCATTTGCCTCATTCCCTTTAGCTTAAGGCTCTCGCCCTGTGAACATTTGGTTCAGTTTAGCGGGTGTACCTCACACGCCTGCTGTGTGTCTGTCAGGTTCTGAACAGGTGAGACAGACTCTGGTGGGTCTGGCAGGACCCCTGCCTCCATCTTCAACTTGGTGGGGAAAAAGGAATGGCATCATGCTTGTGTCGTGTGGGAATTATTTGGTATGGAGAAAGCATAGTGTGCTGAGCCAGCCAGAGGTGACTCATTTTTTTTGTGGGCAAGGAGACACTTTTGGGAGTGAAAGGGGTGCCATTAATAACCATGCTGGGACCCAGATATAAACTGGGATTGACCTGGGCAAATGAGTGCTTATGGCCACACGGACCAGAGAGGGTATATGCCTGCGGGCCATACCTGACACTGTTATCACTTATACTGCAGGATGCACGTAGGGGTGATGGGGGGGAGGGACTCGCCCACAAGAGAAACCAGCATCTGTTTCCTCATTTTTTTTAGGAACTGGAGAGGAAAGCATTATCGGTGGGGACCGTGGACTCAGGATTCTGGTGGGGTTCAGTTTCCAGCCCCAAGGTCCTGTCTTCTATCTCACCGTGATCTCAGTTTTGGGGTTGGCGATGGAAGATTGGAGAGATGAAAACCACCTGGCTTGTAGAATGTTATTGGCTACAAGCAACAGAATGCTGGATAAACAGTGTCTTAAAAAAAAAAAAAGGTGTTTATAGACTCACATAGCCCCAAGTCTGAAGATAGGGGTGCTAGGGTTGATTAATTCAGTGGGTCAGTGATAAGTTTAAGGACTCATTCTAACTTTCTGGGCCACCATTTTCAGCATATTGGCCTTTATCCTCAAATTTGTCCCCTCATGGTCACAGCAAGGCTGCCACTGCTCCAGGCATCACATTCTCATGTAACTGTATCCGAAGGCAGGCAGGAAGGTGAGTTCCTCCTTGTGTCTTAATTTATCAGGGAGAGAAAAATTTCTCAGAATTTCCTGCTAGAATTTCCACCAAGCCCCATTGAAGAGAAGTGGGTCAATACCCATGCCTCAGCTCCAGTAGAGTCTGGAAAGCAAATCTTGGTGTTTTCTGCCTCATCTATAGGTAGAGGTGAGCTCTGCTTGCAGGGAAATGGGGAGAGGAATGATGGTTGGGTAAGCAATGAGTAACATTTGCCTCACCAGATTTCAATATTATTTTATTTGTTTGGAGGAGGTATCAGCTTTATTGAGATATAATTTTTTACACCTCATGATAATTGAGGTTGGAAAAAAACCAAACCCACCCCCTGGCTCTGGCAACCACTGATCTGCTTTACTTCACTATAGTTTTACCTTTTCTAGTAATTATTATTTCTTAACCCACAGGAAATATTGTAGTATAGGACCCCACGTGTCCCATGGATGCCCCTTGTGTGGTCTTAATAGGTGGGTTCCATGCCCCTTTCCCCCAGTAGCACCTCCAACGTTCCTGCCACTGGGGCCAAGTGGAGAGCCCCCGCAGGCAGAATTGTCCAGAGGAAGGGAGCGTATGTAGCTAGTGCCTTGACAGAAGGACTGGAGACGCCTGAGAGACTGAGGCTCTGGCTGGTCATGGCAGACAGAGGTCACCTTTGCAGTTGGCCGTGGAGACTGAGAGAGGAAATTGCTTCTCTGTGTGCATGAGCACCTTGCATCCTGCAGAGTCAGGTCTCTGACACGCACTGATTGGGCACTCTGACCCTCCGGAATGCAGACTATGGGAAGCTGGTGGCGGACACCACCTTCCCCTTTCCAAACCATCACCACCTTCATACAAACAGCCCAGGCCATGGGAGACCACCCAACCCCCTGGGACAAATCTGCCCCCTCTGGGCTCTTCTACACTCTGTTCACATGGTCATTTTGTCCTCCTCTTCCGCCCTAGCATTTGGTGTGTAAATCTTTAGGGCACTTAGCACTTTCTGTCACTCCTGTCATTCCTTGGATCCTTGCCTGGTCTGTTCTCTGAGATCATAAGCACCTTGAAGATACTATTCTAGTCTGAGTCATCTGTGGATTTCCCATAGGGCCAGGGAGTACGGGCCCCATGCTCCATGAAGAAGAAGAAAAAACCAAAAAAAAAACAAAAACGTTTTCCAGCAAAATGCATATTTGTAGAATAAGGAAGGGCAGTTGCTCATTTTGGACATCTCCCCAGATTCAAAACCAATTCACTGTGGCCCAGCACAGTGCCCTGGATGAGGATTTATGGAGTTCTACATATTTCTTGCCTAAAGAGGAAGAAGGGTAATCTACCGTGATGTTATGAGTTGAATTTATGCTCCCAAAAAGGCATGATGCAGTCCTAACCCCCAAAACGTGACTGTGTTTGGAGATGGGGCCCTTTAAGGGGTGATTAAGGTAAAACAAAGTCCTTTGGGTGGGCCCTAACCCGATATGACTGGTGTTTTTAAAAGAAGAGGAGATGAGGACAGCAGAATAGACACAGACCTAGGGACAACCATGTGAGGAAACAGCAAGAAGAGAGCCATCTGCAAGCCAAGGAGAGAGGCCTTAGAAGAAACCAGCCCTGCTGACACCCTAATCTCAGACTTCCAGCCTCCAGAACTGTGAGGCCATACATTTCTGTTGTTTAGGCCACCTAGTATGCCCAGGACGTGCTATTTTGTTATGGTAGCCAGGCTATAGATCCAGACCTGGGTAACTCTAAAACCTGAACTCTTTGCTCTGTGAGCTGCCATGTTTGGATATTGGGGAGATGTCTGTTAATTCAGGGATTGAGGAGGTGATATTTCTCCTGAAACCCTGGTCAATCTAATAATAATTTTTAAAAACCTAACATTTGTTAAGTCTTATAATATTAAAGTGCTTAGTGAGCACATACATGTATTATCTTCATTAGCTTTCACAGCCTCTATTTTATAGATGAGACAATGAGGGCACAGAGAAGTTAAGTAATTTACCCTAGGTCACACAGCTAAGAAGTGGCATCTCCCATTTTGCTCCAGTTATGCCTCTTAACCGTCACACAGGGACTGATGGACAGGTAATGCCAGGGTCCCCTTGTGGTGTTTTGTAAAGGCCACTGGTCTTAGGTCCACCACTTAACGAAGATGTTTTCTTCTTAGTGACCTCAGGGATTGGGTGAGCTAATACCGAAGGTCCCTGATCGCTGCTTCCTGAGGTTCCCAGTGCCAGGCCTCTGAGGCACAGGTGAGGAAGAATCCCTGTGATGTCATCTTCAGCATTTGCGGGCACCTAAGGTGGCAGCTGTAGATCTGCCTGATTTGGTCAGTTGGACCTAAGGTTTGGCAGTTTGTCCCTTCCTGATAAAACTGATTTTTTTTCAATAAGGTAGAGATTATCCCCACCCTGCCCCAGGCCCTGTTCTAGGTCTTTTAAGGATGTGGACTTCCAGTTACATCCGCAGAAGGGTGTGGGAAAAGGGTGGCTGGTGAATCATGTAACGTGTTTTTTTTTCCTCTGGGTAAGACAAACAAACATGGCAGACTGCCACTTCATTCATATCAGAGCGAAACCAGCCATGGGGGCAGTAAACCTGGGGAGCCCAGGGTAAGCCAAAGACCTCTGTGTCTTTAGCCTTGTTTCCATTTCCCATGAGACCCAGGTGGACGGCAGGTGGTAGAGAGGGTGGTCTCAGGAGTCCGCAGACTGAACACAAGGCAGTAAAAACGAGGAGGTTGGTTGGGCTCCTTGGGGACACTCTTGGGGACATGGGTTTTTAAACCTCCGGTAGCCCAGCTCTTGGTTTATCCCCACAGGGTTTTAGTGATTTTAGTTACCTCATTAGAGCCAACTTTACTTAATGTATCTGTAATAGATTTTAGAACCAGAAAAGCACTTCAGTGCCAAGTTCCTGTTATAGTTCCCCAGTCGCCTGCTATGACCTCCATAGCTCCAGGTCCCAAGCTCTCTGGCTCCAGTGTTCAGCTAGCCAGCTGGAAAGAGGCCTTCAGCTCACAGTGGGTGAATGACACCGAGCACCCCTGATTACTGTGGGTGCATTGTGGTCCATTATCATCTTTCATGCTTTTTGTCCTGGTATTCTTGTGAGGTGGCTAGGGAGCTGGCCTGGCTAATGGGCTTCTTCTAGTGGAAACCTTGGGGCAAGGGAAACCAGGTGACTTGGTCAAGGTCACATACCACACTTGCCACTGAGAAAACAAGTTAAGGGCTGGTTTTCCATTCAATAACCCCCTTTTACTGAGCCTTAAAGTATGGCTTCATGTACTACGAAGAGCATCGGCTGATTTTCAGTTGAATATCTATGAACTTATAAAAAAAATTTAAAGCCATGTATCCATTTAAACATACATTAAAGAAAAAAATTGTGTTTTCGTTATGCTTAGTAAGAAACTAAGTTTAATAAAAAGTCAGGGTGACCAGTTAGCTCAGTTGGTTAGAGCATGGTGCTGATAACCCCAAGGTTGCTGGTTCAATCCCCACATGGGCCACTGTGAGCTGCGCCCTCCCTAAAAAGAGTCAACTATGCCATTGTAGCATGAAAGCAATGTGTAACCAATGACCATGGCTGTCCCCCAATAAAATTAAAAAAAAAAAAAGTTATACAAGTCAATATTTTTTAACACAGGTATGACAGACATCTCCAAAGTGGTGAATTTGGGGAAATGCAGCATAAGCAAGTTTGGGTTGGGCTGATGTCACTAGGCACTGGGAACATTTAGAATAATGCATGTCCAGTTTCAGCCCAAGGCTGCCTCTTTTCATGTAACAAATACGGGTTCCTAAATATTTTTTTACCTAATACTTTTATACATATGATTATATTTGAATTCTCAAAAGATGGTCCTTACCTAAAGACAACCTTAGTAAATATTTTTATAAAGCAAAGAATCCTTTCATATAGTCTCCCATTTCTTTCAAAAGTACCTGTTTTGCAAATTTAGGCTTTTAAACAGTAACTCCTGTTATCCAGGATTTTGATAACCAGAAACGTCTTAATCAGCACCTGAATAAGTTCAACACAATAATGGTTCATATATTTGTTGGAAAGATGATCTTAGCATCAAATGTGCTACCATAAAGAGTGTTCTATTTGACATCCAGTCTCCAACCAATGGTAGATACTCTTGTCTGACGTTAATAACCAAGGAGTACCTTTTAGAGCCAACTCATTCTAGTAAACCTGACAGTTTTACTACTCAAATTCAGTAATTTAGAAGAGTTATGTTGAAGTTGAGACAACTACTTGTAACACTGGACTCAACATTATAAGCCAGAATTTTCCATATTATCAGCCATGGTAGCCATATCTTCTGAACCCCAAACCAGGATGTGCATTTGAATATTTGAAATCAGGACTTCTCCCAACTGTTATCTTATATTCAGGTTGGGATTCTGGGGCCTCATTCTCAAATTTGTTGATGTACTCGTACAAATCAAGACAAAATGTTTTATGATGGAAATATTGGCCCTACCTTCAGATCCTCCTGAGACCTGCTTTTTCCTTCTAGTTTCCTCCAAAATATCTTAGCTCCTTAACGACTGTGCTCCTAACATGCAGTGTGTATTGGTGTCCCATACCACCAAGCAATTCTCTGACACCAGCTGCGTGTCCTACAATTCTACTCAATTCGAATACTGTCTACCTGGAGATAGTGTCAGATCCCACAGGTTAAGGGCTCAGTCCTAAAAGACTGCCCCTCTCCTGCAACTCAGATGCCACTCGGAAGTCCAGGTTGTGCTTCTGACTTAACTATAGATTGGAGGTTCCAACGACCCCTTCCTTGGGTTCAGTTAATTTACTCGAACGGCTCACGAAACTCAGAGAAACATTTTACTTACTAGATTCCTAGTTTATTATAAAAAGATGTAACTCAGGAACAGCCGCCAGACAGAAGAGATGCATAGGGCAAGGTGTGGGGACGAGGCATGGGGCTTCCGAGCGCCCGCAGATGCGCCACTCTTCCCATATCTTCACGTGTTCACCAACCGGAAGCTCTCTGAACCCCATCCCTTTGGGGTTTTTTGAAGGCTTCATTACATAGGCCTGACTGATTAAATCACTGGCCATTGGTGATTGAATCCCATCTCCAGCCCCTCTCTTTTCTATGGATGGAGGTCAAGAGGTGGAACTGAAGGTTCCAACTCTTCAATCATGTGGTTTGTTCTCCTGGCAACCAACCCTCCTCCTTAGGTGCTTTCTAAAAGTCATCTTATTAAATAACATAAATCCTGGTGGAAAGGTATTTGTTATGAATATCAAGACACCTTTATAGCTCTTATAAATTCCATGGGTTTTAGGAGTTTAGGAACCATCAAAGACCAAATACCTGTTTCTTGCTGTAAATCATAATATGGCCGTCCTCTATTTACCTAACAGAATGTTAAGCCTGGGGCCTACATTCCCTCCCCATCTCCCAAATCCCTAACAAACGAAAAGATTCTTTTCCTGTGTTACCTGTGGAAGCGGATAGCTTTGTTACCTAAGCAAATGATTGAACTTGAAGAGTGTGCTGGTCGTTGATTGTCTCCACGTGGGCTTCTCCACAGGGCGGCTTGGGCTTCCTGAGAGCCTTGTGGCTGGATTGTGAAAGTGACTGTCCCAAGAAACAGGAAGGAAGAAACTGATTTTTTGAAGGCTTGGCCTGGAAACTGGCTTAGTGTCACTTTCATATACATTTGGTCACTGAGCAGTTAGTGAGTCCAGATTCAGAGGGACGGGACATAGCTCCTGCTTCTTGGTGGGAGGAGTATCAGAGATTTGGAGGCCATGTTTTAAAGCACAAGAATTGGTCTCACAGAAAGGGGGTGTCCTTCCTTCTCACAGACCTTCACTGAGGTTCTGGATTTTGTTTTCTATTTGCAGTGTTTTCTGGAGGGGTGAAAAAAGAGATTTCTATAAAACCCTGCTTGTATCATTTGAACTCAATTATAGTTAGTAAACGCTCTGTGTGAAGTCCCTTTTATATTCTAATGCTTTAACAAGTGGCTTCCCATTGTCATAGGTCATGGGTTTGAGGGCTTCTTCATTTAATGAGTCACTCCCAGAATTCTTGGCAGTGCTGCCCTTGGCCTCCTTGGTGGCAGTCTTCCCCCTGCGGGGCCATCCACAGTTATTGGCCTTCTCAGAGCAACTCCACTATGGCCAGACCCTGTGCTGGCTGCTGGGGGCCCTCAGATGAATCAGGAGACACCCCAACATACACACCGTGCCCCACCTTCAGGGAGCCCAGAGTATAGATGGAAAGCCCTGGCCTCAGTGTCCCTTTTTCTCAGGGTGTCCTCTTCAACAGGCAGAACACAAATCAGCGCATGGTCAGAATGCAGTGTTGACTATTTTCCTTCCCTTCCCTAAGGTTCCAGCAGTGTCAAATTACTCCCCGCTCTGTTTCCTCATCTGTAAAATAGGGAATTTGGACGAGTCCAGGAGTCAACAAAGTGCAGCTAGGAATGCAAGCCGGCCCCACACCTGTTTTCCTAAGTGACACGCAGTCACGCCTGTTGTTGGCTTTGTCTGGTTGCAGCAGAGACCTCATGGCCCACAAGTCTAAAATATTTACTCTCTGGCACTTCACAGAAAGCCTGTGGACCCCTGATCTAGAATAATGGTTTTCAAACTTTATTTTAGCCACAAAGTTCTTTTTTTCAAATAACTTTATAAAATTTTTATTTACCAACAAACCATTTCTTCTAACACCACGTGCTGGGCACTATACTAAGTGCTTTAAAAGTATTAACTGATTTAATCCTTATAAAAACCCTGTGTGATGGGTATTATTGTTATCACCCCCATTTTAGAGAGAAAATGGAGATAGAGTTTAACCTAGAGTTAACAGAGAGGTTAAGTAACTTGCCTAAGGTCACACAGCTAATAAATGAGAAAGGCAAGATTCGAACTCAGCAGTCTGGCTACAGAGTCACTGCTCCTCCATGCTGCTGCTCACTAGAGGCCTGATATGAAAATTGGGTGGATGGGTGGGTAACGAAAATTGATCTGGGGTGGTCAGCAACTTCCCCTCCTCCCCACAGCCCTCAGGGTCACATCTGACAACTTCTGGAGGCTGTGAGGTTAGCAAATTAGTAGGGTCCTAAGCTTGTAGAGGGGACATGAGCTTGTTTTGGTTTCCACAGGAGGAATCGATTCTGGCTGTTGGGCACTGAAGCGGGCCTGGAACTGTACATAGAGAGCACTGCTTCCTGGGAATGAGGACTCCAGACAAACACCACTTCTAGCTGATCATAATCATGCCAATAAAAATGAGTGCTCGGAGACCAAGGTCCACATTTCAGAACAATAACTGGAAGAAGGCATCTTGCAATTAATTGCAATGCCCCAAACAAATATTAAAACCTGTAAATCTTTGGAGCCAGTTCCCTGGGCCAGAGTGATTTACCTCAGAATTGAGCCATAAAATTCAGCAAGGGCCAACTTCTCACACTCAATGTCACCTTCCCGGCTTCCTCCTACCAATAACTCTAAATAAATCAGCCCTGGGAGCTGAGAGATTAGTCTCTTGGGGAGGTGGGAGTCTGGGGCTGCAGAAGGTCCCTTGGGGGTCTTCCCTGTATGCAGATTAGCTGTCTTGACCGAGCCTCCCTTTCCCACAAAAGGGAATTATAGGGGATGAGATAAAGCCTTCCCCTCCCCTTGGGGCTGAAACACTCCTAGGGGCAGGGGAGGTGAGGGTGACTCACTTTTGCTAATGGTGGAAAGCCAACCTTGATCTTGGTGGTGGTTTGAAGGTGACTGGGATGGGGTGGGGGCGGGGGCAGGGAGAAAGAATATTCTTTTGTGTTTTGGCTGCTCTCCACAGTGGTGCGTATTCAATTTAGCGATTTAAGAGGATTCCTGATTCCTAGGAGACCCCCTCCCCACTCTGGCTTGTACAGAAGGGTCATTTTCTCCTATTCGGAGGTTTTTGCCTTTTCTCCTAGGTTCGTGTCCCTGCCTGTTGGGACCATCCTCCCACCCCCATCCCAAGGGTGAGCTCTTGCTAGGCGTTCCCCTCCTGCCTGGGGTCCCTGGCCCTGCCCCTTCCCCCAGCCAGCAGCACACCAATCCCCACACCCATCCCCAAAATGGTACAAGAACCTTCCTGACAACCTTCTTGGTTGGACATTTTCGACTTTGGGGGGAAGATTTTTAAACACTTCCATTTCTTTTTGGTTGCTTTCTGGCCACTCTTGGTTCTCCCTTGGTTTTTTCCAAATTGAGGTCTTCCTTGTTCTCAGGAGCCAGCTTTTCTGGTGGCCACTCTCCCTGTGGTCCTGGCTTGTGTAAGGCATGAGTGGAGTTGATTATCTAGTATCCCAGAGGCCAGAAGTTCCCCAAGCGAAATGGGGTTTTGTGGGAGTAGGTGGTATTCCCTCTTTTCCCAAATGCTTTGTCTGCCACTGGAGATGCAAACGGGGCCTTGCGGGGCCTAGGGGTGTGAGTGCCTGTGTGGGATGGAGATCTGCTGGGGTGGGGCTGTGGGTGCAGGTCGTTAACACAGTTCTGTAACAGTGACGGCCCCTTCCCAGGCCTTGATGGAGGTCCCCAAAGCCTGGCTCCCCTCTAGCTTGTCCTAGAAGGATATTTGACCTCATTCATCTAATGATATATTAGAAACAGCCGGTACTTGAATAAAATGAAGCTGTTTCATTTGGGGAAATACTTTGGCAAATAGAAGCTTGGTTCTCATTGAAGATAGCTCATTAGTGTGTGCGCTTGTGTTTTTCACATCTTAAAAAATGTTATTGAAAATATGATGTCACCATTGTATTAAAATACATTCGAAGGGAAGAATCATCTATCAATCAATCCCTTTACTTGAATACTATATAACTTTTGCATCTTATATCCCTTCCCCTCTTAATAGCAATTGGTAGGTTGGCCGTTATATTAAATAATTTTGTATACTTAGCTTGGTTTTTTCATGTGTTTCAAGTTCTGTTTATTGCCAAGGTCACCACTGTTTTCCAGAGATGCCAGGCTCTGCCACTGTGTTGTGTCGCCACTTTCGTCAGCGACACTTCTCGGCAGAGTCTCTGGCTTTAGCTGGTGCTTCCTGGCTGTCCGGGTTCTTCCTTCCCGTCTCCTAACGGAAACAGCTGAGAAATCGCAGGGCTGTTGCATCCTTACGTAACTCCAGCTGCCGCTCAGATGTGTCATATTTTCTGAATTTGCCAAGCGCTCTCATGCCTCATCTGTGGGGTAGGCAGGTAGTATTACGGCCTTTTTACAAACATACTCCAAGGGATGGTCTCACGGGGGACTTCACAGGACCAGAGGCCACATCCTCTCTCCCTCTTGTGCTCTTTCTAACGCCACACAGAACCAGCTGTATAGATACCAGGGACAAGCCTTCTTTTTCAGTTCTGTAAAATGGGGATAATAATAGTGCCTAGTTCCTAGGGCCACTGTGAAGCTGACGTGAGCTGTTACATGTGCTCAGGACGGTGCTTGTTGACAATACATGTGAGCTCCTAAGAGGGGTCATAGTAGACAGCCCCTCCCCCCTTAGTGCCAGACACCGTGGGGGACAGACAGGTCATGTGGCTCAGACATTCCATGCAGAAATGCAGGTAAAACCTATGCCCAGATAAGTGTCACACGAGGTGGGAAGGTTGGGTCTGCGTGTGTGACTCCGTGGCTGTCCTGCACCAAGAGTCTTCTGGTCCAGCCCGAAGTCGTACCCTTTTCTTCCCAGGGCGGGTTGACCAGGAGGCTGCTTACAGAGCTGAACCTTCCGTCAGGGATCTTGGTGTGCCCCGTGGGCTTTTTCACTCACAGCCAGGTTTGCCAGCCGATTTCACAGACCAAACCTAGAGTCCCTGGGCATTCTGACTCCCAACTTTGCCTCACTCCCCTCTGTATTACCAAGTACACACATATGCACACAAAGGAATACAACAGTCTGCAAGGGAAGTGTGTGGTGTGTAAAGGAAGGGGGTGTTTATTCATTCATTCAGTCAGTCAGTATGTACAACAATATACCAAGCCTGTTGTAGACAGCCTCAAGGAGCTTTCCTGCCACTGACAAGGACACAGTTGCATGCTGTGAAGGAGCGAGGAAAGCAGTGCCGGGGGGGCCTGAAGGGCTCTGGGGTAGTAAGAGCAGGGCCCTGAAGGAAGTGCGGGGTATGTGAGGGGGTGAGGAGCAGCAGGAGGTCATTGGGGATGGAGGGGGAGTAAGCAAAGGGGAGAAAGGCAGCGAGGTTGGTCACAGGGGCCAGATCTTGTATGGACTTGGATTTGGAGTCAGTAATGTAGGATGGCTTTGGAGGCTTTGAAGGACATGCTCTGAGACGGGGTGGCTCGGGTTATTACCTGTGGAGGGGAGAAGCTTTCACTTTTGACCCTGGCACAGGGCAGGGATTTAGGAACCTCCAGTACCTCCTGAATTCCTGGCTTATTTTGGAGCCTCTGCTTCATACCCTTCAGGTGTGCTGCCCCACTCCTCACCCCCCATTCCAGACATTCCAAGGACCTCCTAGGGGTTGACGCAGACTGGCCCTCCCTCTCGCTGCTGACCCGCTGAGCCTCAGCCACAGCGGCTCCGCTGCCTCCTCTTTGCTTTTGGCTGAATTCCCTCTCCTGACTGGGAGTTTCTGGGACTCAATTCATCTTTGTGCCCCTCTCAGTGAGTGGTGGCAACTAGTAGGCCTCCCCAAAGCTGGTAAGGAAGAGAAAGGAGGTAAAACTCAAAATAGCTTTCATGACTGACCAGCACCTGACAGGAGGCACTTACAGGGGAAGGCGTTGAGATTTTCATGGCCAAGGTGGGCTCGTGTGTAGGGATGGCCCCTAAGGGTTGGGGACAGGGAGAAGGTTGTCCAGCCACAACACAGCAGGGACTTCTGTCCCATGCTGTGGGCAGCCACCCCTTTCTGTGCTCAGTTTTGGAGGTGACAGCTGGGACAGCAGCTGCAGCCTCTGGGGCCAGCCTCTTCCTCTGCATTTCCCTTTGGGGTGAGAGTTCTGATTCTTTGCCTCGTCAGAAGAAATGACAGCTTTGGAAAGGCTGCAGAAACCCCCCTCGGGAATAGCTCTGGGTAGATGACAAGAGAGGGATGTTTCTGTTGGGTAAATAATGCTAAAGTTAATGCTTAAAGGACAGTGCTTCCTGGGCACTCCTATTTGACTTACAATACCCCACGGCCAGGAGCCCACCTAGCTCAAAGCTTGGCTGAGAGACCAGATTTGGATTCCCATTCAGCCGTTAAATTTTTAAGAAGTCTGTAAGACAGTCAAAGAGTTAATAGTCTCATTTATCCAACATGCTTACTCAGCAGATATTTTTGAGCAGCAACTATGTACCAGGCTTTTTTTTCCTAGGAGCTGGTAATATAGCAAGTGAAGAGACAAAAATTCTTTTCCTGGATGGCTAATCTTATAACAAGAGGGCGTCTTTAAAGAAAGACCTGTGGTTCTTTAAATAGTAAATCTTGGAGTTCATGTAGACCTTGGTCTCAGGACCATGAGCTTGGTGAGGAGAGGCAGGGATGCTGGGATGTCCAGGGACAGAAGGAAGGAGACACAGTGTCACCTGAGGCTAGTCCAACAGGGTGGGCACCCAGCACTCTTGCAATGTGGCATAAGTCAGGGAAGAATGGGATTCTGTTTACAAAGTTGAGCTTGTAAATAGCTATTTCTGAACATGTTTATATTGCGGAGGTAACTACGTACGACTGGCTTTCTGACAGACCAATGAGTGTTACTGAGTATTTTCTTTGTGCCTGGGTACATGGGGCCGGAGGGAAGCTATGCTCCCTGCCCTAGGGACTAACATGGTTAAGCAATTTGCAAACAAAATAAAGGTAGATCTGTTCAGAGCCACCTCATGTGGCTGGGCCTAAGAGAACTGTGGAAAGAACTCAAAGCAGTCAGAGAAGGCTTCCTGAAGGAGGTAGCCCCTTCGGCCAGTCAGAAAGTAGCGGGGAAGATGTTCTCAGTGAGGTAGTAACATGTGAACATGGCTTGTGTCCATCAGGCAGCGTGACTGGTCTGTCACAATGGAGTTGGAGATGGGGGTGAGAGGTTAGAAGGACGGGTGGGGTAGGGGGCGGGTGCAGTGCAGACCAGTGGAAGCTTGACGTGGTCCCCACCTGGGAGCCGTTGAAGGTTTCGCAGCAGAGGAGTAGCCTAGTAATGGTGGTGTTTTTGAGTGTTTAGGGTGTCCATGATGGTGGGAGGGAACTGGGAGCAGATGATTATGATTCTAGGAAACTAGGGCCCTGCCCAACAACTCACGGGGTCACGAATAAATCACCCAGTCTTTCTGAGCCTCAGTTTACCTCATCTGTAAAATGAAAATAAGATTTCTAATCTTGGCTATTTCACAGATTTGTTGTGAGTCTTAACTTTAAGAATATATGTGATAACACTTTTTTTTTCTTAAAAAAACACAAAAAATGGTAAAATGTTAATTCAAGAAAAACATCCAGGCTATTGGTGTCAGGATCCCTTTCTCACTTTGACTTCCTGTACTTAGGAGACAGCTAGAAGTGAGAGAAGTCTCCTTTTTTCCTGGGTAAACAACATCCATCCATACAGCACAACCAAGGAGGGGAAAAGTGAGCTCACAAAACACCTGCCCACCATTTGCATTTAATCCCCACACCACCCCTTGAGGGAGGGAAGCTAATGGGACAACTGGGAGCTGCAGCCCCCACACCCAGGGTCACACAGCTCATCTGGGCACTCACCAGCTCCCCCTCTGTATTAGTCTGGTTGTGCATAACAAAGTGCCACAGATTTGGGGGGGCTTAAACCACAGAGATTCATTTTCTCACAGTTCTGGAGACTAGAAGTCCAAGATCCAAGGGTCTGCAGGTTGGTTTTCTCCTGGGGCCTCTCTCCTTGGCTTGTAGATGGCCGTCTTCTCTGTCTATCCTCACCTGGTCTTTCCTCTGTGTGTATGGGTCCTGTCTCTTCTTATAAGGAGACCACTTATAGAGGATTAGGCCCCTCCCAAATGACCTCATTTCACCTTAATCACCTCTTTAAAGGCACTACCTATCTCTAAATACTGTCACATTCTGAGGTATGGGGTGGGGTGGGACAGGACTTCAACTTATGAGTTGGGTAGGGGAATGCACATTTAACCCCTAACACATTCTTTCAGAATTTTCAGAATATGCACAGTTTTGAGTGGAAAGGCACTTTCCTGGAGGAAAATGGAAGTGAGGATTGTAAAGTGCCTGGGAGCTGTCGTAGGCTCTATTTGGGGGAGGTGGGCACCATGGAGAGATGTGACAAGGCAAACATAGATGAGTGAATGACCTAGGGCACCCAGCAGACATGAACTAGATTCACTTAAGTGTAAACTTCTTAAACAAACAAACAGAAATCCCTGAACTTCAAAAAAGTTCAATTAACTTGCCCTATAAAATATTTCATAACAGGTTTTCTTTAAATACCCAACCTCACTAGTATACTTAAAAAGTGATTTGATTTAACACCGTGTGATTAAAGTACTACATTTTCGGAGCCTAGCCATTAAAAGCAGGAGAGACAGCCTGTAATTAAAATTTTGCTGAACCCTCCTCCTCCAAAGACCAGTTCAGTTCACAGCAGTTGACAATTAAAGCAGCCGAGGCACCTGTGGGTCTCCAGTGCCTTCTGCTCCAGGTAAATGTGCTCATAGATCTGACTGGTCTTGGGGGAGGGCAGCACTGACCCCTGGCCCCTGCCTGGGGCTGGGGCATCGTTCCTGCTATCCTAGGGGCCAGCATTGGATCTGTGCCAGCAGCAATCCAACCTAGTCCTGCTTGACCTCCAGTATCACTTGGGGACAGTGATATTGGACCCTTGTCAGTGTGGAGGGCAAGGAGGCATAGACAAAAGAATATCGAGTGTTCAAATCTCCTATTAGTGATTTCAACCTGCAAGCAGTTTACTCTTACCAAAGCTACAAACGTGGCCAAGTTGACTGACTAACTTCCAGTCCTCCCGGAAGTGGAGCACATTACTCGGAACCAGGGGGAGGAAGTGGAGATCAGAAGGAAGCCTTTACCCACCCCCTAAGAGGGGAGAGCAAGTGTAACTAGGAAAAATACATGATTGACCCATTTGCAGGGAAGCACGTCATCATCCTCAGAGTGTAAAAGCCAGCACTTACTGGGAGGAAGAACGCTAGTCATCTAGGACAGAGGAAACTAGAGTTTAATAGAGCCATTTGCTGGGTGGATGTTAGATTCTGAGTCCTATCCTTCTATCGTCAATATTAAGTACCTGTATGTCAGGAACTGTGTTGTGTGCTGAGGGACATATGGTAGTCTTCTTGAGGCAGAGAGCCTTCGAGTGCAATTCTAGCAAGTCCCTACCCTAGACAGTAGGGGAGACAACTTCTCACCCAAAGTAAAAGGAGAAGCCCAGGGCACTGTGGGAGTCAGGGAAGGCTCCTTGTGGAGGTGTTGATTAAGCTGAGAGTTGAATGAACTCTGGCCAAGGCAGAAGGACCATTGTATGCAAAAATCGAGTGTGCATGGGTGGGGGCGATTCAGGGACTTCTAAGGACATAGACTTTGAGGAAAGCGGAGGGAGGTGAGGAATGGGGCTGGACAGTTGAGCAGGGACCAGAGTGAAGACAACACAGGTGGAGGTAAGTAAGCCAGACCTTGTCCCAGGATTTTGAGATGCACTTTGGGGTAAGAGACCCTACAATAGGTGCCTTGGGCTGGAGGGACCACAGTGCTGGGTGGACATAGCCTACCCCTTAGCCATACCCCTTCCCCTACACATGGTGCTCTGAGGGCTTATTTAGACCCCTCCTTGGCATCCAGGCAGGAGACTTGGTCCTTTGACTCAGCTGTGAGGTTTGAATGTGAGGTTTGAATGGCCTTCTTGCCCTGCACACCAAGCTGCCTGGTTCTTTTCTGGACTGTGGGCTCCTTTATGCACATGCAGATCTCTTCAGAGCCTGCAGGCCTTTGCTGTTTAGGGTATATAAGCTAACTCAGAGGAACCAACCCATGTGTATTGATTAGTAACAGAGATCACAAATAACCAGGGTTATTTAAGGTAGAGATTATTTTAATCTCTAATCAAAATGTCCTGGGGGTAGGCTGGCCAAAACTGGTATGCTGGTTCCATGGAACCTAGTCCATGTCTATCGTTGTGCTCCACCATCTTCTGCATGTGACCACTTAACTCAAGGTACCTCCAGGTCACCTCATGGCCCAAAGTGGTTGCTGGAGTACCAGCTATCACACCCTCATTCTGGGCAAGAAGGAAGAGGAACTGGGGTCAGTTTTCATTGGTTATCCCCATCTGCAAGGGTGGCTGGGAAGTGTAGTTTTTCAACTGAGCATATTATCCAAGGTTTGGTTCGTAAGGAAGAATGAGAGAATGGATATTGAGTAGGCGACTAAGAGCCTCTGCCATGGCAGATTATAGGAGTGAACCAAAGAAGACCAGCAGCTCCCCGAGAGGCTGGCTCCATATTCCATTTCTTCATCTGCAGTGCTCAGCACTGTGTGGCATCCAGGAGACGCTGCTGAAGGGGCGGATGAATGAGATAGTGACATCCATGGGGGAGCTCCAGTTCTGATTCACCGCCAACAAACCCAGGTGACCAAGCATGTCGTATTTGGATGCACCCCCAAGAAGAGCAGGACTGTGCATGAGCCGGGGGCCTGGCCCTACTTCTTACTTAAGCAAGTCGTTTACTTACCTCCCTTGAGCCTCGGTTTCTTCCTCTTCAGAAAGGGAGCAATCCTACCCCTGCGGATTTGAGGCGAGAATCAAAGGAGACCATAGACTAGATAGATAATTGTATAAATGTGAGTTGGTGGTGGTTATGTGTAGCTTGTTTAGCTTCTCAGACTCTTTCTCCCACCCTCTAGATCAAGTCTAGAAGATTAGATTACTTTTCTGAGCTCAATTATATACACTGATGTACCCTCTCATAATCTCCACTCCACCCACCCAGGCCACAGGAACCATAATATCCCCTTGTGTTTCCAGGCATCTTTCCTCTGAAGTGCTCAAAGCCCTCATTACCTCTGGACCATCTAATATTCCAAGATACGGGGAGGAGCAAGAATTGTTACTTCCATCTAGAAAATGGGCAAGTGACTCACCCAGGGTCAGAGCTCCAACTAAAGTGGGGTCTTCTGACTCGACGCCCAGTGCTCTGTCCCCTAAAATAGTAGTTACATACCTTTTGTTTGAAAGCAGCAGATACAACCTTTTCAACAGAATTCTTAGTCAGAGGCTCAGTGCACAAAACAGGAAGCCGCTGGTGGCCTGGCCCCACAAGCCACCTCTCTCCTGACTCTCCCCGAGGTCCCCAATGGGCTGCTCTTGGTCCTTCAGGAAGCTTCCACTTCACCAGCTGCCCAGTGCTCCCCGAGTTTTGAGTGCTCTGGGTGGACACAGGAAGTAGAAGCCCAGCCCTCCCCTTAGTCGGGGAGACATGGATGTGGCAGCAATAAATGTCATCACATTTTGGCTTGGCTCTGGCCTGGGCTGGAGACCCTCACAGTCCAACCCCATCTCCCCAACCCAGCCCAGACTCACCACTCACTCTCCCAATACTTTACCCCAAATAGGTCCTCAAGGGGTGCTTTCCTGCTTGAAAGGATTAGAAATGGTGTGGTATAACCACATACCCCAAATACAAGTGATTATAATGTATGACCCATTTTTTCCTTTTATATTTTTGAATGGTTTCTTACTATTTGTTTGGGGTTTTTTTGCCAAGCTTCCTAACTTTTTAATGAATCCGCCCGTGTCCTTCCTCATCCTGCCTTCTCTGTGGTCCATATTTATTATTTAATAGAAGCTTAATTTTGAAAATTTGTTTGAAGAGACCATATACACATACAGAGTTTAAAAATAAATTTAATTAAAAAAGATACATCCTGGAAACAACACAAATTGTCCATCAACCAGTGAATGGATAAACAAAATGGGGTATATCCGTATAATGGAATATTATTCAGCTGTCAAAAGGAATGTTTGTAGGGTGTTAGATGGACACATGTCTTGTTAGGGAGACCACTTCATGGGCAGTGTAGAGGCTTGACCACTGCCCTGTACACCTGAAGCTGACATTGAGTAATATTGTAACTATAATTTAATATATATATAGTCACGGGATGTGGAGTATAGTGTGGGGAGTGGAGTCAGTGGAATTGTAATAGGTATGTATGACATGGGGGGAGCAGTGGATGGGGGAGGGGGATTGTCACTTTGTGAGGGATGAAAAGTGTAACTATTGCATTGTTTTGTGCACCTAAAACTTTAAAAAAAAAGTACAATTTGTATGAACCTCGAAAACATGCTAAGTGAAAGAAGCCAGACACAAAAGTCTTGTATTGTATGACTCCGTTTATATGAAAGATCCAGAACAGATGAATCCATAGAGACAGGTGAAGGTTGGTGGTGCCCAGGGGCAGGGAGGCCGGGGGAATAGGGAGTGATTAGCTCATGAGTACACGGTTTCCTTTTGGTGTGATGAAAATGTTTTGGAACGGGATAGAGGTGGTGGTTACAAAACAATGTGAATATACTAAATGCCACTGAATGGTGCACTTTAAAATGCCTAAAATGGTTAATTTCAGGTTATATAAATTTCACCTCAATCATTAAAAGGAAAAAAAAATAATAAAGATGTCCTGTGAAGTAAGGAAGCGATGTTTTCACTCTGTCCCAGCCACCTTCTTCTTTCTTACCCGACTCCCTCTCTAGAGGTCACACTTTAAAAAAAAAACTTTTTATTATTGAAAATTCCAAAAGATGTAACAGTAGACAGAATACTATAATGAATCACTGTGTACCCACCACCCAGCGTCTTCAGTTATCG
This sequence comes from Hipposideros armiger, assembly GCF_001890085.2. Lineage (NCBI taxonomy): Eukaryota > Metazoa > Chordata > Mammalia > Chiroptera > Hipposideridae > Hipposideros > Hipposideros armiger. The sequence goes on from NW_017731536.1 coordinate 2,204,214, forward strand.
TCTCACAGCCAAGCTTGGCTCTTTTCTGCTGTTTTCCTATCCGTGGATTATTTGATGCAAATCCCAGACACCATGTTCTTTCACTCATAAATAATTCAGTATGTATGTATAAAAGGTAAGCACTCTTCTTTAAAAACATCATCACAATAGGTAACGCTTTCAATTATATTTCGTTTCCCCTTTCAGTGTTTCTTCATGCACTAAAGGACTACATTCTAACTTTCCCCTCTCTCACATCACAGGGATTGTACTGAAAATGCTATTCTGTACCTTGCTCCTTTCACCTAACAGAATGTTCTGTAGGTCTCTTCTATGTCAGCACATAGTGAGCCTCCTCTTTTTCTAAGTGTATTATAGTCTGTCATACGGCCACATACTAGCTTGTTCACCTATCCCCTATTTCTGGACGTTTGGAAAGTTTCCAGTCTTTTGCTTCTGATAGTCCGAGTGGACACTGTGCAGACTGTGGAGTCAAAGGCAAATCGTATTTCGTTACTGGGCTCAAGGGCTTAAGAATTAGGCAGTTTCTTCAGAGAAATAGAACAGAGAGAGAGAGAGATTGAGATTGAGAATCAGTTCTGGGATCCTCTGTTCTTCTCTGTCGGGTTAGCTTGGGCTTCCTTCAGCATGGTGGGCTCAGTGTAGTTGACCTTATTTCAGAGTGGCTGACTTCCCTCAGAACACGAGAGCAAAAGCTGCCAGGTTTCCTTCAGACTTAGACCTGGAATGGGCATGATCTCCCTTCACCGCACTTCTGAACATCCAGTCACACACAGGGATGTGTGGACATTACCCCATCCCCATAGGGAATGTGTTAGAATAGCCAGATACTCAATAAATAATACTGTCTTATTAGAAGGACACTGGGCTGGCTGAGAACCAGCTCTTGGGGTAACTTCCTGTGTGACCTAGCCTGATATTCACTCCCTCTCTGAATCTCTAAACTTGGGGATAATAGCAGTACCACCCAGTCACTGCCTACCTCACAGGGGTGCTGCCAGACCCAAATTAGGACAATAATAGCTATGAAAGGCGGTTGACAGCTGGGTGCTGTAGGGTTTTTGGAACCTCCCTTCTTGAAGCCCTCACCCCCAGACACAGCTGCCAGGACTCCTGGGGGCAGGATATGGGGTGCAGAAGGAAGGTCCCGGCTCTTCCTCCTGAGGTGTCTATGCAGACCCTCAGTTGGGTCAGCAGGTGGGGCTTGAGCCTGTGAGGCATGAGGGGCCAACTTGCTGAGTGTTCAATGTCCACCAGGGATTTTGTAGCCTTTTTACATCTTTCCTCTCATACCCTCATAGCAGTTCTTTTAGCCAGGTGACACTTTGCCCCTTTGGCAGATGTCCCCATGGCGACATGGCTGAGTAACAGCCAGAACTCCAGCTTGGGCCCGCCAGGCACCAAACCCCGTGCCCTTTACCCACAAAGTTGGCTGAGGAGAGAGACTCTTGGCAAAACACCAGAATTTTCCTTGCTGTGAACACTGTCGACTTTAATTAGATTAATTTTCACTTTTCTTTTGCCTTCGAGGTGGGGTTCAAAGTGATGGCAATGGGATTATAGCAGTGCACTGTGGAGAGCTGAGAGCTCTGGTCTGAGAACCTCCAACCCAACGAGCAGTCGGCAGCACGTTTGATTTATCCATGTGCCCACCTGACATGCCCCCTCCACCCCCCAGGTCCATGGAGGCCCAGCCTCTCGGTCTGGCTCTACTCTCTAGGGATGTTCTCTGACCCTGGGTATAGGACTGTCACAAAGGCTCCCTGCCTAGATTTACTGCAGTTTTAGAGAGGCTGTTTTATTGCATTTTTAAAATGCAAATGCAGTTTTAGAAAGGCTGCTTTGTGCACATGTGAGCCCTGGGTTATGGCCCCAGCCCCCAGCCTTGATTATCTGGAGTACATAAGGACAGCAGCCACTTATGTAGTCGTCTCTTTCCAGGGTCAACTGGCCAGGGCTTTGCCTTGTTTAAGTCCTTAGTAAATGAGAGTGCTATCTTTGCCCAGTCCCAGCCTTGCTTTTTCACCCTGGGGAGCCAACAACCAACATTTGTGGAGGGTTGAGGGCATGTCGGGTGGGCCCTGAGCTGGAGAAACTGTGTCCTCGTGGAACAATCAGCCTCACAGGGAACTCCTGAAGAGCAGCTAGGCCTGTGGGTTGTCCCTCCCTGACCTCGGCCAGCAGTGCCTGCACCCAGGTCTGCCCACTTGCCCTGTTGGGAGAGTGAGCTGAGGGCTGGGCCTGTCATCTGGCAGCTGTGGGTGTGTGGTCACTCCTGCCCAGGCTGCCCAGGGCAGCGCTGACCTTTGGAAGGGCCCTTGGGACTCTGCCAGGCCAGCTACCAGTCCAGGACAGAAGCACTTAATGCTGCGTGGTGTTTTCCCTTCTCTTCCGGCCTGGCCATTTTTACTGGGAAACGAAAAAGACAGAAGCATTTTGTAGTCATTGTGGAGGGATGGCGGGGCCCTGGTACCTTACTGCCCTTTCCTGAGAGAGGCCTCTCTGTTGCTCTGAGGACCTTTACCCATCCCCCTGCCCACTCCGTCTCGCTGGCATCGTCATCCGGGCCTCACTTGCCACTCCTCTCACTTTCCGAGTCCCCTATCTGTGCGGTTCTCGGCTTCAGCCAACACAAACACCAGAATAAGTGGGCAAAAAACCACCTCTTCTGTCCCAGCATCACTGCCCCAGCTGAGGCGTAACCATTTAACTGCTGACACTGAGTCTCCACTAAAACCTAATGAAACCTGGTCCCGTGGAGGCCAAGTACAGAATTTGTAGGTGATGCAAAGAATGAAAACAAAGAAGAAAAGCACATAGGTGGGATTCGGTCTGCTCAGATGCACCTTTGAAAATCCTTTTATTTATACTCTACCTCCCTATTCTACTTCAGAAGCTTGGGGTTGGGGATTCCAGGGTGTGTCTTTGGTGTGGTTGTTTTCTGGGTTTCTCCGTGGAGGGGAGAATATTCTAAAAGGTTGAAATGGCTAATTATTCTCAAAACCTTGAGAGCGGCTTAGGATCGGTTCCCTCTCACGGCTCGTGTTCCCCTACCCTGACCCAAGAGATGGGTCTGCGCAGGGTCCCCATGTCCCCGTGTGATACTGAGCAGGACAGACTGGCATGAGGGCCTCAGACTGACGCGGGAACTTGAGGTTACAGATGTGAGGAGAAAACCACCACAAGAAATGATGACTTTGGAAAAACGCTGCCTCGTCCGCCTGAGGCAGGGAGTTTGGGTAAAATGGAATCTGATGTGTGTCCCCACCTCAGGACCAGGGACTGGTGACAGGATTCCGGGTTTTGAGGCCAGCGGTGCCATCTGGAATAAGCAGTCTGGCAGAGGCTCAGCGTCATTCTTTCGCATGTGAATGTCCAGTTGTCTCAGCGCTACTTGTTGAAAAGACTGTTCTTCACCATCGAATTGTCCTTTTTTTTTTTTTTCCTACTCAAAAATAACTATTGGCTGGTTCTTCCCACCCCTCACCTTCTCTGTCCAGCTTTTCTGTCTCTCTCTAGCTATTTCTCTTGCACACACGCACACGCGCGCGCGCGCGCACACACACACACACACACACACACACACACACACACACACAGCCAGCTTGCCCTGAAGTAATGGGCATCTCTGCTGCTTGAGGGCGGCCTCCATGCAGCCCAGGGTCTTGTCCCTAACTCCCAGGACTCCTTTCCAGAAGGATCTCTGCCTACTCAGGCCTCTTTATGTGTTCATTTGTCTCCCTAGATTTTCAGCTCCTTCAGGGGAAGGGCATGAAGGAAGAGCTGCATGTGACCCCAAAACCCTGCGCTAACATGTTAGCTTTTCACACTTGTATTTGTGGCTCCCATGCCAGAGGTAAGCTTTCCCAGGCATGACCTTCTTGGAGCCCCTCACCCTTTTGAATAATATTCACTGATTGAATAATTAAATGGAGGCTTCTACAAGGCATCTGGATGACAAATGGTTTACTAAAGTGGTCATCCATCCATCCATCCATCCATCCATCCGTCTCTCCATCTATCTCCTGATAAAGAAAAGGTCTGATTACTTGGCTCTGTCTGCTGCCTGGGTCAGAATCATGCTATAGGTTTGTATTATTATAAGGTCATAATCATCCCATCACCCAAAGGGCAGCCAGTGTACCAGAAAGCCAGAGCCTGAGGTTACCCTGGCTGCTGTCCCTGGCAGAATGCTTGCTGAGGGGCCTTAGGGTGTGTGTGTGTGTGTGTGTGTGTGTGTGTGTGTGTGTGTGTGTGTGTGTTTTGGGGGGGTCCCCTCAGGGTGCCAATGACACATCTCCAACTGGTAAGCAAGAGTTAAAGCAGAGAGAAAGGGTGGTCAGGGGCCCCCTTCCTCCACTCCAGGGATACTTATGTCTAAATTGTGATTTTTGCTCATGACAATTTAGTACCACAGGATGGAGACGGAGGCTGCCGAGAAATTCTTACTCTTAGGTGCCTTACGCAGACCAAGGGCCTTCAGCAATAACATCCTTGGGACCTGTGGTTCCATCTCACCTTATATCAGTTACCTTCTGTATGTCCTGAAATTGGGCCCAATCTGAAAACTTTGGGGTCTCCTGACCCCTTGGTGAAGCAACTCACTTATTTGGAAAACTGGGTTTTTGACCTTGACCCACCCTTTGGGGACACTCTGACTGTGGCTTTTATTCCAAGGAAGCGGCCCTGGTTTTCCTGGACCCACCCCTTTTTCTGGATACTCAGGTCCTGTCTGCCCTTCTGTGCTAGGCTGCTTCTTCTCCCATCGTGCTGACTTCTTAGGGTTTCTGCTCTCCTGTCCTACGGGCTAGTCTCTCTGTCCACTCCTTCCTGACCCTGAGTAGCAGAGGTCTGGCCTGAACCTCTGGTGGACAGGTCCCCTGCGAGGCCCTCAGCAGTACGTAGATTTATGGGGGGATCGGATAGTGACTAACCCTCCTACTGGAAGCATCAGAGCCTCGCTCATCTAAGACACCCTTTTGTGTTGTTCCAGAAATGAGATCCTTCTGCAATCCTGCCTTAAAGCTGACGTCTTTTCATTTACCAATGAGTTGCATGACTTTGCCATGTGCAGTCCCTCTTCAACATCACGCCAGCACCAGCTCTCTAATATTTATTTTTATAAATTTCCCTTTTCACAGTGAGAGAAGGTAGGATGGCAGTACTCTGTTTTCACAAATACCACAACTGTCCCTGAATTTTGATTTTTTGGTGAAAATCCACAGAGATCTACTATACATCTTAGTGTGAATTATGTAACTTACCAGCCCTGTTTCCAAAATTACACTTAACTGCTTGTATTTTCAAAAATAATTCTTGCCACCACCTTAGGTTTTGGGGCTTTAGTTTGGCCCGCACCCCCTCTTATGTCCATGTTCCAAGAAGTTTTGTTCCCATTTTTTTTCTTTTCTGCTGCCCGTGCCTGGGTTGAATCTAAAGGTTCTCCTCCCTTCACTGGGTTCCTGCAGACTTTCTGGCGTTTCTCTGACCACTGGCAGTTACTCGGAGGGGACAGCCCGAGGAGGGAAAGCTTTCTCTGTTGGCAAAAATGGAGCAGAGCAAGTGGCTGTTTTGCTCCCTGGGGTCAGGCAGCCAGGGACAGCTTTACGTCATTCCTTTCTTGTTGCTTGCGGAGGGCTTAAAAGGCAGAGCACGTACCCAGCCTACGTTCATTGAGCCCGCGATATGTACTTGGTTCCAGAAAGATGTTACCACCTGTCACGGGGAGGAAAGATAACAGACAGGAAGGGGCTGAGGCTCCACACAGGGAAAGCTGTGACTGAGAGGCAGAGGAAACAAGTGCTGGAGACTTTTAGGGCAATCAGAGATCAGTGTGGGCCAAAGCAGGCCTTTTGTCTGAGGTGGGTGCAGCAGCCGTGGAGGATGGGGGGTTTTGGAGGTGGGTGGAGAGGACCCTTTCAAGAGAAAGAAGATATCACTGTTCTCCTGGGAGACCTGCTGTGTGACTTGGCATCTGAGGGGCTGTGAGGTGGGAGGTGCCAGAATGAAATGTGGAGGCGGGGCAGGGGTGTGCGGAGTGAGGCCCCTCTGAGTGTGAGGTGGAGCCTGCACCCTCTGCCCAACGGGGAACCATGATAAGACTTCACCAAGATAAACTAACAGCTCCATAAGGCTGTTTGGGGACCAGTCCTGGGACCCGGGGGCAGAGGCTCGGTGACAGCAGGGAGGCCTATCAGGAGCGGGCCTTGGTGGTCCAGACAGCTGGCGCAGGGTGGTGATGGCAACGCGGATGGTGTGAAGACATCGGTAGGCAGGAAGAGAAAGGGCTGAGGTTGAAAGACCTTTGGGGAAGACGCCTCAGGGCCTGACACCTGGCTTTGGGAGAGTAAGGAAGCGCCAGGGGCGAGGTGGTGATTCTGTGCAGTCCACTGGGGGCCTCCAGCAGACAAGGCCCCCTGCCCGCCGCTTCTGTCTCAGTGTCTCTTCCATGCCAATGGGCTTCTGAGGCACACTGGGTCACACTGACCTGCTGTGTACTGTGTGTTCCTCAGCCAGGGACAGTCTGTTTGCCTCATGGCCTCCCAGCTAGCAGGTTAGTCAGCAGTAGCAGTGGTTTCGATGGTGGGGGTGGGAGGACTAGTGTTAGTGGTGGTAATAATGTGATCATGTGAAGGACTAGCGCTAGTGGTGATAACAATATGATCATTTGGAGGACTGGTGCTAGTGGTGGTAATAATATAATCATTTGGAGTACTAGTGGTGGTAATATGATAATTTGTGCCATTGCTATACGAGTGTGCTCATTTTATCCTTACAACAATCCCATGGTTTGGCCCTATTTTACAGATAAGGAAACTGAGGCTCAGAGAATTAGGCAATTTGCCTGAAGTGACACATCTAGTAAGGGGCAGAGCCTGGACTCAAACCCCAGGCTCATGGTTGCAGACCCCATGCTCGCTGTGCTCCGCCCTCTCTCACAGAACAGACCATTAGTCACTGTCTGCTGAATCACACTGATTGTGCCATTTTAGAGCTGTGCACCTCCAGTATGCCTAGGGTCTTGCCCCTCGCTGCCTTTGCATGTCTGTGATGGTGGGTAAGAGAGGAGAGAAGACAGTGCCAGGGAGGAAATGCTGACCTTCATGGGCGCAGCTGGGCAGTGGGACTGGATGGAACCTGAGCACAGCCCCAGTAATACCCGCTGTGTGACCCTCACCCCCAACCCAACCTGGCCCTGGGGAAATCTCCCAGTCCTGGCTCAGTGGGACATAGGCCTCGAGAGATCCTTAGGCCTCCCTAAGGGTGAGGAAGGACAGAGGTGGACCAGGGAGAAGGAAGTCCTGTCCAACTGGTACCGTGGGATTGATGCTCTAGAAAATGTTAATTGTGCCCATGTTTCCCCAATGTTCGTAGAGTGTGAAGAGTTTAGGCATCGTAAGGATGAGAGCACTCCAACTCAAGGGAGCTTGAGTTCAGGTTGTATTATTCTTAGATTTGTAGATTGGCAGGGGAGGGAGCTGGACTATTTTTAGATAACTCTGCACTAGTTTTGTAATTAACAGACGGCGCCCTGCCCCCGCTACACACTCTCCTTACTCATGCTTTGTTGTGATTAGTGTTTTAATCATCTTCAAATAAGATCATAAGGTCTGTGAGGACCTGGGACACGACTGTCTCATTCACTGCCCCGTCCTCTGCTCTGGACACACAAGTTTGGCGAGAGGATTAATTCCAACTGGAGAGGCGATGGAAGGCGCCAATGACTGGGCCATTGACCAGTGAGAAGGCTGATAGGTGGAGGGAGCGACTTGACCAAAGCATGGAACACAGGGGCATGTGATGTCTGGGGAAGGGCAAAGGACAAGGAGCACCGGGACGAAGCTGGGGACTGATGGAAAGAGGCAGGAGAGGTGGCGCCTTGAATATCAAGTCACTTCTCTTATCTTTAGGGAGCCAGGGTTGAAAACACATGCTTTGTCAAAAGAATATGGACATTTTCTGACCTTGGTCTTTCTACAGCCTGGGCCTCTGCTAACCTCTACAGCGCTTTTAGCAGAAGCATTAGGAGAAGACATCCCTTGTCTTGGTGGATGAATTTTGAAGAAAGTACCCCTTCTCTCACCCGCGCTTCCCCAGGTGGCTGCAGCCTTTCGCCTGGGCACATGATTTGACGAATGAGATATGGCCCTCACTCACTCTCTTTGAGCAGTGCACAAACTGCACAACTGTACAGGGTCACACTGTTGAGATTTAAGGTCTGGGTTTAGGCTCCTAACTGGAGACAGTATAAGATGGGAAGCCTTTCTGTGTCACCCAACTCTGATCACCCTATTTATTTAGACCGTTCTCTTGGCTGTGTGTTGCTGTTCTTTCTACAAAGAACCAGGGGCTCTTAGCACTGGAAGTCAGAACCTGGATAAACACGTTGTCCATAGTTCCCAAATGTTGGTCCTGTACCCTGAGGGACATTACCGTCACCTAAAGAGCTTGTCAAAATGCAGATTCCTTGTTCCCCAAACTCACACTGCATGTGATTCAGGAGCTAACACAGAGCCCCAGAATCTGTATTTTTCATAAGCTCTCCTGCTGGAAACCACAGACCTAGCCCATCTCTTCGATGTATAGGTGAGGAAACAGGCCCAGAGAGGGATGGTGACTTCCCCAGCGCTTCTGGAGTGGGGTTGAGACCGGACCCCGCCCTTGTGATTTCAGCGCAGACCTCATTCAGCCCCACCATGCTGCTGCTGGGCCCTCTCCCAGCTCCCCCATCTATCTCTCATCCATCTTTATGATGCCTAAACACTTCATAGTGTACAGCCTCCAAGACCGGAAACCTGACCCTGTGCCATTTGGTCTGCAGACTACGCATCCTGTAGCCATCAATGTTTCTTCCATCTTAATATTAACTACTTTACTGAAGTATAATTTACATACAGTATAATGCTTGAACCTTACATGCACAGACTGAGGGATTTTGACAAATGTTTATATCTGTGTAACCATTGTCCAGATCAAAATAATGACAATTTCCATCACCCCAGAAGGTCATCAGTGGTTCTAAAAGTGTATTAGAAGTGCTAGTAAGGACAGAGGCTCCCGTGTGGGGGATGGAGACCATCTCTCCTCTCTGTGCCATGTGGATGCCTTATGTTCTCTGCAGTTTCCCTTGGAAGGATAGGGCCTGTGCATGGGGCAGGGCTCAGGAAGCAGCAGGAATGACTTGTTTCCAAATTTTTCCAACCCCAAACATCACATGCCAAGGCCAGACCAGGGTAGAGGATGACAGTGGTGCATCTATTTGGAGTGTCAACATCATTTGAAAATTGGTCTTCTTGTTGAACTGGAGATATTTCATAGAGAGCAGCGCAGAGAGCAGAACAAAAATCATTTGGATGTTGGAGATAAAAAATTACCTTTAAAGAGAACGCCATTTCGGCCTGGGCTTCTCTCAGTCCCAGCCCTGGTTCTCCCAGGGTAACACCGTCTTGGGAAGAGTTTGAGGAGTGTCAATGTGTAGCATTGCTGGAGCCCATCAGAGGACCCATCAGTGAGGTTGGAGTGGGGCCTGAGAACACAGCCTGGATGCCCCCACCAACCGCACTCCTGGGGTGACCTGCTGGGAAGGACACCATTGGTTCCCCTATAGTCTCAGCTGGCAGCCAACCCTCAAAAGGCTCCCTTTGAAGAGTCCACACTTCTAAGACATGAAGCTGTGGGATTTTCATCCCACCCCGTGGAGAGGTGGAACATGTGAGAGATGCAATCTGCTCCAGCTTTTAAGAGGCTCCGGGGACTTTCCTAAGGGGCATTGACTGTCATGCCCATTTCCAAGGCACAGAACAGGCTCAGAGCATTGGAGCACATGACCCGGCTGTTGAGCAGTCCTACTGCTCAGTGATACTCCCTTTCTGTTCCACACGCCCCTTTTTCATGTTTTCTTTTCCTGCCTCAACGTCATGACTCTTTTTAGCTGAGTTAGGGGGAAAAAAGAACAATAACAACCTGCCGATGTTTTTGCCTTTGGGTGGACTCTCATTTGCGAGCGTTGTGGTGTTTCTTAGCCATGTCGGCTCTGAGAGCTAAGGGTTAGAAGGAGGATGCCTGCCCTGTGGGTGGTGGCCTCGGCTCTTATTTGCAGAGACATGCTTGTAGGTGAACTGTCAAAGACATCTCTGGTTATTTTCCTGATTGATTTTCTTGATTCCTAAGTTATGTATACATTTAAGGATTTTTTTTCTAATATTCAGAGGGTGCCAAAAAAATGTGTACACATTTTAAGAAAGGAAAAAACTATTAAAATTGTAAGACTCAATATATTACCGCTAACAAAAGATGAATGCAAGTCACGTTTGACTTCTGCAGTTACAAGAGGTGCTCAAAGTGGTTACCAGCAGCGTCCACACACTTCTAAGGACAGAGAACTACTGCTTGAGCAATGCTGACCAAAATGTCCACTTGTATACATTTCTTTGGCACCACCAGTATATATTTACTTGAGCCAAATCGCCCTAGGTTGCAAATAGGTTGCACACATTTTTACGCCCAGTCGCAGGATGTAAGAATGCCTGCTCCCCCAACACTGGGTATCAATATTCCTTTCCACTCTTCCAAATTCAATGGGTATAAAATTATATCTCATTTTCCTTCGATAACTGATGAGCTTGAAGATTTTGGGGGGAATTTATAAGCCGTTTGTATTTCTTCCTTTGGAAATTTACTTTTCATGCTCTTCGCCCATTTTTCTATGGATGTATTTATCTTTTTCTCTTTTTTTAGAGTTCTTACTTTTATAGGTTAGGGCTTTGATTTCCAATTTAAAAACATATATTTCTCCTTACCTAGACTTGGAGGTTTGGAACAAATTAAATTAACTCCACCGAGGACCGCACCACCAACTCTTGCTGCCTTTGGCTTCCATGCCCACTTGCCTCTGTTCCCTCATGCCTTTAACGCTGCCTACATCTTCCCACAGGGGCCTGTCCTCTGTGGCCTGTAAAAGGTGGGGGTTTCCTCGTTCAAGTTCTTCTCCACTTGCCCCGCTGTGTACCCTCTCGCCCCTCCGGTGGCCCTGGCCACCACCTGAGTGCCACTGGCTGTCCCGTCTGTTCTCCACACCAGGTCTGATCTCGAATCCCAGTCCAGTTTCCACCCAACACCCTCCTGGGCACCTTGACCTCAGGCCCCTCCTAAACCCAGATCATTGTCTTTGTCCACACCCCCTGCTGGGGTTCACCTTCCTACCACCTGACTAGTCCCCGGAAGCCCAAACCTGGGACTCCCATTCTGTCTCTCCTCCACCCTGCCACCCTCTCCTCTCCCGCCCCTCCCCCCCAAACACGCACACTGACCTGCTGCCTGCACAGCTCTTACTGCGTCTTCCTGTCTTCATCCCCCTGCCTCCATCTTGGTGTAAGCCCCCATCTTCACTGGTCAGGCCTCTTACATTTCTCTCTCCACTGCTTGCAGCCTCTCCTTCTCCAATCTTCCTTTATTACTTTGCAAATCTAAATCTAGATGCAAATCTAAAACAAGGAAAACCTCAGTCTTGTGAATGAATCTTGGTGGGAATCTCTGCTCTTTTGACTGCACCCCTATCCCAAGGGAAGTAGGATACAAGCTTGCAAAGATGAAATTGACCTACCCTTTTTCAGCGTGACCTTTCCCTCTGACTATTTCTGCACTTGTCAGCACCACGCGGGCAGGGGGAGACCGCGCCATGCTTTCCTCATCCTGTCCTGTGTGTATCCCTCCCGTCACACCTCCCAGCATCCTCCAGAGGCTTTAGTAGGTCAGAGAACCTAGGGTCGGATGTCACAGCTGGAAGGGGTTGTCTGCCCCAACTTTAAAAATGTTACAGAAAAGAACATCAAGGCCCAGAGCGTGTATGGGGCCACACAGCTGGGGTTGGTGGTGGGTCTTCCCATAGGTGCGTATTAGTTTCCTGTGGCTGCTGTCAAATCGCCACAACCTGGGTGGCTTAGAACAACAGGGATTTACTGTCTCACAGCTCTGGAGGCTAGAAGTCTGAAAACAAGGTGTCAGAAGGGCAAGGCCCCCTCGGAAGACTCTAGAACAGGACCTCTCCTTGGTCCTTCCTATCTTCTGGTGGCCGACAATCCTTGGCTAGTAGGTACATCACTCCAGTCTCTACCTCCATCTTCACATGGCCCTCTCTCTGTTGTCTCTGTGTCTCAATTTCCATCTTTTTACAAGGACACCAGTCATTGGCTTTAGGGCCCATCCTACACCAGTATGACCTCGTTTTAACTTGATCACATCTGCAAAGTCCCCACGTTCACAGGTACCAGGGGTTAGGACTCTAACATATGTTTTTTGAGGGGGGCACCATTCAACCCACCACAGTGCAGTGGGTGTCACCTATTTCTGTGGTGCTGGAGAGGGGGTATGAGAAGTGGTTGATGCCGGGTCACCCTGGGTTAGGATTCCACCTGGTATTCAGGTTGGGAACTCAGTGCTCTGCTTGTCACACCTGTACTTCAAAACTGGTTTGCAAGTGGTGGGTTCTTGTGTGTGTGTGTGTGT
>NW_017731536.1:2216868-2225388 GCF_001890085.2 Hipposideros armiger
TTTTAAGATGCGACTACACATTTCAGCTAGGGGAAGGGAGAAACGCCTGAGAGAGGCATCATTTTTCTTTTCTAACTTTTTGTCATTGTTCCACTCTGGGAAATACACTTGTGTGTACTCTGGGACGTAACCACTTGATATTCTCCTCTGTATTAAAACCACCAGGCTTCCTCCTGTTTTCCATTACCGGCCAGTGCCTGTGCTGCTGTTTTTTTTATTGCTTTGGAAGTTCATTGTTGCGCTGGCCCTCCTGACCGTTGTCTGGCCTTTCCCCTTGTGCAGAGTTTTGGAATCAGCATTTCAGGTGGGCTGGAGGGCTAGCAGCGTGATCCCCCATGGCCACAGAGGTCTGGGCCCTGGACCTGCAGGTAGGGAGAAGCCTGGGGCTGGGGCTCCATATTTAGTCTGGAATTCAGTCCCAACTGCTGCTCTGAGGTCACAGTGGATGCCAGAAAGGGCGGAGCACCGGCCCTGAGCCACAGCAGCTGAGGCCTGCTGTGCGGTACAGCTGGAGACAAAAGTGACAGTCCATCTGTTCTGGGCCTGCCCGGAGCTGGCCCGTCCCTTTTCCTGCTTATACATTGACCAGGAGGTCCAAGGAAAGGGACAGTGAGGGAAATGAACAAATATCTCAAGATTAGAAGCATTCAACCTGGAAAGGGCCTCTGAGGTGAAATAATCCAGTGCCTTTTTTCTGTGGCTATGGAGACTGGGCTGGCCCAGAGAGTGGTGACTTGCCCAAGGTCACATAGTTAATGGCAGAGCCACTAGATTGGTGTTTCCAGACTCCAAGTCCCTTGCTTTCCCGGGAACCACGCTCCCAGAAGGCCATGCCATCATCAGCCTAGGGGTTCCTCCAAGCACCAGCTTTATCAGAGATGGGAAAGAGAATGACCAACACCCCTGACAGCACCCCAGTTGGGAAAAGACAGACATTCATTTCGGACGTCTTCTTGCTTCCTTTTCTGGGCTACTGTCCAGTTCCTGTACCTCTGCCACGTCTTACCAGACCTACCACACCCTCCCCCCCCACCCATTGAAACCTATGTTGGTCATTTACACTGTGGTATAAATGTCAGTCAGTCCTCTCCCAGGGGAACTTGGACAATTTGCGCAGAGCGAGGCTTAGTCAGACGGGTGCTGAATCCGGGGCATGTTGTAAGGTGCATATGATGGAAACAGGCGGACCTCAGGGATGGAGGCACCTCCAGGACCAGCTCTCTGTCCTCGCGCTCTCAGAGCGTCTCAGCCCCTGCCTGGAGCCCGCCCTGTTTCCCTTGTCCACAGGCTGGCGATCCATCTCATATCTAGACCTGCTCAGGAGCCGGGCTGATGGCCTCACTGATTACCCGTGCAGGGCTCTCCCACCAAGCCACCTTGTGGGTCCCAGTGGGCTGTGGGTGGACCACCTTTGGGTGTGGTGTCCACTGCTCCAGGCAGTGGCGGCCCGCAGGCACAGAACAGCCCGGCCTGAATCCCTGAGCAGGACACACGGGAGGGGATAGTTTCAGTGTCAGGAAGAGCTCGGCACCACAACAGCAGATCCCATGGCCCCATGCCCATGTGCCTTTACCTGCTGGGTGGCCATCATATCTGGACCTTTCTGGACCTCAGTTTCCTCGTCTCTAGGATGGGATCCATCTTACAGACTAGGGAGGGCAGAAGAGAGTGTATTTAAAGCCTTAGCTCCCAATAGCCACTCATATAATTATGAAGATGCTCGTTGCCTCTGAACCCTCACAGCAGCCCTGGGAGGCAGGCAGGGCCAGTACGATCAACCCTTCCCCCGGCTTTACAGATGCAGAAGTTGATGGTTGGGCAGGAAAAGGACCCACCCAGTCCTGTGGGCTCCTGGCGCTGTGTTATTTCCACTGAAATACCTGGCAGTGTCTGTGGGTTTCAGGAGTGGTTCTCTCCCTTGTCTCAGTTCTCCTAGATACCGGGGAATAAATCTTCATAAAGCTATCCACCTGCGCGGCACCTTCCCAGGGATGGTTTTGAAATAGCTCTCCCGGCATTCCATTCCTGTGTGGAGCCAGGAGCAGATGCCTGGCTCCGACTCAGCAGAAAAGCCATGGGTCTCAACTGCTCAGGCCCAGTAAAGGATTAATAACTGGCGCGAACCTACCTCAGAGCCCCGGACACTGTCATTCCCACGCCACGCCACATTTGTCACAGTTCACAGCCGGAGGCTGTGTGCTGGCAGAGGGATCTGGGAGGAGTGGACGGGAGGGCCTGGCACTGCTGAGGACAGCAATTAGCAGGGAGTGGCTGGTACTAATCGCTCTGATCAGCCGAGCAGAAGCCAAGCCTGCTGTTCACAGGCCACGTTTGGCTCCAGGGGCCCCAGGGAAACTGTGGAGGCCTGTTCTCATGCTGGAGGGGCTGTCTGCTGCAGGAGCTGGGAGTCGTGGGTGCCTGGGAGCTCAGAGGCCCACAGACATCTGGGGCCCAGCCAGGCTGCCGACTCCACTGTGCCCAGAGCCCACGTCCTGCCACCCGTAGAGCCAGCACATTTTCCAAATGAGCCTAATAAAGTTTCTCCTGTCCCCCCGACCCTGAGAATCCTCAGTGGCCAGGAAGACTGTGGTGCCGTGTGTCCAGCCAGAGCATGACACCTCCCAGGGTTCAGGAGGAGGGCTCCCTCAGGTCAGCGTGCCCTTGGCCAGAACTCACGGGAATCCCCTCTTATAGGTGCTCACCTGGAGAGCCAGGATCTCAGGGCCTGAGGATTTTTTCCAGAAGACTTAGCAGCCCAGGGCAAGCTTGTAGCACCTGTGAAAGACTCGGAGGAATCAAAGCAAAATTATCTTAATGATCATTATTATTATCACCATTAATTGGTATTAATAATATGTGTTTAGAGTTCTTTTGTATTTTAGACCTGATATTTATGTTCTGGGAGGTTAAAAATAATAAAGGGGGGAAGGTTATTATTTTTCTCATCTATAGATGTAGACAAGGGGGAGTAAACATGTAGGCGACTGACACAGGTGACCAGCCAAAGAGAGCGCATATCTGTGTCTCCTGTGGGGCTGAGGCCAGGCCAACTGGCGTTAGGAACGCTTTCAGATTCTTTCTGAGTGTCTGGCATTCCATTATATACCATATTATGGAAACTCCCGAAAAATTATTTAAGGGTCTCTTCTTTCAGCCAGATGACATAGACCAAACAGGTGACCATTTACCTCTCCTGCATCACAGGTGGAATATGGGCCTCCCTCCTGCCTGGCCACCTCCCCACTCCTCACGTGGGTGGGAGAGTTCGTTTGGCAGCTGAGAGGTGTCATGGAGACCTGTGCCTTCAGGCTGGACTGCCCCGCGTCCTGTGGGGAGCCCGGGGACACGCCTTTTTCACTGGCCAGCTTCCAGGCTGTCTGCCCCTCGCAGGTGCACAGGGGCCCCATGCTCTGAAGGGTGCATGCTTGGCGAATGCTCGGCCGTCACCGTTTTTAAATTCTTATTTTAAGCAAGAGGCCCTGAAGTTTCAGTTTGCAGTGGGCCCTGCAAATGACGTAGTTGGTCCTGCTTGTTCAAGGTTCCACAGCTATTGGGGGCGTGAGGCCTGCGTTCCTCGCCATCGTGCCTGCAGGCCTTGGGGGGTCTGTCAGCTGGCCTAGCTGCTGGGGAGGGGCCGACAGAGGCCGCAGTCCTCACCGTTGGTGGCGCCAGCATTTATGGCAACTGCAGCTGGAGGCTAGGCAGCTGAGCAAGGCCAGACGGGGTTTCTGGAATGAGCTCACACATTCTCTGGCTGCCACGCTCCACCTCCCCCTCCCTCCATCCCCACTTCTCTCCTCACCTGGAAACCCCACATGCACCACGTGACCCTGCTGGCCAAGGGCAAGGGGCCAGAAATCCTCCACCCACAACAGGCAGGTGTCCCCACCCCAGCCCTGAAATCAACTCCACCCGTGCTCTCCCTGGAGCTTGTTTTTGATGGATGGAGAAGACGAGAACTATCCAAGGAGAGAGGGCTGCTGTAGTCCTGAGCGCATATGCAGGCCTGGCGGTCCAGGCTCTCTCGGGGATTTAGAGCCACCCCACACCCACACTCACACCCTGCCAGAGCACAGTCCTTGCCCGGGCATCAAGTTCAGAGGGAAGACAATGAGAGAGCCAAGGAGTGAGGTCAGGATTAGGGATTCCAGATCGCAAGTGCTGTGGGGACTCCAGAGATGGGAAGTCGGTGGTTCGTGCCAACGTTGCCACCTGAAACTAATGATCTCCAAAGTGGGGCGCACAAGCCCCCACCCGAAGAAAATATTATAACCTTTATGTATATTTATTTTTTTATCTTTCAAATTCTATTTTGGGATCTGTTTTTGTAGTGCACAAAATGTGTTACCAGGGTGTATATGTATGTGTGTGTGTGTGTGTGTGTGTTGCAATTGGGTGTGTGTGTGTGTGTTTGCGCCCACGTGCATGTATACAGGTGTGTTATGCACACATGACATATTAGTTTGCTAGGGCTACTGTAACAAAGTACCACAAACTGAGTGGCTTAAACAGTGGAAATGTATTGTCTCTCACAGTTCTGGAGGCTACAAGTCCAAGATCAAGGTGTCAGCAGGGTTGATTCCTTCTGGAGGCTCTGAGAGAATCTGTTTCATGCTGCCCCCTGGCTTCTGGAGGTTTGCTGGAAATCTTGACAGTTTGGCTTGTAGATGCATCACCCCGGTCTCTGCCTTCATCTCATCTACATTGGCCTTCTCCTTGTGTACGTGCAAATTTCCCCCTTTTTATGAGACCAATCATATTGGATGAGGGGCCCACGCTGCTCTAGTATGACCTCATCTTAATTGATTACATCTGCAATGACCCTCTTTCCAAATAAGGTCACATTCTGAGGTATGGGACGAGGACTTCAACAGATGAGCTTTGGGGGACACGATTCAGCCCATAACAGATAGCATAAGCAGTGAGACGAGCTGGAAACCCCTGGTTCAGCTAAGCCGTTTGCCCTCTGTGGTCAGCTAACCCCGACTGTGTGTTAGCCCAGCCGTCTCCATTTCTCACCAGGAGGCTTTGGTCAAGGAGTAATCTTGACGAATAGCAAGAGTTGCCGCCAGGGTTTCCCGGGCCCGGAGGCCTCCAGTCTGCCAAGAAAAGCAGTCCTACAGACAGAGGAGCAGGGCCCCGAGTGCCAGGCATGGGAAGAGGACCCTTGGTCCCGCCTCTCATCCTTGTCTCGAAGCATTAAGTCACCATGAGCAAAAGAGGTAGCACTGAGCAGTCACAAGCGAAAGGACTGCTGAGCCCGGCCACTCCAGGGATGGAGGCCAGGAGCCCCGGGCCTCCTGGGGCAGGACCTTGGGTACGTCACAGGATTCTAGGATTTTAAAGTTGGCAGGCACCTTTGAGATCGCCCAGTCCAGCCTTCTCATTTTACTGACGAGGGGACTGAAGCCAAAGGAAGGGAGAGACTTGCGCAGGGTTTCTGTTAGGATTAGAATCGGCGGCTGTGTTCGCTATCTATTGCTGTACAACAAATTAGTCCCCAAACAACACACACTTATTATCTCATGCTTTTTCCTGGCCAGGAGTGTGGGCTCGGCCTAGCTGGGTCCTCTGCTTATGGTCTCTCCTGAGGCTGCAGTCAAGGTGTCGGCTGGGGCTGGGGCGGGAGGATCAGCTTCCGTGCCTGCTCGTGTGGCTGTTGATGGGATCCAGTTCCTGTGGGCTGTTGGGCCGAGGCCTCAGCTCCTCACTGGCTGTTAGCCAGAGGCTGTTTGCAGCTCCTTGCCATGTGGCCTCTCCAGCATGGCAGCTTGCATCCCCAAAGTGTGCGAGCCGAGAAGGCAATAGAGAGTCAGCATGACAGAAGTCACCATCTTTTGTAATCTGGTCACAGAAGTGACATCACTCTTGCCTATTCTGTTTATCAGAAGCAAGTCACTAGGTCCAGCCTACACTCCAGGGAAGAGATTACACGAGGGCCTAGAGCGTTTCGGAGGTTTTGGTGTGAAGGAAGTTAAAAGCGTGGTGTCATTAGCAAGGAGGGAAGGTGTGGCAGGCACCTCTCAGCACTGAGGTGGAGGTGGCACCGTCCAAGGGTGCCCAGGCATGCCTGAAGCCTGCTGCCCTTCAGCCAGAGAGCCCACAGGGCAGCAGGACTGTCTGGAGGATCTGAGACTGAGTTCATGGCACGTACCATCCCTGTACGTTTAAAGCTTTAGGATCAGAACTGGGGAATACAGGTCCCTTGGGTATTGTGCCAGCCGGAGAATCTGCTGCTGGGAGGGATGTGAAACGGTGACCTGGCATTGCAGTGTGGACAGACAGGCTCCTCCCTTGCCGCTGTGGTAAACGGAGAGAGAATTCTACAGCAACACCCAGCGTGAGAATGAGGATGACAGTGCCAACAATGACAGCAGTGGCATTTATGGACTATATATCTTCACGTTGAACATGAGTTCAAAGGACTTTATGGGGATGAGCTTCCTTAGCCCCGCCTCTAACCCCCAGCCTTCTCCCCAGGGATAGGGGACAACCTCAGTGGCACTCTCATTCCCCACCTCCCTTTATAAGTTTAGCAGATTCCACATTAAGTGGTGACACACAGGGTGACCGGTGGATAGGATGCTGCCTGCCCGGCAGGGTCCCTGGTACTTTGCTAGAGCAGAAAATTACCTGTGTGCCAGTCAGCTCATGGATGTGGAGAGGCCTTGCAAATCAGGCAGTGTCCCTGAGGGAGGGATGTGAGCAGACACTCTGCCGGCCCGGGGTGTGCTGGGTGCCACACAGCATGGAGGTGCCTGCCACGGGACCACAGAGGGCAGAGGCCCTGTAGAGTCAGCCTTCCAACCAGGTAATCAACAGGCAGGAGGGACCCCACAGCTAACCTTTTTTTTTTCTCTTAAAGATTGGTTTTTTTTCTTCGAAGAATGCTACAGGCTCATTTTCGGGAAAGAAAAACAGAGGAAAATATAGAAAAGGTAGTTCTAATTCCACCTCTGAGAGATATTTTACGATAGTTGTTTATGGTCATTTTTCTACGCATTGTCATATAACTGAGATCCTAATGTAAAAAATTATGATTTTTTTTTCTTCCACGTAGCATGGTCACATGAACATTCCAGGTTATTACAGTTCTTCATAAATAATGACTGAGGGCTGACTAATCCATCAGGGAGATGGCCACCATGGAGCCGTTTTCGGTTGCTGAGCGTGACCGCATTTCAGCATCCACCCATCTGTTCCCCTCCATGCCAGCTCCTGTCCTGCTCAGCCAGGTGGTGCCCGAGTCCGCAGGGCATCTTGCCATGTTCATACGACTGAGGGAACTAGAAGGAGATCCTTCTCCTTCGAGGGTCAGAGTGGTGCCAGGTGCTCATGTTAGCGGGAGGCAGGGCAGTGCCCATGTCTTGGGCAGACAGACAAGATACCCAGAAATGGCACATAGTGGGGGCTCCATGAGCCCTAACTGAGGGTGCCATGGCCCCTCCTCACTCCTGAGCCAGCCCAGTGTTCCCCAAAGCTTTTCAGCCCATGGTACCCACAAAGTGGCTAGTCAGCTTTGAGCATGCGAGGCGAGAAGAGAGCAGCTTACCAAATTGCCAGCTAACACTTTCGATAACCCTCTGTGCTTCAGTCTCTTCACTGTCAAACCGAGACAGGAACAGCATCATGGAGTATGTGCACTAAACGTAACAAAGCCTGGAGTGTGCTTAGAAGGCTGTCGGGCCCCCGTAGGCACACAATAGATGTGCACTGTCACTGTTAGCTGCCACTTGGGAGATTCCAGGTAGCAGGGATCCAGGACTGGCATGGAAGTAACACAGATGCTGCGGATGAGTGAGCGATGCCAGGGCCGAGCGAGGGGCTGCACTGATACACAGACCTGCTGCCTAGGTTCTGACCGACTCCAGACTAAAGGCCGCAGACTCCAGAGGCTATGTTTGTCCCCTCCAGTGACTGCTCTGGCTCAAAGCAGAGGCCGTGTCTCGGTCACCTGGTACCCAGGGTGTATCATGGTGCCTGGCACGCACTGAGGAAGTGACCTGTGTTTGTTGTGCTGTGAATCAAGGGCAGAGCCGGAATAGAGGGCACAGAGGGCACCGAAGGGACTTTTTTTTTTTTTTTGCACTCTGACAGCTCAATGTCCCCAACTCTGCTCTTGGCCTGTCACTACAAACCAGACTGGACTGTCAGATAGTTTTTTCCTCCCGTGGATGGTGTTAGATGAGATGGACAAATTCTTCATTATCTTTTGCAGCATAGCTAGTTCTCTCCTTTTTTCCCCCAGCATTCCTGACCAGCCCTGAGTGACCTCCTGTTCCACCAGTCCCAGTGTCTCCTGTTAGTTACTGGTGTGTCCCCGGTGAGACGGGACTCTTGCTGAAATCTCAGAAGCGCCCTCCTTGCGCTCTCAGCCATGTACACAGGGTGTTTTCACGGGCTGCTGTTCTCATACATGTCAGCCAGGCATGTTTCTACTTCGACTTTATGGTTTTGGCCTTGCATTTGGGAAAGTGTATCTCAGTGAGCCCGGCCACTCCAGGGATGGAGGCCAGGAGC
>NW_017731536.1:2227568-2232529 GCF_001890085.2 Hipposideros armiger
CAGAAATTCCCACGTCCATCAGAAGAGATGAAAGGACCTCAAAGCCACCTAGGGCTCCTGTGACCAATTTGTCTGTATGCCAGGCTATCCTTCAGATATGTCGTAGTTTAACTGGCAGCATTTCTTCTCTTCTTTGTGGCATATAAAATAATGGTGGGTCTTCTAATTGATGACTTTGCTTTCTAAGGTTTCTCCTGGTTTTCATATCTATTAGTTATATTTGCATTTTTCTGCCAATTAGGGCAAGCTAATACAAATGACATTTTCAGTATTCCTCTCATGTGTCGGTGCTGTTCCTCGGGGCCCCACAGCACTTGGCTCATGATATCCTTTGCCTGGTTGCTCACCTGCCTTTTCTTGTGCAACCTTGAGTAGGTGCTTTTTAAATGAATGGATGGGTGGACATATGGATGGATGGGTGGGATAGATGGATTGGGTAGGTGGATGGAAAAATGGATGGATGGGTGGGATGGATGGATGGGTAGGTGGATGGAAAAATGGATGGATGGATGGAGCTGTACCAAGAGATGCATCCTCATCTTTGGTAAGGCAGCAGAATCCCTTCCAGGAAAGCTGCAGACATTTCTCCCAGATTCGGTGGGAACCGTGACTCAGTTTTTCAGGCTTTTTGTTGGTTCATGTATAGCCTGAGTTGACCCTCACAACTACAGTTTTCTTTGGAGTGGTATCCAATCTAATCAGCCAGAGATTCCAACCCAAGGCAGTTACCCTGGGGCTAGCTTGTGTAGATACACTAATTTTTTAAACAGCTTTATTGAGATATAATTTACATACCATCCAGTTCACCTATTTAAAGTATATTATTAAATGGTTTTCGGTATAATCATAGATATGGGCACCCACAGTCAATTTTATAACATCTTCATCACCTCAAAAAGAAAACCCACACCTTTTAACTATTGCCCCCTGCCCACCTATCCCATCCCCCATCTCCCATCCCAGACCCAAGCTACTACCAAACTGCTTTCTGTATAGATTCCCATATTCTGAACATTTCATGTTAATGGCATCATACAAAATGTGGTCTTTTATGACTTAACGTTTAGCACAATGTTTTTAAGGCTTATTCATGTTTTAGCATGTATCAAGACTTCATTCCTTTTGATGGCCAAATAATATTCCATTGCATAGATATACCACCTTTTGTTTATCCATTCATCAGTTGGTGGACATCTGGGTTGTTTCCATGTTTTGGCTGTTATGAATAATGCTACCAAAAACACTCATGTACAAGTTTTTGTGTGGACATATATTTTCATTTCTGTTGGGCATATACCTAGGAGTAGAATTTTGGGTCGTATGTTAACTCTATGTTTAATTGTTTGAGGAACTACTAGACTGTTTTCCAAAGCAGCTGCATCATTTTTTCATTCCCACTATCAGTGTATGAGGGTTCTGATTTCTCCATGTCCTCGCCAACACTTGGCTCAATGATTTGTAAGGTCCTTTCTCCAAGGGGAGGCCCCTTTCTGTTTCCTCCTTCCCAGGTCTCAGCCGAGTTTGCCGAGTGCTGTAGGGAATTTCTCAGTTAATTATCTGCCAGTTAACTACTCAGCTTGCTCCCTGCATTTGTAACTGGCTACAGGCTGCTCCTGCTGTGTGCATGTAAACAGGTTATCTGCTGCTGCCACACTCTAGTGGGTGAAATTAACCTCAGGGATAATGGGACTGTGATGGACAGCCATCCAGGATCTGCCTACCACCAGGCGGGCTCTCTCTAGAAGGGATTTGGTAGCATCTGGGAGTCCTTGCTGCCACTGCCCCAAACTAGCCCTGGGGAGAAAGCTCGTAGGTCACAGAGGCTCAAGATGGGCAACCCCACAGGCAGCCCAGGGGTCTCCCATGCATCTTCTGTGAAATCCTACTTTGGGCCAGGCCTGGAAGTACAATATGTGATGGGAAAGACAAAATGATCCCTGTCTACAAGAACACGCAATGTGCATTACCAGATGCAGTGATCTGGAGCTCAGATTGTCTGGCTGCCTCTTTCCCTAATTACTTGACCTCAGCATGTCCCAGAGAGACACACTGGGGAAACCAACCCCAGCAGAGCTACCATACCTCGGTCTTCAACATGTCCTTGGCCAGCAGCTCTCGTCTCTGGCTTGCCATCCATCCATCACTGGAACCTCCATAGTTCTACAAGGTTAAAGACGTAACTGGCAAATATTGTGGGCAACTCCTGTTTGCCTCTGTTTCCTGATTTGTACAGTGGTGACAAAAATGGTGCCTATGTTACAGGATTGTTTTAAGGATTGAATTAATGTACAACAAGTATTTATCACAGGGTTTGGCACATAGTAAATGCTCAGGAAATGCTAGTTAATATCTTTTATATATCTTTTATATATATTATTTAGAATAATCTTTTATATAGTCTAAAAAAATATTTAGAATTTCCTTTGAGAAATAAATATGATATTAGAGGAAAATAGTTTGGAAACCAACGGCCTATGGGGAATACAGTATTGGTTTGCTTTCCTGCTTCAGTAAAGGTCAAAGGGCAGCTGTCCTTGAGTAGGAGTAGCCTTCCCCAGGGGCCTGGAGCAGAAGCAGAAACAGCCGTGGGTGTGTTGCCTCTGGGCATGGAGGCCACTCCAGGAATCAGGAGTCTGGCCTTCTGTTTTCTGGGCATTTTACACTCCTGGGTTCTGGCTGCTCAGTTCTTTATCTCCCTGTGGTTCATAGAGAATTCAGAGAGAGCTCTAAGAGCCCTGGGCACTAGATCAGTTCCATATTTCCTTGGTTGCTATCCAGCGGGCCTCAGGCATTGTGTGTGACACTAGGGGCTACTCAGCCAAAGAGGGGCTGGCCCCAGCCTAGCTGTGTTAGCTGGTTCCCCTGCTGATATGCCACCCACTTCTATGCCCATCAGCAGCCTGCAGCTCCTCTCTGCTAATACTAAGGGGGACAGAATGTCAGTTACCTGCTGGCCATCTTCTAATTTCAGGGAATCCATCATTAAACACTCGCTGATTAACTAAATGTCTGCAGTGGGCCCAGGTCTGGCTCCCCGGGGGATGAGAGAAGGAACAGACATATCCTCCACCTGTAAGAGCTCATGGTTTAGCTGGGGAAGGAGGCAGCCCCTCAGACCATTTCAGGGCTGAGCTGGAGTGTGGTAGGGCCCTTAAAGGTGAGCAAATGGGACAGCCCTGTGCTTTTGTCTGCACCCTTCTCCCCTCCCTTGAGATACTCAGGAAGGGCACCCCTTTCCCTGGACAGTGCTTAGAGGTACACAACCTTCTGTGGTTGGCTGTTTTCTTTGCTTCCAGTGCAGCCCAATCTTTTCAGAGTGGCACGACTTTCTAGACTAGCTCTGTGGCTGCCTTCAACCAAGTTAGCTTTGAGTTCTGCTTCCCNGTTTTCACGGGCTGCTGTTCTCATACATGTCAGCCAGGCATGTTTCTACTTCGACTTTATGGTTTTGGCCTTGCATTTGGGAAAGTGTATCTCAGCTCAGTTTAACTGGATCTACCCTCATCTCAAAGGCGTGGGGCCTATTCTTTATCCATCTATAGGCAATTTTTTTTTTTGAAGATTTTATTGGGTGACTAGGGAGAGGGGAACAGCATTGGGGAATCGGGGAAGAGGAACAGGCAGGTAGACAAATTGCTGTTTTGTTCTTCAGTCTAGTTGTGGAGGACGTCGCTTCACTGGCCCATGTTGGTATGATCATTGCGCTCTTCCCAGGTGGGGCAATTGGTCACCGGTCATTGGTCGGCCGCTCCCAGCGGCTCCCGGGAGCTCACACCGGCTACCAGCCACTCATGCTGGCTGCCAGCCACTCACGTAGCTCATGGCAGCCCACTGCAGCCCTGCTGCAGCCTACGCTGTCGCTGGTGACTCACAGCAGCCCAGCTCCAGGTCGAGCTGTTGTTCATCATCTTAGCTGTAGAGGGCGAGCGTCACTGGCCCTCAATGTGGGATCCAAACTGCAGCCCTCCTGCTCAGAGCTGGTGCACCCAAACGAGCTCTTAACCAGCTGATCCACTCGGCTGGCCCTATAGGCAAATTTTTTAAAAGTTTTTGTTGAAGCAAAGAGGACCTGCCCCTGTGAATCTGTGTTAATGTCAAGGGGCCAGCGCTTTAATCCCCGGCCCACATAAGAAACATGTGTTTTCCTTACCTCATTCCAGTGCCTATGAGACAGATGCCCTGCCAGGCTGCCAGTAGCATGTTTAGATGTTGGGAATCAATGCAGCAGCCTCCAGAACTCCGGCTACTCTGCGTGCGACAGGCATGATGATTGCAAGTATCAGGCTCGAAAGGGCGTTTCCAGACTCTTGTAGACTTCTGATGGGGATGGTGTCTCTCCAGGGGCCTCTCCCCTGGAGTGAGTGTGTGACTCTGAGAAAACACCTGGCTGGTCTCATTTGTAAACATGGCACAATATTGTTGAATGGCAGCCTGGGGATCAGCCTGTGGAGAGTGGAAATGCCGTCCCTCAGCAGCTATAAGCTTATGGTCCCTTAGATGGTATTGGAATGACATTTCTCATCACCCCTTTTCATGGGGCTTGTAGGACTAAGACTGAGCGTAGGTACTGATAGTTTCATCATACTGTCATGTATGCTCTAAGAGACTGTTTTTGTTTTTGTTTTTCTTTTGTTTTTTTAAGCAAGAAAATGTAAGACAAGCTTAGAGATGGCTGTCTCCTAGGAGTAGCCTGAGGGAGCAGAAAGAAAATGCATTGCCACAAATCTCAGCTCCCGGGGGCTCTGTGATTTGGGATGTGTCACGTCACAGCTCCATGCTTGTGTTTTCTCACCTGCAACATAAGGGATTGGCTTGCCCATTTCATTGCTTCTCGGAGGCATGGTCTTTTTCTCACATGTTAATATCACAGAAATCCGGGTGCATCTTACCACCGCTGGCTGCCAGCCGTATAGCAGGTATGACGTGGCCACCTTTACCTGAGCAGGCATGAATGTGGTCTT
>NW_017731536.1:2237249-2238627 GCF_001890085.2 Hipposideros armiger
GTTTTGAACTGTCATGTATGGATTTCACAATGTCATCTCCAAAGGGACAGGCCTAGTACTTGGTTTCCAAATGCTTAGGAACATCCCTCACTTTTGTGGTCACAGGCCACCTACAGTTACTTTCTTGTAGGGGGGGTCTCAAAATCAGATGCCTGTGAGGGCCAGGCAGTTAATGTGTGGTGAGCGGAGCCATGTGAGAGTGATGGCTGTGGGCAGTGGGGAGTCATTAAGGAATGGTGGGGTCTGTGGAGAACTGGAGATTGCTTGCATGCCCTGTCTGAAAGAGTCAGCACCACTTAGCTCTAGCAGATGACTGCAGTGTGGGAAGGGGGGCCAGTGTTACTAGATCTCCCAGTTTTTCAAAAAAATAGGAAATGTGGATTTTTTTACATGAAATATTTTGATTTACAAATGTTGGATCAAATATTTTTAAAATACAGAACAGGCCAAACAAACCATAGTGTAGCCCAGACGTGGCCCCCAAATGGACATTTGCAGCCTCTGCTTTGTGGTTATGCTACTGTGCAGGACTAGTTAGTCATCCAAGGTGGCAGGGGACAGAGGTGGAAGGCCCAGGAAGCAGCTGCTACAGGGTCCTGAGGAGTGGGGTCGCTGTGAGCGGGGGTGGTCAGGGTGGCATCCAGGAGGTGGGCTTGAGCTGTCCTTAAGGACGAGGAGGGGAGAGGGTGCTGTTCTCGGGAGGCCAGGCTTCGTGGAAACTGCTCCTGGCCTCGGAGACCCCCCGTCGGGCTCTTGGAAGCCACTCAGTACTGTCACTGTTCCAGCTGGGCTCTAATTCAGGAAGTTGTTGCCAGGAGAAAGAGCGGACTGGGGACCCTGGGTCCCCCGAGAGAGACACTGGAGAGACAGCGTCACCTGAGAAGGAAGCCCTGGGGTGCTGGGTCACCATGCTTGGAGGAGCTTTCTGGCCTTAACCTGAGGTGCTCTCACAAGTACATTGCAAAGTTCAGAGCAGGACACGGTTGGTCTCCCTTCCCAGCATGCTCCGAGGTGGTTTTTATTCTTTGTCCATCAACCCAGAAGCTTTTGAAGGCCAGTGGTAGGACCTACACTATCTATCTCCAGGGCCCATAGAGCAGAGAAAATGGGTCCCCATGAGTTCATACAGGTTGGCAGAGCTGTATACTCAGGAATTGGAATATAGGAAAGGGCCAGACTGAGGCCTACGCAAGGCACAGGCAGCTCAGAGTGGGGACACATCAGGGAGGGGTGGGGTCTGTGTGGCAAACTGGGATGCAGAAGCCAGAGTGGCCAAGGCGGGCTCCATGGTGTGTGTGGAGCTAGATCCTGAAGGAGGGGGGTGCAATCTGGAGAGGTGGGAGAAAGTGCAGAAGACAGTGGGGACATAGCAGGGGAT
>NW_017731536.1:2240072-2243751 GCF_001890085.2 Hipposideros armiger
TGCAATGATTTGAGGGTTGTCTCGTATTTAGGAATATCTGTCCCGTTATCGGCAGTCACTGGGGAAGGTGACTTAGCTCAGCACAGGGTTACCAGGGATGGCAGATGGTTGAGGGGCTTGGAGTCTAGGAACCTGCATGGCCAGTCTGGCTCTCTCCATAGGCACGTAAGTGGTTCCCAACAATTTGTTCCCCTTCTCCGTCCAGGCCCCCTGCACAGTGAAGGGACTGCATTCTCTAAGGACCACTGAGGTCACGTGGCTTATATTTGAGAAGACCCTCCAACTTGTTCAGACCAGCTGGGTGTGTCTGAGCCCCTGGCTCTGCACTGCAGGACGCTAAGCAGGTGCTGTTATATGCACCTGGCTCTGAGAGGCCAGGATGGAGGTGTAGTATCTGCCAGTAAATAATAATTTTGCCTGTTGAAGTTTTGCCTGAACCCAAGATAGCTGACCCATGGGCCAGTGAGTCAGGATGGAGAATACGGACCAGGGTGAGATATCTGAATAATGGATCGAAAGGAGTGAGATGTCTTCTAGATCTTGGCCGTTCAAAATGAGGTCCTCTGACCAGCAGCAACATCTGCTGAGAGCCAGTTAGCAATGCAGAGTCTCAGGCCCCCATCTCCTATCCACTGAATCCGAATCTGCATTTGAACAAGATCACCCATAATTCATGCGCACATTCAAATTTGGGGTGTACTGCTCTGGGCCACTTAAACTCTTAAGGCCATACCTCACAGAAAGAAACACATGTAACATGCGTAGGTGAATCAAAAGTTCCATGAAACAATTGTTCCACTTACACTGTGCGTCACTCATCGATATTTTCAATGTAGTTTTATATTTTTAATGCTGGGATCATGAGTTTATTTTATACTGTTTATTTTACAGCCCACTAAATTGCTGAGACCTGCAGTTTGAAAAACAGTGCTTACCTAGCTAATACCCTGTCTGGTGTTTGAGTGACAAAGGGTTACTTACACTGGGGTGTGTGTGTGTGGTGGGGGGCTGTCAGAGATTTAGAGAATACCAGGTGTCTTCAACTCCTGAGACAGTAAATGCTGCTGATTTCTGAGGTTGCCTGCAGCTCTGGAAGTTTCTGCACTTTCCCACTTGCAGGGGTTGGGGGCCTGAGGCTCCTGATTGTGGAAGCATTGGTGGAATCCCCCTGCTTTTCATTAGCAAACACTGACATGGCCCAGAGTCCCCGGATTGGCACTGACAGGAGTGCCCGAGCACAGGGCTGCAGTTGTCAGGGAAAGGCATTGTCCCCAGAGTCTTGTTTATACAGGAGGTGGAGCATGGGCTGGACTAGGAGGGGTGGGTTGGCAGCAAGAGGTGATGACGGGGTTCCCATGGCTCCCTCAGGGAGAGCTGTGGGTGTCCCCTGTCCCCGGGCACCATGGCCTTTTTCCTCCCGCACTCTAAGCATGCTGCCTTGGCCAAGGCCTGGCCCTACCCTGGGGCCACCTGACAGCCCACAAAGGAGGAAGCCCTGTTGCAGGCTCTGGGTGAAGGTGTCAGTTGCCAGCACCCTGCGGAGGTGGGAAGGGGAGAGGGGACCGGCCTTGTGTGTAACAGGGTCACCAGGAGCCAACCGCTGGAGGGGAGCCCAGGGGAGTGAGGCTGTGGGAAGCGGCCGTGGGAAAGGAGAGGTGGACGCAAATCAACACGAGGCGGGCAGTGGTGATGTGCTGGGCCCTGGTGCCCACTCACAGCTCAGTGTGCCAGCCTGCCTCTTCAGCGCTGCCATCCTGCTGGGATGGGTGGACAGACCCATGAGCCCCAAGGCCTCTGAGCTCAGGAGCTGGAGCCAGCCCCCTGTGGCACCCCTGCAGCTGGCCTGGGATCCCAGGGAGGCTGGACCCTTTCGGCCGCCAAAAGCCAAAAAACACTTTAGGAAAGCAGAAATGAAGACCCGTCTCAGGCTTCCTCTATGAGGTCCCGGAAGGGTGCTGCCTAGAAGGGCTGGTGGCAGCGGAGCAGAAGTGTCTCATCTGGTTTGCAGGTCACCGGAATCATCCTGGGGTTCGAGGGAGGAGGTAATGCCTCTAATGCCTGGCTGTTCTTAAAGGGATTGGCTAAATGTGCAGCCTCTAATGCCGTTTGTCACTGAGCGGGAACGAAAGGATGCTGAGCCCACTGGACAGGTCTTCTTGCCTCTGGGCCCTCCCTTTTCCTCCAGGCCTCTGGCCCCGATGGTGGCAGGCTCAAAGGCAGGCAGGGCCAGAGGGTGGGGGGACAGAGACCCCGTGCTGTCTGTCAGCAGATGCACCTTTGCCAAGTGCTGGTTCCCGAGGAAGCCACACTGCTCTGGGCGGAGGGCAGCAAGGGGAGGGCTCGCCTGGGTCTGGGTCTGGGACGTAGGTATGGGCAAGGCTGCCTTTTCACCGGAGGACATGGGCGTTTTGTTTCTGGCCTTAAAAGTAGTCAGCCAGGCTCACCTGGCTGTAGTGACAAGCATAGAACATGATTGGCTGTAGCAGGGAGTCGGGGTGCCCTGGGCCCCTGGGGCTGGGATGAGGTCCCTTAACACCATGAGGAGAGTGTGGGCCACCCCTTTCACCAGGCAGCTGTAGGTGGGCCTAAGTCTTGTTTGGGAAACACAGGCCAAGGAGCCCCTCACCGCTCCATTCCTCCTGGATCCTGGGCCCCTCCTACAGCTGTGCCCACCCGGGCCTGCCCCGCCCTCCTGCAGGCCCAGGGCTGCCTGCCCTTTGCAGCAAAGAGCAGCCTCAGCACTTTCCCCCACTCCTGCAGCTTCCCTTGTTCTCCCTCCACATCCATCACCTGGCAGGGAGAGGGGGCATTCGACTGCAGGGGCAGCTTGCTGGCGTCTGCCCTCCGCTCCGCGTGGCTCTGCCTGTGGATGGCTGCAGCCAAGCTGTCTCCCCTCTCCCATCCTCTCCTTTCTTCCTCCTCTGGCCCCACCCCCTTTATCACTTTCACTGGCCGTGAAAACATAAGCTCCTCTTGCAGGCCCTTAGCTTAGCCAGCAACCCAGCTGTTTGGGGATTTCCCTTCCTGATCTTGCAGTGAATGAGAAACAGCCGGGAGGACACCTCAAAGCACAGGCAGGGAGGCCGCGGAACAAGCCCTCCAGAAAAGAGGATTTTTCTTTCCCTGTGTCTCCACCAGCCTCAGACTTGACTCTGTGCCTCCTCACTCTTTGTACCTTGCAAATGGGGCAGACCTTCTAGGTCTGTGCCCCAAAGAATTAGAAACAGACTCAGATACGTGTACACCCAAGTTCATAGCAGCATTATTCACAATAGCCAAAGGTGGAAGCAGCCCAAATGTCCATAGACAGGCGAATGGATGGACAAAATGTGATCCATACATCCAACGTATTATCGTAATACAATGTGTTATTTATCCATAAAAAGGCTAGAAATTCTGACACAGGCTACAACGTGGATAAACCCTGAGGACATTATGCTAAGTGAAATAAGCCAGTCACAAAAGGACAAATACTGTATGATGCCACTTATATGAGGTCCCCAGCATAGACAAATTCAGAGACAGAAGAGAGAACAGTGGTTGCCAGGAGCTGGGGGAATGAGGAGTTGATGTTTAATGGGCACGGAGTTTCTATTTGGGAAGATGAAAAAGTTCTGGCAATGGATGGTGAGGATGGCTCTACAGCCGTTGTGAATGTACTGAATGCCACTGAATTGTA
>NW_017731536.1:2244597-2405540 GCF_001890085.2 Hipposideros armiger
CGGGAGGTGGGTAGAGCCAGACTAAGGGGTACATGCGCTGTGGGGGCAGCTGGGGCTCCATCCACTGGGACTTGCTGAGAGGCTGTGTCCACAGGACCTCAGAATTGTCATCTAAGAGACCAAAGAGGGAGTGTTTGCGCAGGGGGTGTTAGCTCCTCACACTTCCAGGGTGCAGGTACTGGGTGCTGGGTGCCAGGTGGGCTCATACAGGTGTCTGCTGGCCCATGTCAGTGGAGCCCTTGCAGAAGGTGCTCAGGGCATCAGGGGTGAAGGGCTGCCAGGCTATACTGTGTGAATCTGATTGGACAGCAATGACTGCAGTCAGAGGAGGGCCAAGAGGATGTGAGGACACAGGAGGTGTCATTGGACCAGTGACGGGGAGTCCTCTTTTTCCTTCTGGGCACCGGAATTCTTCAGGGTGGGAATGTGTCTCAATGCCCGTCCCTTTCGTTGGTGAGCCAGGTTTGGGGCTCCTGCACAGGACCCTGGTGTGGCCCCATGAGAGGCCTATGAGAGCCTGGGAGAGCCCAGGAAGGCAGGAAGAGGCTGCTGCTGGAGGCAGAGCCGGGTGCTCGATCCTCCTGGAAAAGCTCCTTCAAGTTCCTACAAAACCCAGTCCTCCCCCTGTGCCTGTGAAAGGTGCCAGGAAGCCCTAGATAAGATCTGAAGCCTTCCAGGAATAATAGGTGTGGCCTCAGGCCCTGGCTTTTCCTGCAGGCGGCTCCTTTTCAGCCCTCTCTGGGCATTAACCTTATCAGACCATCCCTCTGAGCTCAGTCCTGCAGAACCCACAGCCCCGCTGCAGGGTAAGAAGCACACCTACAGCCCGTGAAGAATTCACTGTGCATTGGAAGGGCAGTGGGGCGTGGAGAAGTGGGCAATATCTTGAGGGCCTGAGCAGGCTGCCAGGAGGTGGCCTGAAGAGGCAGTGGGGTGTATGTAGGTGGACATGGAGCTCTGCTGTGCTGACTTGGACAAGTTACTTAACCTCACTGAACCTCAGTTTCCTAAGTCGTATAATTATACTGATTTCAGAGAGTTGTGGTATGTGATAAGTGGGTGAAGGCATATCAAGTGCTGAAAAGAGTGCCTGGCACATGATAGGGGCGCCGTCCACAGTAGCCAGTCCTATTATTAGTACAATAAAAGTTCATGCCCATAGGCCAAGGCTGGGTGAATCCTTTGCCCACTAACCGCCATTCAGCCTAGGGATCGGGCTAGTTGCCAGATGGCCTCTTAAGGCATTTTTCTAGCATTCCGTGAGTGTTAGGACCTCTAGATTTGGTGGGTGGAGGGAAGGGGCACAATGCGAGCCTCTTGGGTGAGGGACACAGTGCAAGCCAAAGCAGAGGCACAAAGAGCATCGCGTGTTAGTTTTCTATTGCTGCGTAACCCATTACTACAAACTTAGTGGCTTACAGCGATGCCTGTGTGTTATCTCCCAGTTCTGGAAGTCAGAGAGAGTACGGCTCAGTCCATCACAAGGCTGCAATCAAGGTGTCTCCAGGCTGACTTCTTGTCTGAAGGCTCTTCGGGACAAAGTCACCTCCCAAGCTCATTGGTTCTCGGCAGAATTTACTTGCTTGTGGTTGTAGGACGTAGGTGCCCTTCTTTTTGCCGTCACTGGCCAGGGATTGTCCTCAGCTCCTGGAGGCCATCATGTTCCTTGCACATGCCCTCTCCTTCAAGCCCGCAACATCGCATCGGTCTTGCTTGTGCTTTGAATCCCTGCCTCTCCCTCCAGTCCCAGATTTAAGGGTCACATGTGATGGACCAGGCTCTCCTGAGTAGTCTCCCTAGCTTAAAGGCCACTGACTTTGAATTTACTTATAGTTGCAAAATCCCTTCCCAGAAGTACCTAGATTAGTGCTTGATTGAGTAACTGGGAGGCGTACACCCAGGACTCTCTGCTGGTTCTGCCTACCACATGTGGCGTGTGCCTGGGGCAAGGAGCGGAATAGACAGGGGGTTGGAGGTGGACAGGGCAGCCATTGGAGCAGGAGGGGCAAAGTGGGTGTTGGTGGCGGGAGGGATGTAAGGCCACTGTAGGCCTTGAGTGGCAGGTGGAGGAAGGGACATTGGACATCCTCACGCCACCCTTGACGATGGCCCTGCATCACAAGGTGTGTTTATTCCAACCCGAGTGATTTCCTGCAGACCCACTGCCACCTGAGCCTCCACACCTGGGTTCCCTCCGATGAGGGTTCCTGGGCCTGAAACCTTGGACTGCTCCCTCTGGGATAGGTGGACAAGCGCCAAGGCCGCTGAGCTCCAGAGCCCAGAGCAAGCTCTCTACAGCACCACACAGCTCCCCTGTAGCTGGCCTGGTGTCCCAAGGAAGCCGGGCCCCTTGCAGCAGCCAAAACCCAAAACTGAGTCAGGAAACCAGTTGAAGAAGGCATGTGCCCACCAGGGCAGTTCTTCCTCCCATCACCAACCCAACCTCTAAGAAGGCCTGCAGAGGTGTGGGGGAGTCAGCATTCATGAGCTCAGCAGCATTTCTGGAATGCAGTGGCCATTCCTCGCCCTGCTTTGAATTCATTAGTTAAAAATTCAACAAACCCTTGATCATCGTTGAATAACTGTGTTCTAAAAATGTTCTCAGTGATCCAAGGTTTTGAAATTCAAGTGTTCCTGAAACATAGTCAGACCTTGTCTTTATTCTCAGCAGTCTCAATCAAGGCGTGCAGCCCTTTGTGGTCTCAGAGCCCTGGGCATACATGATTCAGGTTTTCTTTGTGGATCCATTGGTGGTGGTTTGGTAAACAACCATTCTACTAGTTCTGATGGTAGTAAACCCTAGAGCAGGCTTCACTTCCTCTGGCTGAGTGGGCTCCCCTCAGAAAGCAGTGATCTCCAGACAATGAAAGGGACACCAGACAAGTTTTAAAGCCCCTTACTATCTGGCTCAGAACATGTCAGGAGAAAGGGGAGGGTCCCTGGTGGGAAGGGGCCTAGAGGTGAGAAAGGTTCTAGCTCTCCCTGCTTCCAGGTGAGTCAGGTGGGAGCTGCCAGGATAAGGGAGTGGGAGAAGGCAGTGGAGGTGTCCCAGCAGGCCTGGACCCTACAGCAGCTGCGTCCACTTGGTCTGGCCAGGAAGGGACAGCAGTTCTGTTGTTGGACTTTAGCAGTATCCCTGGAATGCTGGCCACACACATTATGCCAGACCGCACCAGAGAGCCAGGGAGAAGGTCGGAGGGCTAACGAGAGAGACATGCTCCTGTGCAGGGTGGGCGGGCAGCCCCCATGGCTGGGCCACGCCCTGCCACACAACCTGCTGGGCCTTTTACATTCTGTCATTAAAAGCAAGTCACAGGGCCGGCCGAGTGGTGCGTTGGTTAAGAATTGGCTTGGGACATCAGCTCCGAGCATCAGGGCCCCGGTTCGGATCCCACATGAGGGCCAGTGACGCTGCGGCCTCTACAGCTAAGATGGTGAACAACAGCTCGACCTGGAGCTGGGCTGCCGTGAGTCGCCAGTGACAGCGTAGGCTGCAGTGAAGCTGCAGTGGGCTGCCATAAGCTACCGTGTGTGGCCAGCAGCCGGCGTGAGCAGCCAGCAGCCAGTGTGAGCTGCCAAGAGCCACCATGAGTGGCTGTCCAGTGGCCGGCAACCAATCTGCCTCACCCGGGAAGAGCGCAATGATAATACCAACATGGGCCAGTGAAGCGACGTCCTCCACAACTAGACTGAAGAACAAAAGGACAGCAACTTGTCTGTTCCCCTTCCCCCGATTACCCAACGCTGTTCCCTCCCTCAATTCCCCAATAAAATCTTAAAAAAAAAAAAAAAGCAAGTCACATTCCTACAGACTGAGCGTAGCATGCGTCCCAGTAGCCACATCATCACCAGGCTGCAAAATCGTGCTTATGACTTAAGGCTGTATGTAACTCATTTAGGGGTAGTCTGGTGTCCAAAGAGAAGACATCTCTTTAGAAGGAAACATTTTCTTGGAGGTTTTGTGTCTGGCGACCCCCTGTACCTCCTAATGTTTAGGTTAGGGACATCAAAGCCTATGGTCTGTTTTATTTTGCTTTGTGGCAGATTTTGTTAACTCCAGGCTGGGAGATGGGGCTCGGGTGGTAGGCTGGGTCTGCCATCTGCTTTTTCCCAGGCGGTAAGATCTAGGAATGGACCGACATCCCACAAGTTACTGTGTTGGCCGGTCAGGCAAGTTTCCTGCTTGCTCTGGGCCTGTTTCCCTCTCCATACAGGGGAATTACAGCATATTCTTCACACGAGCGGGGCCATCGTCTCTGCCTCCAGCCTCGTCTCAGCCTGGTCCTTTCTCTCCTGCAGCTCCTACCCAAGCCTCTGAGCTGGAGGGATGGAGAACTCCTCGGCAGCGTCGGCCTCCTCCGAGGCTGGGAGCAGCCGCTCCCAGGAGATTGAGGAGCTCGAACGCTTCATCGATAGCTACGTGCTCGAGTACCAGGTGCAGGGGCTGCTGGCGGACAAGACAGAGGGCGATGGTGAGAGCGAGAAGACGCATTCGCACATCTCCCAGGTGAGCACTGGCCCGGGGAGGGGAAAAGGGAGAGGGGTCAGGGCCTGGGCAGGTATGAGGCCTTGCTTGGCAAACTCAAAGAGGGTGGTAAGGAGGCCCTAATTCCAGACAGGGTCTGGCTGCCTGGCCCTAGATTGCCGAGGTGTGGATGGTCCCACCCACAGAGTGTGGGATCCAGGCAGGAAGTCTCTCTCAGCCCCTGTGACCCACTTCTTCTCCATCCTACCCCACTGAGCAGCTGGGGCCCAGCCAGACGCACGATTCATTGAACACATGTTTATTGAGCACCTACTATGTGCTACGTACTATTCCCCATCCTCCACAAGCTCCTGTTCTAGAAGAGATCTGGAGATTGTAGCTTGTCCAGAATGCACACAATCAAAAGGCCATCACCTGTGAATATTTTCTCTGATTTCAAATACAGGCAGTTGTTGGCGGCCACAGAATTGAGTCTCTCCGGCAGTGCCCCAGGGCTCTGTGTGACAGACCTAGTTAGGTGCATGAGGCGTTCTGGCCAGGATCTCAGGCCGGTGTGACCCCCTCCCGGATCAGTCTGCGGCAGCCCTGGGCTTGGGTGGAAGTCTCAAGTTCCTCCGATTAGAGGGAGCCACTCAGCGCAGCAGCCATACTGTATGCACCTTTGCCTAGCGCCGTAAATCCTCAGTAGCTATTTGTTCAAGAGTTGGCTCCACATTTGCTTCTAGCTGCCTACACGACCTGGGGGCAAATCCCTCAACTTCTCTGAAGCTTGGTCTTCTTGTCTGACCACTGATCCTGCTGCCTCAGGAATGTTGGAAGGTCAAAGGCGATAAGAAGCTCAAAGCTACAAAGAAGCAGGGTGTTGCCTGCACAAGGAGATATGGGAGGGTCTCTTCCGTGTAGGACCTGGGCCCCAGGTGCCCACCTCTTATACTTGTTTTCCTGCCTCAAGCCTGACAAGGAGAGGGGAGCCACTTGGGAGAAAAGCTGAGCGAATGCAGCTGGCCGGGTGGGCAGAAATTCAGACCCTGCAGCCAGCTTTTCAGAAAGGCAGCATGAACCTATGGTTTTCCTAGAACTCAGGACCAGGAGCCAAACCAGGGAAGCCATGGTGGTCCTGTACCTTCTCTCCACTGGGAGAAGGAAGAGAAAATCAGCCCTGGGAGAGAAATGGAAATAGATGTGATGCTTCCCTTCGTGTCCTTGAAGTTCTAGAATCACAATTAGTATAAGCCTGTGATTTGTCCAGTGTCCACTCCAGAAGTGTGCATTGAGCACCTGCCCTGCGGCTGGGTATCCGCCAGGAGTGAGCCAAGCAGACAACCGTTCTGCCCTCGTGGAACTTCTGTTTAATGGTGGGTGATCATTGCTGTGGAGAAAAATAAAGCAAGACAATGGAATGGGGACTGATGCGAGACAGGAAGGGTTTGCAGTTTTAAACAGGATGTCAGGGAAAATGTCCCTGAAGAAGGTGGAGCAGGGAGCCATGCAGATCTCTGGGGCAGGAGTGTTCCAGGCAGAGGGAACAGCACGTGGAAAGGCCCGAGCTGGAAGAGTATTCCAGGTGCAGCAGTGTGGCTGGAGCAGAGGGAGAAAGAGGGAGAGCCAGAGGAGATGAACCGGGGAGAAAATGGGGACATGTAGACAAGATGAGCCAGGGCTGACTCCTGGGATCCGACAACATTTAGAAAGCAGAGGTGTATGGAGGAACCAGCCGGAGACCAGGAGGGGGTTGGCAGTAAGGCAGGAGGGAAACCACGCAAGGGTGGGGGCGTGTTGGAAGCCCGAGGAAGGCTCTGTTTCAAGGAGGTGGGGGGCGTGTTCACTGTGTTGACTGCTGCTGCAGGTCATGGAGCAGAAGGACTGACAAAACCTGATAGAGCCGTGGGGGCTACTGGTGCCCCTGACTAGAGACTAACAGTCAAGCAGTGGGGGCGAAATTCAAGGAGACGGTTGGAGATGGGGAGGATAATACAGATCTTCTCTGTATAACAGGATTTCGCTGTAATGGGGAGAGACACGTGGTATCTGGGGAAGTTATGTCCAGATGGGGCATTTACAACATGCTGCATTGGTGGGAGTGGTCCAGGGCAGAGGGGATGGTTGTTGGAGCAATGACCTTGAATAGGCGAGAGGGCTTGGCCTTGGCTGGGCCCCAGCTGGTCACCCACAATCACAGGAGGGAGTTGCCAAGGCTTGCAGCTATGCCTCCGGAATGACACCTACTGTGTGCAGCATAGCTGTGGCTTTCTCCAGCTGCTTTCAGCCATGACGGTGCAGGTACAGAGTTATGAAGGTGCATTTAACCAGGGTTGAGGTGTCTCTGGGTGAGGACAGTGGAGGGAGAGAAGGGTGAGGTAGATGAAGGAGTGATGACAGTGATGTCCCATGACACTGAGCCAGGCAAGGAGAGGCATGAGGACCTGAAGCGGGTGGTGGGTGCTAGAGGGTGGAGGGTCAGTGGGTTGGAGGTCCTAGGGAGCTGGAGAATTGTCAGAGTCCTGGTATGAAAAGGAGTGAGTCAGAAAGATAGGAGTGTCCAAGAGCAGCATGTTTGAAACCCAGGGCGGAGTGGGCACAGTGATTGGTGATAAAAGAGCTGGGTATGAGAGCGGGAGAGTGTGGGGTAGAGGAGAGATCAGGAGAGGGACCCTGGAACTGAGAAGCAGGGTACAGGAGCCAGCTTCGTGGATATTGAAATCACCAAGAAAGGAAAAGTGGGTGCTAAAGAGGGTGGCAGCGATCTGGGAGAAGTCTTCAAAGAGTGTAGGGTGTGAGTTGGGGGGCATGGATGACCTGGGGGTCTACAGATAACTGCAAGGAGGGGGGGGTGTCTTATCTCATGATATGTTAATTTATTTGCATACCTTTGTTTTTTTATTTAAACTTCTGATTGTACAGTTAACAATATCATGACCTGGAATGGAAGTGGGAGGGCCATCCTACTAGATTGGAAAATTTCTGAGGGAAATGAACCTCTTTGGGTTGTCTAGGGCAGGAAAGGGAGGAACTAGGTGAACCAACTCTAATTTCCCATAAGCATCCTAGAGCTGACTTCCCCAGGGGCAGGCCCCACGGACAGGTGGTGGGGTTGACCTGGCCTCCAACAGGGCATCCTTCAAAGGTTCCTCCAGGTGAAATGGGCTTTTACAGGAGGAGAGTTCAAGGAAGCCATGAAGCTTCACCCCAGAGAAGTGCTTTGTGAATGGTAGAATTTCTGTTCCCAGAGCAGCCATCGGTGGGGGGGGATAGTTTTGGAAGAAGGGACCCGTCACTCAGCGCCCTGGGCCTCCCTGTGGTGACAGCTAGGTTCTCAGTATGTAGAGAGATGGAGAAGTACCTTCAGGCTGGCCCTACACTGCCTGCCGGCCCCTGCTCCTGGGATAAGTTAGGCCTGACCATGCTCCGATCTCCACTTCTGGAGGGGCTTTTAAACAGATGTTTGTCGCAAGGCATAGTGTGGAAAACATGGCCATTTGTAACATCTGGATGCACTCCTTAAACTTTCTGCATTCTCTGAAGTTCCCTGGAAGAATGCAGACACCTGGCAGGATCCTGGGGTCCACCTGTGTGCTGCTGGCCAAGGAGGCCATTTCAATCCTGATCCCACCACCCCCTTCCCTGCCCCACATACACCTACAAACACAGCTGGGGTACAGATTCCAGGTGAGGACACTGCTGTGGACAGCTCTAAGCAAGGCCGGTGTTAGACGTGTCTACATAACACACTTCTCTTGGCACCACCTTGTGGGAAATCATTCTGCTAAAACGCTTTCTATTGTTTTTATTTCATCTGATGACTATTTTTTTTTATTAAAGAAATTTTATTGGGGAACAGTGTGTTTTTCCAGGACTCATCAGCTCCAAGTCAAGTAGTTGTTTCAATCTAGTTGTGGAGGGCTCATCTGATGACTATTTTAAATGGATGCCAAAAACAAAGAACAAAAATAACCTCAGAGAAAGTCCCCGCCTGCCTGTCTGCGGTAGTGTTTTAATGTTTCTGGGAGAGGAAAATTGTGAAGAATCTTGGAAACCTTGAGAAAACTTGAGGGCGTAAAAAAGAATGTTGTTCTTCAGTGGGTGAGGTCATTATTTTTTTTTTTAGGATCTGAGAGATGACAGTTGACAAGAAGAAAATACCTCATGATGCTTGTACAGTTGTGGTCTTCCCCTGCCCCTCCCCCAGCAACAACTAGGAAGATGGATGGATGGATGGATGGATGGATGGATGGATGGATGGATGGATGGATGGATGGATGGGGAGGGAGGGAGATAGGGAAGTGGGAAGGAGGGCAAGTGAGCTCCCTTTTCTTTAGATGAGTAACCAAGAGAATGTGTGTTCTAAGATTCTCAACTCTTTCAGGATAGCATATTTAAAATTACCCCCTATACACATTTCAAGAGCACCTGCCCTCCAATGGATTCCAAGTCCCCAAAGGCACATCCTGAAAGTTATCCTCACTCTGTGCTTGGGAGGAGGGGACTATGCCCCTAATCTGCAGAAGAAGCAGCTGAGACACAAAGATGGGAAACAGCCAAGCCACACTGCTCGGTGGCAGCTGAGCAGGGTCCTGGTACTCACCCCTTCCCCACCTACTTTTGGTTCCCTGCTGGGTATAGGCTGTTAGATGGTTCATGTATTTTCCCCCATGGAATGAGAATTAGGACTCCAAGTCTCATTGACCATTAACCTTTGGTGGAAGAGATTGGGGTGTTGTAAGTGGGGAAAGTGTGGCACTTCTGATGTCAGTGGATCGTCACCAGGTTTCAAAGCAGCGTTCATAACTCTGTCTGTACATTGGACTCGTTCGGGGAGCTTGGACCAGCCCCCACCTCAGAGCTCAGTTGAATGGGGAGAGGCCTGGAGCTTGCAATCTTCTCATCCCCTGTGTGACTCTGATGACTCTGATGTCCCACTAAGGTGTATAACCACAGCCACAGGTGGGGTATGCCTGTCTCCCTTCCCCACCCTTCCATGCCAGCTGCTCCCCTCTCTTAGAAAGGTAGAATGTAGGGGTGTTGTGAAGAGCATATATTTAATGAAGGCCTATTTTGCAATAAACTCCTGTGAATAGGTCAAATGAAGAGCCAGAGAGGATGACAATAATTTCCTCTAGTCCTTTCTGATGCTGTCAGGCTCTCAGAAGTCCTGGGTTTTGTCCCAAATGCAAAGTGACCTTTCAAAGAGAGGTGCAACCATGCAGCTATGTCGACCGGGATAAGAGCATTCAGATCAATGTCTCTTGCTTTCTCACAACTATTTCCTTCTCTTTCTTCATGTTTTTCCTTTTACTCTGCCTTCCCCGCTCACTGCTCCCTCATCCCCCTTTTATCCCATTCATTCATCTCCTTCTGTCTTCTAAATCCTTTTTCCCTGCCATCTTTTCTCATAGGAGGAAGCGCTCAATGGTGGACCACCTATGAAAGGCTTAACAGAAGAAGTGAGTTTAAGGGGAACTGGGGTGGTTGACCATGGGGGACTCATTTTATTTTCCCCCTTATTTTAAAAAATAATTTACTTTTACTTATACGAGGACTGTGTACATACATTCTCATGGCACGCAAGAATTCAGATGTGATCAATACAATCTCCCTTATCAACTGCCTCATTCCACTGCTTTGCCCTCCCTCCCATCAGATCAGTGAGTTACCTTCCTCACCTTTTTTAATGCTTTTACCCACGTATACATAATGTGACTTACAGAAATATATTATTTCAAATATCCTAAATCATAGCCAGTGAATATGTTCGATAACTTGCGTTTTCACCTAGCTCTATGCCCTGGGGAGTCTTCTAGGCTTGTACGTCTGCTGTGTTTCATGGCTGCACAATCGCACATAATATGGATGTCCCATAGTTTAAGCATTCACCTGTTGATGGGCACTCAGGTTACTTCCAAAATGTACCCCAGAAATACAAGGTATGGAGGTGAATACTGTTGCAGATGCCTCCTCATACACATACAAAAGTGTTTCCTTAGGTAGATACTGAGCTGTAGAATCAGTTCCAATGGCCACGCCAAATTGCCCTCCAAATAACTTCCTTTATTGACACTACCGCCAGGGTATTGGGACCAGTTGTCTCTTATCATTTTAGTTTGCATTTTCTTGATTTCTAGTGAGGTTGAGCCCTTTTTAATCTGATTACCAGTCTTTTTTTTTTTAAGGTTAAATGTTTATTTTACTTTTAAAGCAACAATTGGCAAAACAGACAACCCAAAAACAGAAACAAATGTAATTTTTGCATATAATTTTTTTCTTGGTAAGCCTTTTACAAAGTTGAGCTTCTAGCATACATGTAATTTTCAGCTTGCTTGTTTATTTAGCATGAGCTCCTTCCTAGACATTGTTTGGTGGTTTTTGGCATGAAGCACAAGTGTTTAAATCTGCCCTTTTTCTGCCAGTTACTGTTGGCTAAATAGCGAAATATAATTACAGCTAACATTTATTCCTTCAGGGCCTGGTCTAGGCTCTGGGACCAAGTCATGAACAGAATGGACCCATAACCGCTGTCCTCCTAGCCCTTACTATCTGGCGGGAAAAGAAAGACAATAAACAAAGACAGAGCTAGGATATTAGAAGGTGATACATGCATGACGCAGGAAGGGGCGGGACTGCTTGGCTTACGTAGACCGGACTTTTGAGCAAAGATTTGAAGAAGATGGGAGTGAGGCTGCTTGGGAAGGAGTATTCCAGGCGGAGGGAGTATCAAAGGGCAGAGCTCTGGAGTGGGGGCGTGCCCCACTTTCAGGAAGAGCTCTGGGCCAGTCTGGCGGGAGCAACGTGAGCAAGGGGGCGCGTTGTAGAAGAGCCGGGTCTGCAGGGCCACGCTGGCCCTGGTGAGGACTCTGGCCTTTTCCCTGGTGAGATGGGGAGACAACGGAGGTTTCTGAACAGAGGAGGGACACGGTTTGACTCTGGATGCTGTTTGGAGAATAGACTCAAGCGAGCGGCCCGGGGTGGGAATGGGAGGGTGGGCGGGAACGGAAGCAGGGAGACCTGGAAGCTGATTGGTCCAGTCGAGAGGTGATGCTGGCTTAGAGCCGTGTGGTCACTGTGGAGATGGTAAGAAGCGGTCAGATTCTCCTTGTACTTTGAAGGCACAGATGACATGATTTTTTAAATGAAGGACCTGGAGGATGTTTAGCCTGAACACGTAGAAGGATAAACTTTCCAGAAATGAAATGTGGGAGACCCTGGAAGAGCAGCTTTGGGGAGCAAAAGTCAATTTCAGTGTTTGGACGTGAAAGGTTTAAGATAGTTTTAGATATTTTATCTTAGTGGGGATGGTGATCAAGCAGTTAGATGTGCGAAGGTGGCATTCAGGCGGGAATAACCTGGAGGTGGACATTTGTAAATAGCATGTGGGTGTTATTTTAAGCCCCAGGAGTGAAGGAACTTAGAGAAGAGGGTCAAGGATTGAACCCTTAGAAGTTGGGGAGATGAGGAGGAACTAACCAAGGAGACTGAAGTGTGTCCATGTAAACTCATTAATTCTTCACAACAATTCTGTGAAAAAGATGCTTTTGTTGTTGCCAGCTTACGAGGGAGGAAACTGAGGCACACAGAGGTTGAATAAGCTGATCAAGGTCACACAGCAAGTATGTGGCATTCTGAGGTTTGAACCAGGTGGTCTTACCGCAGTTGCCATACGCTTAATCTCTCTGCAACTGGTAGTTTTGGTTATTACAGGTGGGGAAAACCGAGTCTTAGAGATGAAGTGACTTTCCCTAAGGTCATAGAGTAAGTAAGTGATGGAGTAAGAATAGGAACTCAAGAGTCTCTGCTTCAAGAACTCAAGCTCCTAATCACTACGTTACACTGCCTGCACAACAGGAAAGTTGTTTGTTTTTTAAGATAGGAGCAAAAAGCCTTTCTCCCCTGTCAAATCTCTGCCCTTGAG
Source organism: Hipposideros armiger (assembly GCF_001890085.2). Taxonomy (NCBI): domain Eukaryota; kingdom Metazoa; phylum Chordata; class Mammalia; order Chiroptera; family Hipposideridae; genus Hipposideros; species Hipposideros armiger. Next base: position 2,256,987 of record NW_017731536.1, read on the forward strand.
CAGCGTCCTGTCCTCCCGACACACAAGGCTTTCCTGGAGTCTCACTGTGGATGGACAGTGAGCTCCACCAGTCTCCAGTCCCACCTCTTCTTCCTGTTCCTCTGCTGCTCAGTTAGCTGGCCCAGCATAAAGGAAACGGTTGAACATGGTCCTGACTTTGAGAAGCTCCAGTCTTAGGCCCGCAGGATTCCGCTCCTGGCCGTCCCGTGCCTGGGCTCTGGACTCTGTGAGGCCATGAGGAAGCCATGTCCCCCCTCAGTTCCCTCACAGGGAAACAAGAGCATTGAGTGACAGCAGTGGTTCCCAGAGGACCTTCACATTGCCCCCTGGGTAATCCTTGATTAAGAAGCCCTGGACAAGGGCCAGCTGAGTGGCGCATTGGTTAAGAACTGGCTTGGGACGCCAGAGGGCCCCGGTTCGGATCCCACATATGAGGGCCAGTGACACTGCCCTCCACAGCTAAGATGCTGAACAACAGCTCAACCTGGGGCTGGGCTGCCTGTGAGTCGCTGGCGACAGCGTAGACTGCAACCCCTGCTGTAGTGGGTTGCCATGGGCTACCGTGTGTAGCCAGCAGCCAGTGTGAGTGGCCAGCAGCCGCCTTGAGCGGCCATCCAGAAGCCAGCGACTGATCTGCCTCGCCTGGGAAGAGCGCAATGATGGTGCCAACTTGGGCCAGTGAAGCAATGTCCTCCACAACTAGACTGAAAAACAAAAGGATAGCAACTTGTCTGTTCCCCTTCCCCCAATTCCCCAATAAAAATAAAAATAAAATTTTTTTAATCTTAAAAAAAAGAAGCCCTGGATAAGATGACTTTTTAAATAACTTTTCACTTTGAAATAATTGCAGATGTCCATAAAAATGACAATAATTGTACAAAGAATTTTTACATATCCTTCACCCAGATTCTGCAGTTGTTAATATTTTAACCACGTTTTCTTCCTGTCTCTCGATCAATTGATAGATGATCGATTGATAGATCAGTAGATAGTATATAGAGAGAAACTTTGCTGATTTATTTGAGAGTGAGCTGCAGGTATGATTCCTCTTTATTTCTAAAGACTTCAGTGAGTATTTCCTAAGAAGAGGAGCATCCTTTTACATAATCACAGTGCAGGAAATAAACCTTGATACAATACTATTATTTATTTTTAAAAATTCTAGGTTCCTCAAAAAAATTAAACATAGAATTACCACGTGATCCAGCAATTCTACTTCTGGGTATATATCCCAAAGAATTGAAAGCAAGACCATGAATAGACATTTGTACACATACGTTCACAGCAGCATTATTCACTATAGCCAAGAGGTGGAAACAACCCAAATGTCCATCAGTGAATGAACGGGTAAACAACATGGGGTAGATACGTACAATGGAATATTATTGAGGCTTAAAATGAACGAAATCCTGTCATATGCTGCAACATAAAGTCTTCCTTGAGGACATCATGCTAAGTGAAATAAACCAGACACAAAAGGACAAGTGCCGTATACTCTACTTTTATGAGGCACTTAGAATAGTCAATTCATAGAGAATGAAAGTGGAATGGTGGCTGCCAGGGGCTGGCAGGAGGGGGAAATGGGGAGTTGTCATTTGATGGGGACAGAGTTTTAGTTCGGGATAATGAAAAAGTGCTGGAGATGGAGGGCGGCGATGGTTACACAACACTGTGACTGTTCTTAATGCCAGAGAATTATATACTTAAAAATGGTTGAAATGGTAAGTTTCATGACATATATATTTTACCACAATAAAAAAGAAAAAATCTGGTTCCATGTCTGATCCAGGTCACACATTACGTTTAGTATCTGACATTTTTATTGGCTTTTTACATCAATACCTATTTGTGCCCTGTACTCATTCTGCCACTTTTTGGCTGTGTGACCGTGGGTCAGTTACTTAATCATGCTGTGCCTCAAATTCCATACTTGCAAAGTGGGGATAATAAACGTGCCTAGGTATCTATGAGGAGTGAATGCTGATGCATATAATGCGGTGCTTACATTTAAATGAGATCTTTACACATTCCGGCGATTAATCCTTTGTTATACATGCTGCCACTAGCCTCTCACTTACCATATGTTCATGATTTCTTTGTCACACAGAAGTTTTAGGCTGTGATGTGTAAAACTTGTATGTTGGATTTTAACCGACGGGGACTGTGTTGTCCATGGATGGCGTGAGGCAGACCTCTTAAGGTCATTGTGTCCTTACCTGCTAGCCAGTTGTCTCAATCCCATGTGTTTATTGATCTTCGCTTTCCCCTGATTGGCAACACAGTACTTACCACATCCTAAGTTCCCATTTGTATATCCATTTGTTTACGGATGCAGTTTGGGCAGTGAATCTCTGTCTAGTCCTGTGCTTATTCAGCATGCTGGTGTGGCTCTGGCCACGTAATACACTTTGATATCTGGAAGGGCAAAGCCCTGGGGAGACTTAGACACCACTGGGTGTGGTGTGGAAAGTGGGGCAGTTTGTCTTTAGCCCCATCCACCTCCCCCACCCCAGGATTTCCCTTTTCACTCCCGCCCCAGCATGGGCAGTGTCTTTCCCTGTCCTCCACCAGGTCTGACCCTAAAATACTGTCCATCCTAGATGCAAATGACTGATAACGGATTTTAATTCTTTTTGGTATGAAATATTTTAAGTGTACCGATAACAGCAGAGAGTCAGCATCTACTTTGAATACAGAATAAACATCTGTACTCCCCTATTTACTGAATCTGAACCCTTGCCACCTTTTTTTCAGCCTTTCAAATTAAATAAATGGTAACAGATATGATGGAGGCCCCAAACCATGTGAATTGGATGTGCATCGTTCCCATTTATTAAAAAAAGTCCTGTTTTTTCCCACCTGTTTCTGTACCATGACTTTTCTTCAGGCAAACGCCACCCTTGTCCCCCAGAGGACTTGCTCTTAGCTGTAAACTGGTTTACCTTGAAGGAGAAACACTCTACACATAGAAATCAGGCATGGGAGCAGGGCGGGGCCAGGCCGATGATTATGTTCCTGAGGTGGTGGCCCCTCTCTCCATCCTGGAATCATCCCATGTAAATAAGGACCGATTTGGGAAGGTCTGCGTCAGGAGATTTTTCCAGGCAGTGTCTCAGAGGCAGGAGGTGGTGACCGAGGCCTAAGAAGAAAGAAGATAGCTTTGAGAGTGGGGTCTGAGCAGAGGCTGGGAGGAACTTTGGAACAGGGAAGGGAGAGCTCCCAGCGGGCTTTAGGACCGAGAAGAAACACTCTTCCCAATGGAGGGGATTCAGGCAGCATCAGAGGAGAGGATGGTCCTGGGGCTGCTGCTTGGCTGAGGGGTTGGAGGTGAGATGCCACACAGGCCCAGAGGGGAAAGCTTCCTGGGATAACCAAGGTGACTCACTACATCCTCCTCCCGGGGCCAGGGAGGCTGTACACACCGCTGGACCACACTCCCTCCTGTAACAGCATTGCCCGGGGCCCTGGCGGGTCTCTGGGATGGATGTCTGTGGACTTGACCACCTTGCTTTCCTTCCCGCAGATGAGCCCCTTGCTCACTGCTTGTCTGTGCCATGCTGTTAGATCCACTTCCTCATTTCCATCTCTGCCTCCGCTACTGTGGAAGCCCGAACGTTGGACTCGTCCTGACCTGCCTCCCTAACAGGGTCGCCCTCCTCTTCTGACCCTGTCTACCCAGGAAGTCTCTGCTGACCCCTTAGCCAGAGAGTCGCACCTGCCATGGCCTTCCATGGTTCACGCCTGGGCTTGCTCTTTCTCCAGGAACCCTGGCTTGCCCGTTTTCCTTCCCTGCACCCGCCCCTGTGCCCCTGCACCCCTGCACCCCTGCTGGGAGCACACTCTTCCTTATGTCAGCCTAGCCCTCCACCTCTCCTTGGACGTATCGCCTCTCCTGTGAAGGGAGGCGCCTGTTACAGGTCCCACACCAAAGGCACTCGGGAAAAATGGCTTCTAGCTGGCGGGTATAAAGTTAAGGATGACTTTGACGAAGCAGAGAGGTCTCATCAGAACTTGGAACTGCTCTTGGAAGCCTAACCAGGGGGATGAGGTTGCATATGGCTGTGCATGAAGCCTTGGTCTCTTCTATGCAATGCTTGTCCAGAGGAGCTATCAAGGCTTGCCAGCCCCGCCCTGTCAGGGACCATGCTAACCCCAGGTGGAGGTGCACCCACCCTCAAGTCACTGTTCTGTGGGATGTCACATCAGCACTACGAACCCGGGGTTGAAGCGCTTGGGACGCCCAGGAAGGAGGAAGCCTTTCTCTGCAAGGCTGTCCTCAGATGGGATGAGGAATGCCTGATCCAGTCTTCTTTCCAGCCAGGAGCCATTGTGTGCCTTGGCTGTCCCCAACCCTGTCATTCAGGCTCCAACCAGGAAAGGAGAAACCTCTTAAGTATGTAAAGTAGAGGGATTGTTTTTACAGTAGTTTAAACATTTTACATACACACACACATACAAATGTGTATATGTATGTATTATTCAAAAAATATGCATGCATACATATATATATGTGTTACTTTTTATTTTGAAGTTATCTTAGCCTTATACCAAAAGTGCAAAAATAGTACAGGGTGTTCCCATGAACCTGTCACCCAGCTCCCCTCATATGAGCACCTTACGTAACGTAACCACAGTACAATCATCGGAACTAAGAAATTAACATTGGTACCATGGGACTTTATTTGGGATTTTACCTGTTTTACCACTAATGTCCTTTTTCAGTTCCAAGATCTAAATTTGTATCAGATTGTAGTGTCTCCTTATTCTCTTCCAATCTGTGACCCTTTCTTGGTTTTTTCTCGTCTTCTACAACCGTGACACTTTTCTTGAAGAGTACTGGTCACTTATTTTGTAGAAAGTTTATCAATGTGGGTTGCCTGACGTTTTCTCACGATTAGATTGAGGTTGTGCATTTTGGGCAAGAACACCTCAAAAGTGATGTGCCCTTCTCTGCATCATATTGGGGAGACTGTGATTATAATAATATGTTTTATTATGGGTGATGTTATCCTCAGTCACTTGGTTTTAAGGTGGTGTCTGACGGATTTCTCATTTTTTCCTTTTCCCACCCGATAATTAATAAATATCTTGGGGAGATGCCTTGAAACTGAAAATATCCAGACAGAGGGAATTTAATCCAGGGAGTTGGTTACCCAGATGATAAGGGAGCTGAGAGGCTAAGCAACCCAGGGATTAGCAATTCCAGGGAGCTATTACAGACATGAGGCACAAAGGGAGGAGTTGGTGCTGCCAGAGCCGGGGTCGGTCACGCATAGAAGGCCTATCTGGTGAGGGCTGGAGCCATGAAGGAGACCCAGGCACTGCTGGCAATGCCACCTGAGGCAGAGAGAGTGGACAATGCCCTGGGGTTTCCCTTCTTCCTGTCTCCCATTGGCCAAACTCAGCTGATGCAGGAGCCTGGGGGTCACAGTCTGCAGGGGTGGGCCCCCCTGCAATGCAGAGCAGGACTCCATAAAAAGTGGATATGAGGACCAGGAATCACCCAGGACTGGTACGCCTCCTTTGCCACTTCCCTCGAGCTGTGCTGTCCAGTAAGTAGCCACTAGCCACTCGTGACTAGTGTCACTCGACATGCGGCTGGTCCAAATTGACGTATGCTCTAAGTGAATTTCAAAAACTTAGTGTGGAGAGAAGAATGTAAAATATCTCATTAATAATTTTTATGTTAATTACCTATTGAAGTGAGAATATTGTAAATATATTGAGATAAATAAAATATATTAAATTTAATTTTGATTTTTTTTAAAATGTGGCTACTTGATCATTTAAAATTACACCTGTGACTCCTATTTGTGGCTGTCATTTTACCTGGACAACACTGCTCTAGAATACACACTTGTACCTGCCTGTGTCATCAAGATTGTAATAAAATACCTTTCCTGTACAAAGGTCATACCCTCGGCTCACAGTCAGGAGGGTGTGTCCAGCCAAGGCTTTACAAATCTGGGACTGCACTGGCCTTGAGCCATCCACGCTTACCCACAGTTTTGACAATGAATGTAAAACAGAGAGATTGAGCTCCTCTGCTTTTCCTGTGTCACACAGTTAAGTCAAGGTCAGTGTTCAACACTAGTCTGAGAGGCTAGCTAAGATTTAACACAATAATAAAAACCTCACCATATAGCTAGATAGCACCTCACAGAGGAAGGGCCATGCTGTTATTCCTACTTCATATCTCTACCGTATTTTCATGGTTTACAAAGGTCCTCACCTCAGTCTTGCAGAGTTCACCCAGCCTTGCTGTCCCCATTTTACAGATGACAAAATGAAGCCCAGGAGATCACATGGGTTTCGCTGGCTTTCAAACTTCTGGTACATCACTTGGGAGCTTGTCAAAATGCTGATGTTCAAGTCTCACCTTCTCAGAATCTGATTCAGTGGGTGGAGGGCGGGTTGCAGGAACCCCTGTGTGGCCGGATTTGGGGACTGTCATGCAGGTGGTCATAAGGCCACACTTTGGGGCATGCGGGGCCTCTGAGCGCTCAGGGTGAGTGGTGGCACTTTGTTCCAGCCAGGACCCTGGTGGTCAGCCTAGGACTCTTCCCCAGTGCCAGGCTGTCTGTCAGTCCTAAGGTCCATCGTCTTTTGTAGCTGGGCATACGGGAGGGTCACACACTCACGCCTCACCTCCAGCTCTGGCCTTGACACTGTAGAGGGCTAGTGTGGCTGAAGCCAGGTCAGGCGGTCAAAGGCGCTGCTGGTGGTTCTTATAGTGACCCGGTGTCGTGTCTGGTTGACTTCAGAATATAGCTGTATCTTCATCACTTCGGTGGGTTTAGGTGAAGGGAAATGAGCTTGCCTTCCCCAAGCGTACACCAAAGGGGTCACCTCCATGTGGACTTTGGAGATGCCACCTTGGGCCTGCTGGTAGGGAAGGATCTGCCCGTGAAATGGCCGAGCAGGATTTGGTCGTGTGGCAGGAGGGCAGGGCCATGGCTGGGGGGCCCGGGCGGAGTGAGGATGAGGCTATATGTCTCCCCGTCACTGACCGTTCCTTTCTCCCCTGCAGTGGACAGCGGACTGCAGCGAGCAGCTGGACAGCAGCTGTTCCCTGTCCCGAGGACGAGCACCCCCACAGCAGGTAAGGAAGCAGCTCTGTGCTCCATCTCGGGTTGTCGGTTGTCGTGTGGTGTCCTGTCTGCATTCCTGAGAGGTGGTGATGCAGAGAGAGCGCAGGAAATGGGAGAAGGGAGGGTGCAGTCTGCCCTCTGGAAAGCCCTCCCTGAACATCCAACCCGCAGTGAAGCCCCTCCCTCCAAACACATAGATCCATAAGATTTCTTTTCAGTAGCAGCATGTTTATAATAACAAACATCTGCTAGCAACCAAATGTCTATGGAGAGGAGAATGGATAAATGATATGTGATAGAGCCTCACAGTGGAATGCTATTCAGCAGCAAAACGAATGGACTGGAGAGGTTCACTCATCGAGGTTCACATGAGGTTCCCATGATGGATCCCAGAAACAACGGGACTCCTAGGGTTTTGGTGCTGGTGGGTCACTTTGGAGGTCACTTGTGGTCCAGGTTTGTGGAGGACCCAGAGGGGCAGGGTGAGAAGGTGAGGTGTCAGAGACCCGTCTATTTCTCCCGGCAAACCAGCTGTCCTGGAACCAGGCTGAAGCTGGCGGCTTCTCCCTATTTGCTTGCCTGTGAGATCCCAAGCCCCCACCCCCACCTCGTGTGGGTCCAGTAGCTGGAGTAGCCCTCTTCAAGAGCCTGTCCCTGGGGACCTCTAGGCTCGCTCTGGTGATCCAGCTGTTGTGCTGACACCTCATCCTTCCCTGCGGGAGACAGTGGGATTAGAGGCTGAAAAAGCCATTTATCTCCACTCTCCAGCCCAGCCTCACGCTGCACCCATCCAGAGAGCTGAGCGGAGCCCTCCTGGGCACCTGCAAAAACTTGCTGTCGACTTCAGAGATCTGGCTGAGGCAAGAGGGAAGGCTGCTTGGCCTGCGCCCCGGTGGGGTCACACCCCAGGTGCTGTACGAAGCTGCCCAGAGCTCAGGACAGCTCAGCAGGCTGAAGAGGTCAGGCGTTTCAGGAAGGGCTTCCTGTAGATTGCTCAGCCACGGAGTGTTTGCAGAGGCCTGGTGCTAAGCTCTGGTCGGCCTGGAGCACTGCCCCTGCCTTCAGGGGCCTTCCCACTTCGTTAGATGGACAAGGTGGCGTGTAAAAGAATGCCCAGTGCAGGGCAGGAGATGCAAGTGTCCAAGGGGTGGTTCAGACGTAAGAAGCCTGGGCAGGCCCGAGCACAGGGGCAGGACTTAGCTGACCGCCTTGAATGGAAGGCCTGGTTGGAGCCCGCATGCTGTCCATCATGCTGCATGGAAAGCCAGGAGCAGGATCGTAGTGAGGTCTCCTGAGGTCAGGAGAACTTCGGTTCAGTGGTGAAAGGCCTGATGTAGAGGCATTCGTGACTCAGTGAATTAGGGTACAAACAATTGATAGAAACAAGATGGAAATTTCTTTCTCTCTTAGTACAGCCTGGGTGGGTATTCAGGGCTGGCATGGCAGTTCAGTGGTATCAGGACAGGCTCCTCCCTTCTCCTTGCTCTGCTCTGTCCAGGGTGTTGCTTTTGTTTCCATGGTCCCTGATGGCTCACCTCCCAGTGGGAACGCCTGGACCTCTGGTCTCCCCTCATGAAGCAGCCATCTTTTGATGCCCTCTGGTGGAGGGATCAAAGCTGGTCGGCATTTCTCATGTGACTGCGTCATGAGGAAAGCCTCATGTACCTGGCCTGTGGCAGCTGGCCCTGCCCATGCTGCCCTGTCCTAGAGCAGTTCCCTGATGGAAGGAGAACCAGGGAGCTTCCCATTAAAGAGTGCCTTTGCTGGGTGCAGCTCTGGTGGGATGCTGCTGGTCCATTCAGCCAAGACTCCCTTCAACCTGGTCCAGAAGATAGATACAGGAGCACTGGGCCGGCTCATGGGGACCCCTCCCAGCCCCAGGAGCACACCCACTGGCTTCCTCATGACACCCTCTCATCCAGGCAGACCCTCCCCCTAATTCATGGTGTGATAAAGCTATTCCATGTACATCTGCCTGTCCCCTCAGCCAGCTGGTCAACCACAGATGAGCTCTAGGGCTGACTCTACTTCCCTGACTGCCCCTGGTCTAGGGCCTTGCATACAGTAGGTGCTCATAATGATGCCTGAGTTGACCCAGACCCAGTCCATGCAGTCAGACCCTAGTTGGCCCTATGCCTCTGCCACACCAACTTTGCTGAGCTTTCTGAGTTCGTTGGGATGATGGGACAGCTCTGCCTCCCTACATTCATCCATGGGGGAGAATTCATTTCAGGGGAAAATTGAGACTGAATTGAAACTGGGGTGACTGGCTGCTCTGGCACTGCCCCTGACTGCCCCACTTTGGCCACATGTGCCCAAGAAAAGGGGGATGCTGGCAAATTCTAAGGTGTACATTCTGCCCAAGAAGCTCCGTGTGATGGGTCACAGACCATGCCCTGAATGAGGGGCCCAGATGTGGGAGCCATCTAGGGTTAGTCATACATTGGCATTATTGAACATTATTATTGAACTAATGTAAAAACAAAAAAACAGGGCTGGCCAAGTCGCGTGTTGGTTAGGAGTTGGCTTGGGACACCAGCTCTGAGCAGCAGGGCCCCGGTTCGGATCCCACATGAGGACCAGTGACACTGCGCCCTCTACAGCTAAGATGGTGAACAACAGCTCGACCTGGAGCTGGGCTGCCGTGAGTCGCCGGCGACGGCGTAGGCTGCAGTGGGGCTGGCCAGCAGCTGGCGTGTGCTTTCGTGAGCTGCTGTGAGCGGCCGTCCAATGGCCGGTGAGCGACTGCCTCACCCGGGAAGAGTGCAATGATAATATCAACATGGGCCAGTGAAGCGACGTCCTCCACAACTAGACTGAAGAACAAAAGGACAGCAACTTGTCTGTTCCCCTTCCCCAATTCCCCAACGCTGTTCCCTTCCCCCAATTCCCCAATAAAATCTTTAAAAAAAAACAACCCAACCTTGCCTTCTCTGAAGCCTTTCAAAGGCACAAAATGGGAGAAAACCTAGAGTAAGTAGGCTGAGCCCCATGAGATGGGAGAAAGGGGGCTCAGAGAGTCCAGAACAAAAAATGGGCTACACATAGTCCCGAGGAGGCCTGTCCAACCACCAGCAGTTGGGATCCGACTGTATGTGGACTGGTTGACATCCTAGCAGCCTCTTTCCAAGACAGCTTGTCCATCATCTATTATTTAGTTAAGAGGTTGGACAGTTTTCATCTTTTCATCATATTGGGGGAAATGCATAGAGATGATTTAGAGGAAGGCATCTGAAATGAGAGAGTGCAACCCAGTTCAGTCAGAAAACATTTCAAGGTCCCAACATGGGGTTTAGCATTTGGGGATGAAAGCCAAAAGTCATATAAAGGTGTGAAGTCAGGAGCGAGCAGCTCTTCTCCATCTACACAGAAGAGCCGAGGAAAGGAAATTAATGTGCCCAACAGCAGCAGGGCCTATGATTAGATCTTGAGAAGGACTTCTTGACTGGAGGACTTGGCTGGCGGTGTTGACTGTTGAGCAAGGTAATGAAACCTTGCCGGGAACCTAATGAGCATACCTCCTTATCAGACAGGTTCATGCAAAGCCCTGGGAAAGGTGGGGGTGTGTCAGAAATGGTGTCTCCGAGTCCTGTGATCCCACACTCCCTGAAGCGATGAGAGAATGGCAAACCCTCCCCCCGCGCCCCCCCCAGCTCCATCATGAATGCCAGCAGCAAACAACTAAAGCATCAGGAGAGAGTGAAAGAGCCTTGTCTTGTACCAAGGGTCAGGAGAGCTAGGTATTGACCCAGGTGTGGCCCAATTCCCCATGCCTCTTTTGCAAGATGAGGTGTTGGACTACGCAGACTCTCTGAGCCTCTCTGGAAATCTTTCATTGTTTACATTTGCTGTCTCCACGAAATGACCCACTGGATCCAAATAGCTGCTCAAAGCAGCAGCAGGTGTGGGTTGCCCAGGTTTTTCCACTGTTCCCTCATCCACCCTCATACCTGTGCCAACCTGCAGGCTAAGTATATCCTAGGTGCCAACAGTGACTCTGACCCAGGAGATGACCCGTGGTAGGCAGAGGTGAACCTCTAATTACACTGCTTACCTCTGGCCCACAGAAAAGCGTAGAAGGAGTTTTCGGCCAGCCATCTCGCTGCCCTTCCGTAATTATGCTATTGGCTCAGTGCCAATTTAAAAAACTCATTAGTACAAATGATATCTTAAGAAAGTGCCTAGATTGTTAATCAGCTTCTGTGGGTATTTGAGAAATATCATGTGTACGTTCATGACACTGCGTTCTATTTGGCCAGTATTTTTTGAGTACCTACTACAAGCTTGGCAGACGCATACGAGCTAGAGCCTTCTGGCTCACCACCCGTTTGCAGAATAGAGGCTGGTGAACATGAAATAAGCTAAAGACGCTCATGTTAAGTCCCCCACAGCGACGTCCTGACCACAGGGACTGCAGCCATTCCAGAGTGGTCCTGTTGGTCTCTGTGGGTAGGGAGGCATCTAGCAGGACAGGAGACTTGGTCTGTGCCTTTGGGAGTGAGTAGCATGTTAGATGGAAAGGAAAACAGAAGAAAATGAAGGAAGACATGGTGTTAGCAAAGGCTTGAAGCTGGGCCCAGTGTTGGGATGTTGGGGCAGCACGAGAAAGCACAGTAGAGTGGATGGTTGGTGTTGGGTGTGACGAGTGTGGTGGGGGATGAAGACAGTGACTGTGGAGGTGCCTGTGTGCTGCGGAGATGCTGGAACTGCTGTCCAACCCCACCACTGGGTATGCACCTTGTATATCTTATATTTTCTCTGGCGTTCCATACAAGTAAAGTTTGTCCCTTTGTATCAGTCAGCGTAGTCTGGGTAATGCTGCAGTAACAAACAGCCCCGAATCTCAGTTGCTTTAAATAACCCATTCAGGACCCAGCTTGATGGAGTAGTTGCTGTTTTAACCAGTTATGACAGAGGGCGGGTCACGTGGTGGGTCTTACTTTGGCAATTCAACACACCAACTTAGATGTAACACATGTCACTTCCACTCTGAACTTGTTGCCCAGAACTGGTCACATGGTCCCACCCAACCATAAGCACACTAAGAAGTGTAATCCTACCAGGTGCCCAGAATGGGGGAAACAGGAGCTATTTGGTGACTGGCTAGATGACTGTCCCAAGCCCCACCTCTGGTAGAAGCTTTCCAAAGGCTGGGGCTAACCTCTTCCTTCCCACCTTAAATCCAGAGCTAAGCAGGTCACCAGTGAACCCTGAAGACCTGATGGGCTTTCAGGAAGATAAGCATCTCAGAAGTCACCTAATCTAACCCCCACCCCGCTACAATGCAGGAACCCTGTCATGTGGCTATTGAACTGCTGGACATTTCTAGTCATGGGGAGCTCACTGCTTCAAAAGGCACCTCATTGTTAGGCAGCTCCATTAATAGAAATGCCTTTCTTTGATTTAGGCCCAAACCACCTTCTTATAACTCCAGCTGATGGCGTTAGTTTTACTCCTTTTGCCTGTGGCTGTTTGGTCTCTCCCCAAGCAGTCCATCATGGCAAGTCTGCCTTTTACTCTAAATATCCTCATTCCTGCAGCTGTTTCACTTTGTCATGGTTAGCTCATTCCTTTGTTTATTTATTTGTTCTTTCATCCATTGATCCATTCAGCAAGCCATCATCAAGGGCAGGCCGTGCTCAGAAGTCTGGGACATGCCATGATGGTTTTTAGGTCCTGTCCTATCCTGGGCTGCTCTCCTGGGAGCACCATAAGTATGGACTATAACTCCTCTTAATAAGCCTCCCAGAACTGAACATGGTCCTGCTAGTGTGATCCGATAGTGCCACCTCCACTGCTCTCAGCAGGTGAGCCTCTCTTTTCCAGAAGGTGGCACCCCATCCCTGTCCTCAAGGTGCCTTCTGGCTCCAGCTCACCTGAAGGAACCAGACTACGACGCTTACCAAACAATATTGGTTATTAATTTTCTAGGGAGAACAGTCAGCAACCATTCACCGAGTGCCTGCTGTAATCAATACGAGCCACGTGGCTTGGCCACTGCCCTCAGAGAACCTAGAGTGTGCGTAGAGAAATAAGACTTTCTTGAGTGGAAAAGCAGCCATCCAGAGCAGCATGTGAATACCGGGAGGAAGGGGCTGGTGTCTGCAGGAGAGCTTGCATCCAGCAGAGGTGGTCAGATATGTAGGCGTGAATGGCAGAGACGCCAGCGGTCATGGGAATGAGATTGGACTGAGAGCTGGAAGACATCAGTCCTCGCCTCTATACCTCTGACTTATTATTCATTCATAGGCGAGATGGGTCAACTCGCTGCAGCTGCCATGTCCCCTCTGAAAAAGGAGCGAACTAGACTTAAGGCCCTCAAACTGTTTTGCTAAAAATACAGACCTAGGTTTCTACTTCTGGAAAGAGGGAGTATATGTTCTCCCTCTTCCTGCCAAGTACAACTAAACCTCTGCACCTTCTACATAAAGCAAACATCACAAGATTCTGAAAGGTGGAGAGAAGAAGGCACACCAGCTAGGGAGCTTGGGACTCGAGCAATGCCACAGTGGGGACCTCCCTGGGTTTCTTTTTTTTTTTTGCCTCCGATATCCCAGTCTTAGAGCTGAAGAAGTGAGTAACCAGGAAAGGCCGATGGACGCATTTTAAAATGCTCCCAATAAAAGCCTGCTCTCGTTGGCGACGGTCCAGAAAAAGAGCAACCTAGTGAGCTATAAAGCTCGTAGACAATAACTGCTCTACTTCAGCCAAACAGCACAGAAGACACTGTGGCCACACCCACACCCACACCAGCAAGGACCCAGTGAGAGCCTGGACTCTTACCCCTGCCCAGCTGTAACAAGGTGCCCCCAGCCTCATCCACCGGGGTGGTGTCAGAGAAGGCCTTTCATCCCAGCCGGCTTGTAAGAAGGCCCCCTCACCACCTCCATGGAGACCATGGGAAGGGGGCTGGACTCCACCCCACTCAGCAGGAGTGAGGCGCCCCTCCCCTCCCTGCTGGAATGTGGTAGAGGAGGCCTAACAGAGAGCTGGGACTTCCTCTGTTGCCCAGTAGTAATGAGGCCACCCCCATGGCAGGGTCCTTGGGGACCATGTGGGGACCTAGAATGCCACCTCCACCAGCTGTAACAACAAGCACGCCCCTGACTTCTACCTCCACTGGCAGGAGTGAGGCTGTGCCCCCGCCTCCCCTTCCCCCGCCTGAGTGGTATCACAAAAAGCCAATTAAAACAGAAGATTTAAATAAGTTCAGAATCTTATATCATCAAAGTATCCTCCTTGCAATCAAACATCATTTGTCCTACCAAGAAACAGGAAGACTTCAAACTAAATGAAAATTAGATAATCAATAGATGTCAACACTGAGATGCAAAACTGTACTAGTAGCTAGACTATATAAAGAACTCTCAAAACTCAATATTAAAAACGTTCCAGTTTAAAAATGGGCAGAATACATGAAGAGACATTTTTCACCGAAGAGGATATACAGAGGGCAAATAAGCACACAAAAAGATGTTCAACAGCATTAACCATTAGGGACTATCACTCCACACCTATCAGAATGTCTAAAATTTATTATATATGTGTCTATGTATAAAATAAAAATACCGAATGCTGGTAAGGATGCAGAGAGACTGACTGATCACTCATACATGGTGGAGATGGAAAGTGTACATACGGCCACTCTGGAAAACAGTTGAGCAGTTAAAAAAAAAAAAATTAAGCCTGCAAATACCATATGATCCAGCCATTGCACTCCTGGCTGTTTATCCCCGAGAAATGGAAACTGACATTCACACAAAAACCTGTACTCTAATGTTTATAGCAGCTTTATTCATAATCGCCCCAAGCTGGAAAAAAAGCCCACACATCCTCCAACAGGTGACTGGTTAACAAGCTGTGACACTCAGCTATTAAAAGGAGGAACCAACTATTGACACACGCAGTCACCTGGCTGAATCTCCAGGGAATTATGCTGAGTGGGGAAAAAAAGCCAACCCCCCCCCCAAAGTTACCTACTCTATGGTCCCATTTATGGAACACTCTTAAAATGGCAAAATTATAGAAATAGCAGTCGCCAAGGATTAGGAGAGGAGAGAGGCCAGGAGAAAAGTGGGCGTGAGTACAGAAGGGCAGCAGGACGGATCCTTGGGCTGGTGGAAATGTCCTGTATCTTGACTGTCCTGATGTCAGTATCCTGGATAGAACGCTGTACTATAGTTTTACAAGTTTCCCCCTGGGGAGGAACTAGGTAAAGGGTACACGGGATCTCTCTATATTATTTCTTAAAATTAGATGTGAATTTACAGTTGTCTAAAATAAGAAGTTACGTTTTTAAAAGTAGAGAAGCTTTTGTTTCATCAAAATCTTTGAAGGAAATCCCATGTAGGAACCCAAAAGGGGCAGAACTGCTTGGTGAGACGGGGGAAAGAGCCACCCCATCCATCTCATTGCTGTGGGAGCACCCCAGAAGGACTCCCAGGTCACCCCTAGACCATGATCTCTCAGACCCTTTCCCTCCTTGGTCTTCTGTAGCTCTGAGCCTGCACTGGCAGGAAGGGAGATGGCCCTGGGGGGTTCCAAGAATGCCTCCTAGTGGGGAGCCTTGGAGGATGGGATTCTTTCTCTGCACAGGGACATGGGGCAGGGTGGGGGGCGGGGGACAGTTGAGTGGGCCCCCATTATTTCAGCAGATGCTGGATAGGCAGCCAGCCAGTAGTGGCTTCTGGTGTGGCCCAGTCTGGAATAGGTTCAAATAACAGGGCCGTTTAAATCCTAAACCATAAACCTACTTAGCCGAGGGAGAAGGGGCAGAAAGGGTTGACTTAGGGGAAATATACTCATACTTGGCCACAGGCTTTAGTCATTATCTTCCACCTCTCCCTGGTCTTTTGGGTCTTAATTCGAAGACAG
Organism: Hipposideros armiger; assembly: GCF_001890085.2. Taxonomy (NCBI): domain Eukaryota; kingdom Metazoa; phylum Chordata; class Mammalia; order Chiroptera; family Hipposideridae; genus Hipposideros; species Hipposideros armiger. Next base: position 2,272,952 of record NW_017731536.1, read on the forward strand.
CGTGGGTGGAGAGGGAAGGGACAGAATGAACAGATGGACATAAAATTTCCAGAGTGGCCTCGCCTGCTCCTGAACTCAGCTCTGGTGCCACCCAAGAGGTTCTCTGTGCTGGATTTGTTCTGTCATTCCCCTGCCTCAGAGACCCTTCTATTGTAGGGTATTTAAAATATTGGGGGCCCATCATTGTCTTACCCACCAGCATATGGAGTGCTGTCCTTGGTACTGAACACACACACACACACACACACACACACACGCACGCACGCACGCACGCACGCACGCACGCACGCACGCACGCACGTACACAAAAATCACTCTGCAGTTGTGTTGTTTAAAAAAAGCAGCAGAGAGTTAGTTCTTTTTTCCTGCTACTCCTGACTTAGCATGTTTTTCTACTGTACAGTGATTAACTCTCACCTTGCCTCATCCGCTCATGCACCGAGCCCTCCCCATCCCTATACAGACAGCTGACACCCCCATATTCCTCCTTACCTTCACTATAGCAGATCTCCCTCCACCAGCACTGCCTTCCCAAATGTGGGCAAGAGATGGACCTGGAGAATTCAAATGTCCGTAGGGGATGGATATGTTACTGCATTATGGAAATTGCAGTAGGTTTAGAATTTATCTGAATAACTACATAATGCAGTGGTTAAGAACATAAACTCTGGACCTCACTGTATGCATTCCCATCCTGGAAACTAGCTCTATAAATGTGGACGAGGTCACCAAGCCTCAGTTTCCTCATCAGTGCAATGGGTATGCTGATAAATATCATCGGCTCCCTCAGGCTGTAACACATGTAAGGTGCTCAGATGGTGCCTGGCATACAGCGTGCTGCGTCAATGGTTTCTGTTGCCACCACCTGGAATCTGTCTTTCCCTGAGCTGAGGGTAGCTGTGCTCCCAGCGGTGCCTCTCAGAGGCGGCTTCAGTCTCCCTGCCTATGGGCAGGCTGTTTCCATTTCTTCTTCCCCATGGTTTAAAGTGCTCATTATCCCTTTGTGATCTGTTCTGAGCGCAGCAAGGTTCACCCTGGCATGGGGCCCCCCTAATTGCCAGTAAAAGGGGCCGTTGTGAAGGATTCAGCAGCGTTTAAGTGCTAAAAACGATCCAGTGAAAAGGGTGATTGTTTCTGATAAGGCTTCTCAAAAACCTTGGTGCTGCAGCAACCTAGAGAGGCAGAGCCTGGGCGACCACAGGGCCCAGGAGGGGTGGGGCTCAGAGACCAGCCGTGGTCACCAGGGCCAACCAGGGAATTGCAGACTGGAGAATGTTCTTGGAAAAGCCAGGGAGGTTAGATGGAGAGCTCTCAGTGCCTGGCCACTGGGTCCTTGCTAAATAGTATTTCATGGATGGTGCTGGGTCCCAAGGCTAGGATGGGGAGTGAGTGGGCAGGGAGATAAGACAAAGAAGCGAAGCAAGGGTTTCCTCTTTCAACGAGATGACAGACTAATTGGGGAAGGGAGCTAACAGAGAGCATTAGATGGCTGTTTTCCTAAAGGAAACAGACCTAGTCCTAGTGTGGAGCCCTAGTCCTGCAAAGCGCTCTGTGGAATAAAAAGGAAGGATGAGGTGGATTTCTGGCCAAAGGAGTTTGGGGAAATCTGCCTATTATACTGCCACTTACTTGAAGAGTCAGCACCCATCTTAAGATCAATAAAGGCACTGAGAAGTTCTGCAATAAAGTAATTTATTTAACAACCTTTTAATCCAGCGTGTCCCAAACACTTGACTAGGGAGCCTTTAGGAACTTTTTTTTTTTTCACATGAAACTCTTGAACATCCAGTGTTTTCAAAAGCACGTTCCTTGGACCACTCCAGCTGCACTCAATTTAAACCATCAACACTCCCCTCCACAGGTGATTTTGATGCACATTGACATGTGAGAGCCCGCGGATCCGTGATGCTAGAACACCACGGGGAGCTCTGCCATAGACCAGTCAGGAAGGGACCAAGCACCAGGATACGTGCTGTACGTGCTATGCATTCGTGGGGCACTTGCGTCGGGGAGAAACTGCAGAACTGCAGGGACGAAGGGCCTTTAGCTGGATCCCAACAGAAAGAAAGCCTGGGGGAAGGGAGGGTGGAAAGAGCACTTATTTGTTTTCCCTGAGACCAGGAAGACCACAGTCGCCCAAGAATAGACGATATACCTTTGGCAGCTGTGTGTGGCCCTGGAGCCCCTTCACAGCCAGGCTGGTGTGTGAGCCGCTCACTAACGCAGTATTGCCAGTGCTCCCAGGAGGAAGCCATGGCCTCTGCAGCCCCAAGCAGAAGGCCTGAGGAGGCAGGGGGTGCCTGGGAACAAGCCAGGCCCTGGTCGCCTTCTTCTCTGTCCTTAGCTTGTCCTCGCCTCTGCATGGGTCCTCAGTGTGAGCAGGCGTCGGGGTGGTTTGGATGGCGAGGAGAGTCTGGCTCCTAGTTTGAGTTCCGGAAATCAGTTGCAGTCTGCCTGTCTGTGAATCTGCCTGTCTGCAAACTCGTGCCCCTGTGCTTTCTCTGGACACTAAGAGGGCTTGTGGAACGGGTGGTGTGTGTGTGTGTGTGTGTGTGTGTGTGTGTGTGTGTGTGTGTGTGTATGATGCAAGCTTTGAGGGTTGGTGTCCAGACTGGATCTGAAGCGACAGGGCACAGGATAGCCTGTGGTCTGCTCGGATGCCGTCAGCCCAAGGCTAGTGGGTGCGGGAGTGGCCGTGTGAAGCCCTCAGGTTCTGGCTGTCCCATTTAGCTGCAGCAGTCAGTCACCCTGCAGAATGAGGCCTGCCCCCTCCGGGCACTGCCTGGGCCACCATCTCAGCACTGACAAGGGACAACAAAGGGAGGCTGTGCCCGTGAGGTTCTCCCCTGTCTGCGCTGAGACTTGACGGAGAGAGGTTTTTGTTCCCAAGCTCCAGGCGACGTCTCCAGCCCCTGCTGATAAAGGTTGGATGCGTCGATGATATGCCCGTCACTCTGAGGGAATGCCCAGATTCTTGTGACGGGCTGTCGGATGGAGCCACAATGAACAGGTCACCCCCTGTGACCAAGGTTTCCGTTAGGAACTTCTGAGATCGCCCTCGCTCCTGTCAGGACACCAGCCTGAATGGGGGTTACCTTCCTATTATGCCCAGCAGAATAGGCAAGTCTTGCTCACAGTCCCGGGTCCTCATTCCTGCCCAGGGCTGTCACCTTCTCCAGGGGTGCCATCTGCATTCTTTCCTGGAGCTGGGCCCCCAGGACACCCCGGGGCTATGCAAAGATGGGACTCTCACTCCTTGGCCTGTAAAGGACTCATACCCTGGCACTTGTGAGAATCACCGTCGGAGTGGGAATGGAGGCCAGAGGTAGGTCCGCTTGACAAGACCTAACCCGTGGAAACGGAGAGAACCTTTGCGGAGGCCTCTGGCCCGGGTGACAGAGAACGCTGGCGCTCACTGGGATGGAGAGGGGACGGTTGAGGAGCAGGGTGTTTCCTGGGAATGACAGAGAGATCTCTGAGTTTCCTGGCATTTAAAATAGGAATTCAGGATATCTACAGCTGTTCCAGGATATGCCCTCTGGGTCATAGAATGGATGAGTGTTGTGAGGGTTCAGTAAGAAAAATGGGTGGAAAGAGTCTAGAACTATGAAGCATTAAAAAAAAATAAACGTGGGCTGGCCGAGTGGCGCATTGGTTAAGAGCTGGCTTGGGATGCCAGAGGGCCCCGGTTTGGATCCCACATATGAGGGCCAGTGACACTGCCCTCTACAGCTAAGATGCTGAACAACAACTCAACCTGGAGCTGTGAGTCGCCAGTGACGGCATAGGCTGCAGTGGGTTGCCATGGGCTACCATGTATAGCCAGCAGCCAGTGTGAGCAGCCAGCAGCCGCAGTGAGCGGCCATCCAGAAGCCGGCGACTGATCTGCCTCGCCCAGGAAGAGCGCAATGATAATACCAACATGGGCCAGTGAAGCCACGTCCTCCACAACTAGACTGAAGAACAAAATGACAGCAACTTGTCTGTTCCCCTTCCCCCAATTCCCCAGCGCTGTTCCCATCCCCCAATTCCCCAATAAAAAAAATTTTTTTAAATCTTTAAAAAAATAAATAAATAAAAACAATAAATAAACGTGCCTAGCTGCCTGGTGAGGTGGCTCTGGACTGCACTGATTGGCCTGCTCGCTCTGTCACTCACCAGCTGGGCCTTGAGCCCTCCCTCCTGGAACTTCGCTTTCTCACCTCAGATGGCAGATGGTTAACAGCACATCACGGGCTGTTCTTTCTATGCACAGAGAGGTGGCCTCCCTTTGGAAAGTATAAATACCTGCATGCAAATGCCAGGGGCGTCTCCTCCATTTCTGCGCCTCCTCCAACTTCTGTTCTGTCGCTCTTTCCCACTCATCAGCCAGGGCCCTTTTCCCTGGATCCCAAGAGGTCCCGAGGTTGGCAGGTTCCCTGCCAGGATGCTGCTTCAGAAGATGCTGGGCCTGAGTTTGAGATGCCCCAGGTGCCTCCCTCAGCCTGAGGGTAACGTCCCCTCTTCCAAGCTTGGACGTCCCTGCCAGCTCTCTCCAAGTCAACCCCACTGCACAGGGGCTGAGAGTGACCAGCCTAGGGGACAGATGTATATGCCCTGCCCCTTGAGCTGCCTTCAAGGTGACTTACCTGTGAGATGCTTTGCACTCCTGGGTTTCACTCTGACCCTCATCCCTTTTTCACATTTGTTCTCTCTCCAACCATCCTCCTCCAATCCTTGGGCCTCGAGTTCTAGGACAGTAAAGTGATCTTGACACCCTAACTCGTGAATCAATCTTTCAGACAGAGACTGCAGGCCTGCGCCTCTTCCACTTACAGGGTAGAGTCTGTTTAATCAGTTGGCAGGCATCTGAGGTGGACCTACTGTGTGCCTAGCTTAGCCACTGTGGGGGCATAACAGGAGATAGCAGTCGAAGAGCTTCAAATTTACTTGGGGTCATGAATGTACCATGGATTCTTTAGTTTCACTCTATTTTTGTGGGATCTGTGTATGTCATTTGCATGGTGTTTTGTTTATTCTCACTGCTGTGTAATATTGCATTATGTGAACATACTACGATTTATTTGGTCAACTGTTGGTGGCACTTGGGTGGTTTCCAGCTTGGAGCTGCTCTGCACGTCTGTGCTGTGTACTGTTGGCGAACATCTGTGCACATTTCGGTTGTGTTTATACCTGGGAGCGCAGTCCTGGGTCACACAAATGCACACGTTCAGCTTTAGTGGAGGTAGAGGCATTGTTTTTAAAGAGTGAGATGATGGATTGCAGACTGTAGGGTTAACGAGGGATGGGTGGCATCAGCAGTGAAGGCAGAGATGGCAGAGAAGTCAAATCATGGAAGGTGGATCAAGGAAAGTGCTTTCTGTCTATGGGATGGATCATGAAGGAAACATCCAAGGATGAAGACTGGAGCCGGTTGATTTAAAGAAATTGGGTCGCTGATGTGAACTTGGTCAATGGGGGCTTCTTGGTGCTACCTGATTTCGGGAAGTGGGACAGTCGACTCCCCCCACCTAGACCCTCCAGTGTGCCTGGATCTGCAGGGCCCCTGCCTGGGGAAAAGCCACGGTCATCAGGCTGGCAATGGTGGTGGCAGCTCATCCGTGTGGAGGCTCTGAGGAGAGAGCCATGCCCAGGAGGAGGCCGGGGGTGCACCTCAGAGTCCTCCTGACTCTTACTGGCTGCACCAGCCAGGACGCTCGCTCCAGCCTTTTAGCTGCCCAGGATGACCCACCGAGGGGGACAGGGAGGGCCTCTGCAGCCCTCTCCAGGACGGGGCCCTGGGGAGGCCCTCCACCCACTTGTTCTCAGTATCCAGGCAGAGCAAGTAATGCCCCCTTTCCCTCCCTAATCTCTTGCAGAATGGCAGCAAAGATAACTCTCTGGACATGCTGGGCACAGACATCTGGGCTGCCAACACCTTTGATTCCTTCAGGTAAGCCCCACTTCCTCTTGTCTGTGGCGTGTGGCTCCGGCTGGGACCCCACCTTACTTGTCCTTATGCTCCATGGGGTCTTTGGGGGCTGAGTAAATGTTAAGAGTTCACTGATCAAGAAGTGGAGACAATCTAGAGGCGGGTGAAGTAGACAGGAAGGGGGCTCCAAGGGAAAGAGAGAAAGAGCAGGGAAGAGGAAGCAGAGGAAAAAGAAGGCTGAGAGGAAAGAGAAGTCAGAGCTGACAGTCCCGCCCTCTCACGGGAGCCGGAGAGAAAGCAGCGAGAGGACTGGGGCGGTGGGAGAGCAAAGGAGGACGGCCCACTGGGATGCCAGGCGTCTGGGTTAAGAGCGAGAGGATGGATAGCAGACTCCCGGGGCCTCCAGACACCTGTGGCTGCAGACCCCACCACTGCCACCGGAGGTGATCGTGGGTGAGCTGGCTGCATGGAGGTCTGGAGGAAGGAAGCTGTCAGTGGCTCAGCCTCTGGAAGGTTCCTGATGGGCCCGGTTGGAAGAACAGGTATAGTCCAGCGTTCCTCAGAGTGTAGGGACAGTGCGCCTGAAGACTTTGCTCCTGGGCTCCTGCCATGATGTCCACACCTCTGGGGAGTGTTGGCCCTAGAGCTGGCCACCCCTTAGTGCACCCTGGACACACCCCTGGCTCGGGTTCAGGCTCGCTCGGCGTGGAAGCGCCGTGGGTCTCCTGGGGCTGGAGCTGGCGGGACCCGGCCCCCTGCTCCCCCACTGACTCGCCCCATGTCCCTCAGAGCTGCCTTGTTGCCATTTTGAGCTTTTGTCAGAGGCTGTAGTGACAGGTTTTTGGCCTCCTTTCACTCTCCGGGCTTTCTCAAATGTGGGTGTGAAAACAAACTCTTAAGTGTTTTAGAGTGGCTGCTGTGGCGTAGGCAGCAGGCCCACACTTGTGTTTTACAAGCATGAGTTACCGTACAGCAGGGGTGAGGAGAGGTGATGGCTTCTCAGGCCTTCCCCAGAGCTGACACCTTCCAGTCTGAGTGAGGGGTCCCTACCTGACCCTGTCCTTGCCTGGTGGGTGCCCTCCCCTTTCCCGCCTGCCTCTTTGGAAGGATGCTTCCCTGCCTGGCTGTGGCCAGGTGTCTGGGCCCGCCCCATCCGTAATGGAGCCGGTCTCCCCTTTGCCTCTCATTTTTTGCCCTCTCTCGCCCTCTAGTGGTGCCACCTGGGACCTGCAGCCCGAAAAGCTGGACTTCACCCAGTTCCACCGCAAGCTCCGACACACGCCCAAGCAGCCCCTGCCACACATCGACCGTGAAGGGTAAGGGGCGTCTGGGGGGAGGGCTCTCACATAGGGGTAGGATGGGGTGGACAACAGCTCCGGCTGTGTCAGAGCTGAGAGGGGCCTTTCCCTGGGCAGGAAGGCATTCCTGCTGCACGAGGGACACACAGATGGCTCATCGCCTCAGATCTGCAGGCTCACTGGCCTCTGTCCTGAGTCCCTCCACCCTTCACTGCCCAGACCCCTCCAGCTACACGGCCTGCTTCACTCAGTGTGGCCCTGCTGGTCAGTGGCCCAGTGCAGTGTGTCTCACACTTGATCAGAGCCACCTATGGGGTACAGATCGCTGGGTCCACCCCCCCAGAGTCTCTGATTCAGGAGGCCTGGGGGGGGCCCGAGAATGTGCATTTCTAACAGCTTCCTAGGGACCCCACTTTGAGCACCACCGGTGTGTGCTAGTGGCTGATGTTACACTGGGCTGCCTCACCCTCTACTTACTTCGTGGACCAGTGCCGCCGTCCCCTTTTCAAGACCCCTGCCCTCTTTGGTTTTTATGGAGGCGTCATCACAGAATGATCCATTCAACCCTTGGCCATTCAATCTCCTGCCCGTCTTCCCTCCCCGCAGGTCAGGGGATGGGACGGAAAGTTCTAACCCTCCCGTCTCTCCCTTGATTCCCCTGGCAACCAGCCCCATCCTCAGGTTACCTAGGGACTTGCCAAAAGTCGCCTCATTAACATAACAAAAGACACCGTGGTCGATCTCATCACAGAGGAAATACCAAGGATTTTAGGAGCCCTGTGCCAGGACTGGGGACAAAGACCCAAATATAGCTCATTGTAAATCACAGTGTCACACATGGTAGTTTTATGTTTTAACGTTTTGAGGAACTGCCAAACTGTTTTCCAGAACAGCTGAAAATTTTGCATTCCCGGCAGTGTACAGGGGCTCTGATGTCTCTGCGTCCTCGTCAGCACGTGTTATTTTCTGCTTTTTTTCTTTTTTAAATTATACTCATGGCTTTCCTTTTTTTCCGTCCAACCCTCCCCTGCCCAGTCTTGTCTCCCTGTCACTTCAGGCCTAACCGTCACTGATATTATTGCTACTTCCCTGCATCTCCCCTGGCCCCCTGCTGCCACTTTCTGTCCCACCCCACGCCTTCTCCTAGTCGGGCCGTAGTGTAATGAGCAACAACCCGGGAAGGGCGATGTTCTCATCCCTGTTTTAGAGAAGAGGAGAATGAGGCTCGCAAGGCAAAGTAGCTTGCCCAAGTTGCAGAGCCATGACTTAACGTCTTCTGTTGCCATCCAGTGCCCAGGTCATCACACCAGCGTGCCCTTGAACCAGCTTAACCCCCTTAAAACTGTATTGCGTATGTGTGCTGTATTTTTTCTGGGGAGAGGCGCGTCACTCACATCAGACTCTCCCAGGGGACCCCAGCCTCTTACCACTCTTCCTTTTTCCATCGTCCTGCCTAAGTGGGTTCCATCAGAACCCTTGGGGTTGTTTTTCTTTGGGTGGAGAGGGGAGACGGACTTGAGCACGGAGGCACCCTGTTAGAAGGAGACAGAGCAAAGCAGAGGCCCAGCTTCAGGGCTCCCCTGGCCCTGCCTCACGCCGTCCACCTGCTCACTGGACGCTCAAGCCCTCATTCAGCAGCAGTGAGGCCATTTCCTCCTGAGCCGATGCGCTGCACAGGGCTGTGCCCCCACCACCACCACCACACACACACACCGTGCTGCTGAGTTTAGGATCGCAGGTCAAGTTCAGGAGCAGGCTTTCAGCAGAGGTGTGCATCCCATCTGCCCTTTCGTGGGAGCTTTTGAGCTTGGGGGTGTGTCATGTGAATGGAGGGGCGTTTTTCGCTTCTGAAGCCCACTCACTAGGCCTACTGGGTCCCTGCGTGGTGCTGGGGATTGTGAGGAAGACACACATACACACACATGCACACACACTTGATAAAACATAGTTCCTGCCCAGCAAGACTGTTTTCTATAAAAGGAGATAAGAATGCAAGTCATGATTGAGACTGTAGGCAACTAAAAGACTCGGTGTTGCGGTGTAGACATTTAGAGAGCCCTCACTATGAAATAAGCTGCCAGGCACGTAGTTAAAGAAAGTAGATGCAAAGGGGGTTAGAGAGGAGAGCACTGTTGGAGGATGAACTGCCTGGGAAGCTCCCCATCTCCCCTGTGTCCGCTGGGAGCACATGGAGAGTGAAACCAGTGGGGAAACTGAGGCCCAGAGGACAGAAGGACTGAAGGTGTTTGACGGGGGATGCATGTTGACGTCAGGCTCTCCCAGGCGTGCGTCTGCACCAGTTCACACAAATTAACTTCATAACAAAATACTAGTTAGCCACAGCAATAGAATATTATCCAGGGAAGGAGAGGTTCCTTCCCCTTGTGCTGAGGGACCGGCCATACCTGCTCACCAGCTACGGGCCAGGCTCACCGAGTCAGGGAGCCTGCAGGACTTGCTGACAGTCACCCGGGGTCTCCCCATAGACACCCGGCTCTGACCAAGTTCTGTCTCATCCGGGTTCTGGGGGAGGCCAGGTGCAGCTTCCTGTGGCCCAGGAACTGTGTCACCTTTAGAGTCCTGCCTTATGGGGTACAGGACTCCATGTGCCCAGCCACTACTGCATCTCTCAGAAGCAGGGTACCACTTGGTTGCACTCAGTTGCCAAGGATTCCTGCAGCCTGTGTATCCATGGAGGGACAGAAATCAGAAAAGGCTGTTGCCTTGGAAACCCTGTTGGCAGCAGTGACGCAGCTGGTCTGTATCAACCTGCTGCCCCCTGAACCTGCAGTCCTCCAGGGGGTTGTAAGCCCCAGGCAGGGCAGGCCTGGGGCCCAGGGGAACGCAGCACCCGCTGCCCACCATGGGGGCTGCTGAGGTGAGAATGAAAGGCTGCGGCTGTGCTGTGCTAGGCTGGTGTCCGGCATGTGTTTGGAGCCAGAGGTGTGTTAGACATACACGTGACCTGGGGAGGTGGTGTCAGCCATTGCAGTAGGCCGAGTCCCTGGGTCCCTCCTCCCCGACTGCCACGGCACTTACGAAACAGGTGACTGCGAGTAGTTGGTGCCTTCACAGGCCAGCCTGTCTTTACCAGGCAGATTTGTTAGTTAAAAGGTGGTTGGATGTTTCCAGAACTTTCTCATCTGTAGCCCAGCACATCAGGAGGCCGGAGAAGGAGTGGAGAGGGGCAAGAACGCGCCTCTTTTCCCTCCTTACACCCTTCCCACCCCAGCTCCACCTGCCAGGCCCCCAAGCTGTCTTTTCTGCCCTGGCCCTCCAGGGTCCTCTTACCCCTTTTCCCACCTCCTTGCACCCCTGTTCCCACCCCACTGCAGTCACATGAATGCAGGCATCCCTGCTGGCCACACGCTTGTTAGCTCCAAGCCTTTGTGCTGCTGTTCTCTACCTGGGACCTTCTCCCAGATTCTCTGCTCGGCCAGCCCCTGACCCATCTCCCTCCCTCTGCCCAGACTGCTCTGGAAGCTGCTCGTCTGGGTGCCTATAGCACCCCCTCTTATCCCTGACACAACATCGCCACCACCGAGGGCCCAGCCTGTGCATTGTTTACACTGGGGCCCAGCCGGAGGCGGAACCCACACAAAAGCACTTGTGAAATGAGGGTGTAGACCATATCCCGCTGCCCTCTTCCACCTAAGCCTTTGCTCATTTCTGCAGGTTTCTCTTCCTTGGGGTTCCAGGGCTACTCTGCCCATAGAACGTTGGTGACTCTTATCTCATGCTGCCCCCTACTGGTGCTCAGGCGCACTGCCCTGTTTAGATGCGATCAGGACTTGTTTCCCAAGAGCGATGAGCTGTTGGAGAGAAGGAACCACGTTGCATTGATTTTCCTTGACTCCAAGGGAGGTTGATAGGGCCCAAAACACAAGAGAGGCTTGGCAGATATTGAACAAATAAACTAATTACTCTGAAATGTGAAAGTTGCATTAACTCTGCAGCTGGGAAACGCTGCCGCCTGCCCCCTGAGCAGCCCTCACCATACCTGGGTCAATAATAACAACATAATAGGAGCAGTCACTAATATTTACTCTGCACAGGGCACGTGTCTATCCCTGTTCTAAGTGCTTGCTTCACAGTATTTAAAACTCACCACAACCTAGGGAGGAGGTAGGGGCTATCATCCTCTTCACTTCGACAGATGAGACAACTAGGAAACCCCCCAAAATGAGTAACTTGCATGAGGCTGGGTTGGCTCTAGGACATACGCTCTTCATGGCTATGCTGCTGCTTCTCCAGTAATAATAACAGCAGTAATAGTAGAGGTAGAGGCAGTACACGTCGTAGAGACATTTTTACCGTATTTTTTATTATAATTTTATTTAATTATTATCTATAGTTACCATTAAATATGGTATTACTCAATATGGGTGTGTGTGTGTGTGTGTGTGTGTGTGTGTGTGCGTGCGCGCGCGCGCGCCTGACAAGGTTCAAAGCACTTCAATACGTTAATCCTCCATTCACTTTATGATGTTAGGTACTATTAATTGTCCCCATTTTTCCAATGAGGAAGCCAAGGTATAGAGAGGTTTGTGACTTGTGCAAGGTCACCCAGTTAGTAAGGGATGCAGCTGGGATTCCAACCCCGGCAGTCTGCTTCCAGTCTGCACCTTAAATATGCAGGAGACACAGGCCGCTGGCAGTGAATCAGAGCCCGTGTCTCTGGCCTGAAGGTGTGCCTGTCCACAGAGGACGTGAAGACAGAGCATCAGTACCTGAGCAGGCTTGCTGGACTGGCCGAAAGTCAGGTCAAGGAGGGAGGAAGCCCCGTGGGGGGCCTGTGTGACCTTGAGAAAGTTGCTTGGTCTCTCTGTTCATTCAGTTTCCCTTTAGTGTAATGGGCAAGATGATGGGCTTTTGCAGAAGCTGGGACAAGTTTTGGGGTTTTCATCAGCAAGGAGTTTAGCGTCTTTGCCTGAAAGGGTCAAGGGGAACTTGGTACTTTTGTGCCTCCCTCCCCCTACCCGCATCTGGCCTCAGCATTACTGTCTGCATGAATCCTTCGTCCTCGGGAAAGGCCTGTGCTGCCAGGCCTGAGAGCGGAGGTCTCATCTCCAGGGATCTCCAGGGCCATTTCCTCTGGGTGGTTCAGGCTGATTGCGCAGGCCTTGAGGGAGGGAAGGACCTGGTGTCACCTGATCATCCCTGCTCTTCCTGCTTGCCAGGCCGGGACAGGATACATGGATTCACCATCTTTTTAATGCCTTTATGTCTTTTTCTGATCCAGGTGTGGGAAAGGGAAGCTGGAAGATGGGGATGGGATCAACCTGAATGACATCGAGAAGGTTCTCCCAACCTGGCAGGTAGGTGCAGGGGCCGAGTGTCCACATCCTCCCACATCCCCCCAGGTCCTGATCCTGGGCCTGGGCAGAGCCTAAGCACTCCCGCTGGCCCCATAGCTCCAACACGGCATAACTGGATGTACTACACTGGTATGTGGGCAGGGGTGGCTACCTGCCGTGGTCCAGAGTGTCCCACTGTGATGTGTGTGCAAAGGGCCCCAGAGGCCCCAAGACTTAATGCCTATTGTAGATCTCCGGGGCGCTCTAGTTTATCTCTCACTGGGATTCACACATGGGGCACATGTCACAGTGAGTGGTCCGAGGTGGAGCACCTCTGTCAGAGGTCAGAGTCTGACACCTGGGTGCCTGTGTAAACCCCACCTCCAGCCAAAGCCAAGCACCCTCTATTGCTGATGACCCCACCTGGTTGGTTTTTCACAGCGGGCAATGAATCCCAGGGGTTATTCTCATGCAGTTCTATTTCTCAGGGACCCCTATCACTGGGGCTGCTGGGGCTCAGGCCCCTGGAGTTGCCAGGGACTGGGGGCAGGGCAGATAGTAGGTGCTGTCATCTGCCTGGCACGATTCTCATAAAGGCATGTAGTTGGTTAGTAAGGGCTGATGCCATTGATGGTGACTATCCCCAAGGTCTGCTCCCCCGAAATGGGAACCGAGGGAGAAGATCAGATGAGCTAGGGTAGGTGATAGCCAGAAGACAGATTTTAGTGTCTACAAACTCTCAGAAGTCTCAGGTGAGCTGAGGCTAGCACTGCTCCCCAAGAGCTCTGCTCCGGGGTGGGCAGCTGGAAGCTTTGAGTGTTATGACATGGATTCAGAGGGTGGTGGTGGAGGTGGCAGAGTATCAGTTAGGATTCCAGCAGTGAAACTATACAGCAGGGCAGAAGCTGAGACACACAACTGCGCTTATAATGGAGTCCTGAGGGTCCTGTCTGCACTTTTGGCATCTCTATTGTAAACTGCGTGTGGGGTGGAAGGGTGTTGGCTGGCCTGCCACAGTGATGACAGCCCCATAATTTGTAATCCTGCTCCGAGTGCCATCCCCAAGGTCAGGTGCAGCTGCTGCAAAGGCCCTATGAACAGACTGCTGCACTGTGATGTTCCCCCACTAGAGGGCACCAGTGCACCGCTCTGGAGGCGCCACAGTTGTGTTTGCAGTGGGAAGTCCCTTGTCCCCATCAGCTAAAAGTGGTGTCCTTGCTTCCTCACTGGTGTTCAACATGCAGATTTTCCAAAAAAATGACCCGGGCCAACACTCAGGCCATTCCTCCCCAGAATAAGGGAGAGGATGTGAAGTGGTGAAGGAGATAGCCACACAGGTGTAGGGAAGCACCTGTTTGGCCAAAGTGTCCCCTGCTGTGCAAAGGCCTGGCATTCCTCCTGAAAGTCGCCCCCCCACACACACACTCCTGAGACCCCTGGGAACACGTGGCAGCTCCCAGGAGGGCACACCCCTTAAGCCTCTATCAGCTGCACAGGCAAGGAGGGTACTTGCCCACAGAGTGAGGGGTGCTTGCAGCATTCCCCATACCAGACGGCTTCGCTTGGGCCTGCAGAGGATCACCCACCAGTGTGGGACTTGGGAGTCACAAAGTGTTGGCTTCTCCCTCTGGAAGGACAGGCACTGGCCGGCTGTGCTGAGGGAGGACGACGGAGCTCCATAACCCAGGCCAGGTTATGGTTCACTAAGTTCAGTGTGCCGGCAAGAGAATCGAATCCGAATAGGTCCTGGCCCCCCCTTGCACATCCCTCACCTCACCTCTGGCCCGGACACTACCCCCGGGGTCTTCCCCCTGAGGTGTGGTAACTTGAGCAATTTCTCCTCAGTGTGTCCTCGGGTTACCAGACTACAGGGGGCCACCCAGCCTCGGGAGCCCTGCAGAGCTACTGCCTCCCGATTCCCCACACAGCCCTGGCTGCTCGTGCGTATTATACAAAACCCCAGTTAAAAGACATTGTTGTTGAATTATCCTGTATCTTACCCACAGCTTTCTAAAAGGACATATTTTGATCTTTTTTTTTTTTTAATTCTTTGACAGCCAAACATTATGTCTGCTGTCTGTTGTGTGACAGTAGGAACTGTGTAACCCCACTTACTTCCCCTTTTGCCTTCCTATTAGGAAACTTTGAAACTAAATTCTATGTCTGGCTGCAGTTAATTATGAGCTCACTGTGACCTGGTCAGGTCCGTTGCTCTGATCCCTGGTGACTGAGCCAGGTTAGCCGTATATAACGTATATACTGTCCCCCATTGTGAGGTCGGCACAGCACACACACTGAGCAAGGAACATGACTGAGCCAAGTGAGATCTCTGGCCTCATGGATGTGCCCAAGGCACTCTCCACGGAGGGGCCCGGAAGACTTGGGGGAAAATGTGGGGCTTCTGGCCTCATGAGAGTGTTTACAAGGCACTGTCTTCACACAGGACCCAGAGAGGACAAGAGACCAGCTAAAGGAAGGGACTTGGGGTTAAGCTCCCCATTCCCCTGCTTTGCCCCCAGATAATGACAGGGTGAGAACCCCTCCCCCCACACACACCCGAGAAATCTGAGGAACAAATGAGTTTTCAGAATGAAAATCACCGTGGGCAGAAGGATGACCGTGCTTCCCTCCCTCCACTGAGTGCTCGGAGGGAAAAAAAGGTGGCAGATGCAGGAACCGCCTTGTTCCTCCAGCAGGTGGCACCGTTGCGGCTTGGAAATCCAGGTTGGTGGGAAGGGGCCATCCCACGCTGGATGGAAGCCGCTGTAGCCCAGTTCCCAGCCCGCCAGATGGGAAGGAGTGACTTTATTGTTCCCTAGAGCTATGCCAGCTCTGTTGCCAAGTGTTCTGGAAACTTCCAGGATATGCCAACTCACAGGCAAATGATTATTAACATCCTGAGATGCCGAGGAACAAAGTGAAAATTAAGTTCCACCTTGCTCCCCCAGGCCCCGACCTTTTCCCCAAAGCGCTGCTTCATGTCACTTCTTGGTCCCACAGGGAGGTACAATCTGACTTCATCCACTGAGCCCACCAGTATAGATCAAGCATGGTTCTGGGGACCAAGCATTGTCTTAGCCATGATGGACTGAGTTAAAATGCGGGGGCCACTACCTTTCCAATGGACCAGGACATGGGACTCATAATGCTTCCTTACCGAGCATCCAACAATGACTGCTGCACCAACAGTAACCCTGCAAACCCTCTGAATGCTTTGCATGCTCCAGGAGCTGTGACGGCACTTTTTTTTTTTCTTACCTTGCTTAGCCTCACACCATTCCTGTGGGGCACATGCTGTTGTTAACAATGTCCTTTCCTGGATGAGGTTGCTCTAGTCAGATGGCACTTCCTTTTTCTTTTTTTTTTTTTTTAAGATTTTATTGGGGAATTGAGGGAGGGGAACAGCGTTGGGGAATCAAGGAAGGGGGACAGACAAGTTGCTGTCCTTTTGTTCTTCAGACTAGTTGTGGAGGACACTGCTTCACTGGCCCATGTTGATATTATCATTGCACTCTTCCTGGGTGAGGCAGTCACTCGCCAGCCATTGGATGGCCGCTCATGGCGGCTCACGGCAGCTCACGCCGGCTGCCGGCCACTCACAGTAGCTCACGGCAGCCCACTGCAGCCTATGCATTTGCCAGCAACTCACGGCAGCCCAGCTCCAGGTTGAGCTGTTGTTCACCATCTTAGCTGTAGAGGGCGCAGCGTCACTGGCCCTCATGTGGGATCCGAACCAGGGCCCTGCTGCTCAGAGCTGGCATCCCAAGCCAACTCTTAACCAATGTGCCACTCGGCCGGCCCCCAGATGGCACTTTCTCAGCAAGGCCCTTTGAACACCCCATCCGCACACCCTCTCCTGATCTCCTCACTTTATTCTCCATAGTGCTCATCATGCATATGCTTTATTTTGTGGGTCTGCGTTCTCCCACTGGAATGTAAAGCTCCACATGGGCACGTATGGGGCTTATTAAATATTGGGTGAATGACTGAATGAACCCTGGCGTGTTCCTGTCCCAGAGGGACGCGGTACCCATACCCCAGTCCAGAACCTGGGCCTCCTTCACGGAGGCTCGCGTGAATCCAGCACTGTCTGAGCTACAAGTCTGCATATCGTCTCTGAATTCACATAACTGCCCTGGAAAGTATAGGTTCTATTATTATTTTACAGACGACAGAACTGAGATTAAATCCGTTGCCCCAAATCACAGGCTTATCGATGCATCTGGGGGATTAGAATTCAGGCAGCCCGACTCCTCTGGTGCCCTTTGTTTAGGGGTGACGCTGAGAAGGAAGAGGCCCTGGAAAGCCGTTTTCTCATTCTAGGTGACTGTAGTCACGTACAGCGAGTTAGGGGTGAGTGCCATTTCCTTAATAAGCAAGAACAAGAAAATGAATATCTTTTTTTGTTCAACTGCTGAAGACACTAAAAATGGAAAAAGAGAGAGATTGAGAGGGAGAGACCCCTACTGACACCTTTGAAAGAGGAAAAGATATGATTTTTACTTTTTTTTAATCAGAACATTTTCCAATGGCCTCTTTCAAATCCCGACTGGCCTAAGATGCTGCCTCAGCTCTCAAGGAGGCGTGCTTACCTAGGAGAGCCCCTCTACTACTTCTCTGGCCTCCCCACCCATTGCGCTTCCTCCCTCAGGACAAAAATAGGCGCTGATACAACAAAGGAGACCAGGAGTTCTCCAATCCATGGTTTCCTGTCCAAGGCCGCCAGGTAGCAAGGCCCACTGGGAATGGCCAACGTGCTCTGTGAGGCGAGCCTATTTTTACTTTTGTTGTTTGATGGGGGGTGAAGACTTGGTGACAACTAGGAAACTTCTTAGGCAGCAGGCAACAGGCTATCAGGACTGGGTTCTCACAGGGCCTCGGGGGCAGGCAGATTGCAGGGAGCTGGGATTGCGGGTAGCAAACGCTTTCTGGCTCTAGGGGGTCCAGAAAACATCCGCCTCCCTAACAGAACAGCCTTGATTACCCAGAACACAACCAGAGGCTTAGACAGGAATTGGCCAACTGTGGTCCACAGACCAAGTCCATCCCCTCGACCTGTTTCTGCAAATACGAGGTATGATCAAAAAATACGGTGAATGTTTAAATTTTTAAAAAATTTATTACAGTAAAAGACAGATTGCCATTAGTTGTACTGTCGTGGCTGCCTCGATGTCCTGAATGGATTAAAAACATTTACCTTTCGTGGTCATTTTGACTGTGGGGAAGAGCCAGAAGTCGCACGGTGCCAGATACGGTGAATAAGGTGGATGAGGACACACCGTCATGTTTTTATTTGACAGGAAATGTACGAGAAGCGATGTGTGACACGGAGCCTTTCCGTCGTCATCAACAAATATGGTGACTACTGCTGCCATCCAACAGAAAGGCAGGGATCTTCAATACGGGAAGTGATTGCTTTGAACCTTAGTAATGGTGTGTGACAAGTTTCAACTTGTTTGGTGCAGTTAGTCGGGTGTTGAGAGCTACGGTTGAGGAAGGAGTGTTTTAAAGTGTGTGGTATGGGGGAGAGGGGTTATCACTTTGTGAGGGGTGAAATGTCTAACTATTACGTTGTTTTGTATACCTGAAACTAATTTTTTTTTAAGTCAGCTTTATACTATTGGGTTGTCAGAACAGTCATGATGCATTTTTGCAACGAAAAACATAGAAAAAATACATCATGACTTTTCTGACAACCCAATAGTTACCTGCTCAAATTAATTAGATCTGCCACTTTCTAGCTATATGACACTGAACATATTTAATCTGTGTCTCACTTTCTGTAATACAAGCATAATACCTACACTCAGCAAACAGCCTGGCACAAAAACTAGGCTCAATAAATGTTAGCTATTATTACTGAGTCAGTCACCAAAAAAAAATTTTTTAAAATAAAGTGTGCAGTAAATCATCCTCCATCATGACAACATTCTGTCACACATCGCTTCTGGTACGGCAATTGCTGTCAAATAAAAACATTATGGTGTGTCCTCCTCCACCTTATTCACTGGATCTGGCACCATGCCACTTCTGGCTCTTCCCCAAAGTCAAAATAATCCCGGACATCAAGGCAGCCATGACAGCACAACTAAAGTCACTCACAAAAGAGGACTTCCAGAACTGCTTCAGACAGCAATAAGAATGATGGGATAAGTGTGTTCGAAGCGAGAGGGATGAATGGCAGTGTATCTTTCACTGTAATAATTTTCTTTTTAATTTAAGTATTTGCCGTATTATTTCATCACACCTCTTACGTACACTGTTATTGACACACAGCTACACCCGTTCATTCCTTTGCTCACTGTCTGTGACCACATTTGTGCTACAAGGCAGCATTCATTGACTAATTGCGATGTGGACCCTCTCGCCCACAAAACCTAAAATACTCTCTGACCCTTTACAGAAAAGGTTTGCCAAATGCTGATCTCGAATATACACAGAAACAAAGCCCTGAGAGTTAAAACAGGTGGTAGTGTCATCTATGAATTCACATACCTGCCCTGTAAAGCCTAGGTTCGTTTAGTCACTGTAGTCACCTGAGCGCCTCACAGCTCCACACGCAGAGCTCCATGCAGTGCATCCACAGTCGTTCTCTTTGAGATCCCATTTCTTAAGTGGGATCGATCGCACACCTATTTGAGGTACGTTGAAAGGCTATGCCAAGGGTCAAAATGGAAACCAGCTCCTAGAGTGACAGTTATTTGTAGACCAAAAAAAAACACCCTACAGATGTGATATGACCCAGCTACAGCTGGAAGCAAGCACAGAGCTGGTGAGCTTGACACTCAAGAAATGTGCTTAGGAACCATCCAACAAGTCCCTTCTGTGGGGTTTGGGGTGGGGGGTGGGGGTGGGGGTTGAGCTAGAGTGGAAGGGTAGAGCTCCTGAGATCTAAAAGAACCACTGTCTGCCTGTATAGACCTTAGGCAGAGAGGAGACCTGCGTCCCCAGCCATGTTGGCGCCTTCTTTTGCTCAGCGTGGCCCTCACACCTGTGTGTCCTCACTTTACTGCTCCCTCGCCAAGATCTTCCCCCTGTTTCATGGCCCTCTTCAAATTCTACCTCCTCCGTGAAACTGTCCTGATGAATCAGAGCACCCCAGTCCTCAAGAGACTGTGTGGGTATCTGGGAGACTGGCTTCCAGGCACTTTGGAGGCTCTCTGGTTGTTTCCTGCCTCTCCGTATGTTTGTGCTGCCCAGAGGAGGCAGACGCGGAACTGGGCCTTGAGGGATGGCCAGGAGGTGGGTGTGTAGAAAGGCTCTAAGGTGGCAGAAGTAAACGAGCAGTGGTTCAGAAGACAAGGAGGCCGTGGAGAATGGAGGAGCCCTGGAGTTCCATGGGGACATTTCTGTAAGCAGAGAGAGCAGTTGGTGGTCCGTGAGGCCCTGGGACTTGACCAAATAAGGACCTGATCGAATGTTCTTGAGCCGGGAAATATGTGATGGGAGGAGGATTTAAGCAGCCACAGGCTAGGACCCACTCAGTCCTTCTTCCCTCCTCCTGGGACCCCTAGGGAATTCCTAGGATGGACACATCTTCCACAGTGGCCAGAGAAGGAAGTCCTGTTACTTTGTTAGGGCCAGGCCAGGGTCTGTTAAAAAACAGGACTTGCCCCTACTCCCCAACCCTGTGGAGAGGTCGTCTGGTCTGTACCCTGCTTTGGGCCAGACCATACCCAGACCCTTTGCTGTGTGCCAGAGGGCTGGATCCGTCAGGCGGGAGGGAGCCCTGGAGAGTGAGAGGCTTCATGTGCCCAAGCAAGGCCAGACTGAACTCTGCCTCCGTCTCGGCCTTGGCTGGGCTGAGGACATCTCACGAAGAAGAACTGCCCTCCTAGCCCTGCTTCGGAATGGCTTGGACTCAGGACAGAGAGGTCAGCAGAGGTGCTGTGCACAGTGCTGTGAGCAGGCCCGAAACCGGCCTATGGGGACCCTGTCTGTGGATGCTCAGAGGCAGACCTGCCCCCCCGCACCCACTCACCCCCCAGTGATTCAACAGTCCCTGCCAGGAGAGGCCCCCGAAGCCCAAGATGAGCAGGGTCACCCCGCCTGCAGCCCTGCCGTCCATTCCTAGAGCAGTTTCCAGGGCTGGTGGCACAACTCCCCGGCCGCCTTGGTGATGTCCTGCTGACTTGGGCTGGGCCTAGTTAAACAAGGTTGCGCTCTGGTCCAGAACTTTTCTTCCTTTGTGCTTGGTCAGTGGAAGGAGCAGCTGAGGCGGGGGGAAAAGGAAGGTGTCGCTAAGGGTGTGAAGCATCCATTATTCCTTTATTAGCCAGCGTGCCATTTCTGGTCGCGTTCCCCTTCCTGGCGGCGGTGAGCTTGGAGGCGGAGAAGCCGGCTATTTTCGTTTACCCCTAGCTTCTCTCACTGGGAGCAGGCGGCCGCCGAAGAGGGGGCGGGGGGGCGGACAGGGCTACGTGCTCTCCAGCAGGCATTTGTGAATGGGCCCCAGCTCCCAGGCCGCCCCAGACGCGCTGACTCTCACTGGCTGGACACCGTTGTTCCTAGCACTGCAGTGGCCAGGCAGGAGGAAGCTTTCTTCTGGCCCAAGAACAATGCCAGGGTCAGCCCGGGGACCTCCCTCCTACACCCTCTTCCTTCCATTGTGAGCCACTACACAATCCCAGGCCGCTTGGCTCTGCACAGCGGGCAGGAGGGGGGATGGGCCCAGGAGAGGTTAGCAACCTGCGCGCCACCTTCAGGCTTGCCCCCGCTTTCCAGGCTGGGCCAGCGTTCTGGAGGCAGCATGTGGACAGACAGACCAAGCCTATGCCATCGGTTCCCTGTGCTTTGCAAGGGGCTGCCAGCAGGGTGAGGCCACTGACTGGAGGGCACCACTCCCTCCCTCTGCCCCCACTGAATCATAGCATGTCAGGGCTGGAAAAGGTCCAGACCTTCTGCCCATCACTCCATTACACAGACTAGGAAACTGAGACCCAGAAAGGTAAAGGTTTTATCAAACTTCTTATTGCCCTGCTTAAAAAAAATTTTTTTTAACTTTATTGGGGAACAATGTGTTTTTTCTGGGACCCATCAGCTCCAAGTCAAGTTGTTGTTTTTCCATCTAGTTGTGGAGGGTGCAGCGCAGCTCCAAGTCCAGTCGCTGTTTTCAGTCTAGTTGCGAGGGTGGCTCCCACCATCCCATGCGGGAGTCAAACTGGCAACATTGTTAAGAGCACACGCTCTAAAGAGCACACGCTCTAACCAACTGAGCCACCTGAGGCCCGTGGGAAATGCCCAGACTTCCCTTGACCGCCAGTGTCCGCTAGCCTTCCAGCCTTCTCTCCTGTGACTCCACAATTTGTGCTCTAGGCTTGTGACTAATTAATAGGCCCTTGATCCAGCAGCACTGGTCCCTGCCTCACTTGTCCTTCCCGCTTCATTTGCCTGCCTGCCGCATACCTGCTCATCAGAGACCGACTGAAGGTCACCTCCTCTGTGCAGCCCTCCCTGATAACCCACTTCCTTGTTGAATCATCTGGGCTCCTCCAGCACTTAATAGCTACCTATAGAAGGGCTGCCCCTCCACGTTACTGGTGTGTATGTATGTCTCTTCTACACATACACACCTCTCCCCACAACACACACTCCAAATCCTGAGGGCTGAAAACATCGTCTTCACTTTTGCAACCCTTAAGACAATGGTTTTCAAAGTGTGGTCCTCAGACCAGCAGCATCCGTGTCATGTGGGAACTTGCTGGCAGTGCCCATTCTCAGGGCCCCCCCTTCACTCCTACTGATCAGAAACTCTGGGGGTGGGGCCCAGAAACTGTGTTTTAACAAGCTCTCCAGACAAATCTGCTGCCCATTCAGGTTTGAAAGCCGCTGCCTTGGAACCTACTTCCAGACAGTTGTGCCCTTAACCATTTCTTCTTTCCCTTGCCCCCTCTTTTTTTCTTTTGTTAATTGAGATATATTTGATGTGCAACGTTGTGTAAGTTTAAGGTGTACAATGTTTCAATTTGATACATTTAATGGCAATATGATGGCTATTGTAGCATTAGCGAGCACCTCTGTCATGCTACATAATTATCATTTCTTCTAGTGTTGGTAAGAGGTAAGAGCTAGTCTCTTAGCAAGTTGAATGTTTATAATACAGCTTTGTTGTCTAGCTTAACAATTTCTTGATAATTTAGTAAGTGACGTCACCTATCTGTCCCCTTCTGTGTGCTGCCAAAATTTTTTGGTGTTTGTTTTCTTCACAATTGTTTTTGCTTCAGTGAAGGACAAAGAATCTTGCCCTATTTGTCAACCAAGGATGTAGATTTGCAAAGGGCTGAGTGATTCAGGAACAACACAGTCCCCAAACTCCAGTGCCTGTTCCTGTCACTAGCCATGCCCCAGATGACCCGTTGGCCCTGTCAACAGCCCTGGGTGGGCCTCTGCAGATTAGGGTTCCTGGGGAGCTCATTACCTTCCCGCCCATCGAGGGAGAAACCTCAGGAGAGCCCCCAGTGATACTGCATGTTTGTAGGTAGTCAAAGTCAGCGCCTGGGGTGGAGATGTGGGCAGCCGACATTCAGAGATAGCTGGAAAGTGCTGGACTGATCATTTTGGCCTTTTTCTTTTGGTCACATCGCTTCTGTGTGCAGACTTCACCACCCTCAGTGTGTTGGGCGGTGGCTGGTGGAGATAGAGCTCAGAGCCTCTGTCAGCAGCAGACAGTGATACTGACGCACACTTGGTGGAGGAGGAAGTTGACCTGGGGACAAGTCAACAAACACTACCTTCTATCTACAAAGGGAATAATCAAAAGTTGACATTACATAGACTATAAATAATAACAGTAATGTGGTTGCAGGCTTAGCCAAACAGACGATGGAGAGGCCAGATATTGCCGTCGTGTTCAGAAAACAGCCCTGGCCTTTCCCTCTGAGGTTCAGCGCTCTGACTTTTAGAGCAGAGGGCTGAGAGGACAGAACAGTGCCCCAGGGACATGTCCTGCCTCTAGGCCTTGCCTCCCCACAGCGAAATAGGAGTGGAGGTTTTGCCATCCTTCTGGGCCCAACGCCACACCCACCCACCCTCACTCTTGGGCTGCTTCTGGAGGAAAGACCTAGTTCGATTATTAAAGCATCATGTGTATTTTTATGTTCTCAAAAAGACCCTCACTGTTCCTTTTGGCACCCATCCCCTGGAGGGTTCAGGAAGAAGTTTGGCCTCCCCAGTCACGTGGCAGGGCCATATGCAGCTCGGTTCCCTTCCTCTTCCTCCACTTTCCCAGGGTTTATAAACCTGGAGGACTTTTTTTCCCATTATCGATGGGGAATTTAATTTAGCATGTTTGCTGCTTGTGACTTGGAGTGTGTTTCTTCTGGGTCCCAGAGGTCTGCCGGCCTGGCAGGAATCCAGGGAAAGGTAAATAAAGTGGTGGCCACGTGCTCCTCTAGGACAAGCGTGGTGACAAGCTATGGGCTGCCGCGCTGAGGATTCTGGGGCCTGGCTCCTCCTGGGACACCACGAGGCCCACAGCAGTCAGCTCACAGCAGCCACTCGCATGGACTTGGGTTTCACCCTCTGCCTCCGTGGCTCATGTCCTCATCTCCAGAGTGAGTGCATCGGAGCAAATGGTCCCAGGAGCCGTTTCCACCTCGTACATTCCGTGGTTCTAACTGTGAGCTCAAACGTGTCGGTACCATGTGAGGTCCTTGGTGCGGGTGGGATTCAGGAAAGGTGGGCTCTTGAAGAGACTTCACACCTTCCTGGAGATGTGGGCCCCAAAGGTTTAGATCCATCCATACAGTTTTTCCAAAAGGAAGTTGCATGCCTGGGGTTTAAACAAATTACGTAAATAATACTAAAAGAGTACCAAAAATTAAATAATACTAAATACTTAAATAAGACTTCAAAAATACTACAAATTAAATAATACTAAAGGGCCTATAACAGAAAATAGCGACTCCCTGCCCCGTTCTTCCTTATTATACTGGTTCCATTCCTCACAGGAACTACTGTGACCTTTTTTTTGTTATTTTTTTTCTGGTGTGCCACCATATTTCTAACGTGTGTGTGTGTGTTTGTGTGTGTGTGTGTGTGTGTGTGTGTACATATATTTTTTTTTAAATATCTAATGTTTATAATTTCTGATATACTGTTCTTTTAAACTGTGTCTTTTAAATTGTATCAATTTTCGATATTATCCGCTGACCACCTATAATGGTAGATAAGAATTTTGTTCTTTTATACCCCTATCTTCTCAATATAGTTATAGCAAATCTTAGTTAAATTTTTAGTCAGTTTATTACTTCATTATTGAACCCTACTTTTATTTTTATTTTGGAAAAAAAAATCAGACTTATAGAAAGGTTGTAAAAATAATATAGAGAATTCCTGTATACCCTTCACCTGGATTCCCCACATGTTAACGCTTACCATGCTTGCTTTAGCATTCTCTCTGCATAATTTCCTTATTTTTTTCTTGACAGCTTGAAGAATCCGTTGCAGAAAAGGATTCCACTTTAACTCTAAGTGCCTTAATGTGTTTTTCTAAAAACAGGGACATTCTCTTAGATAACCAGTTTCATTATCAAAACCAGGAAATTAACACTGATAGAATACTATTATATAATCTACAGACCTCATTTACATTTTGCCTATTGTCCCACTAATATCTTTTAGAGCTAAAGATACAGTTGTTTTGTTTTCTGGTTTAGAACCCAATGTACAATCACATTTTGCTTTTAATTGTCATGTCCCTTCAGTCCCCTTCAACTTTCTTTGTCTTTCAAGACCTGGGCATTTTTGAAGAGTGTGTACAGGCCGGTTATTTTGTAGAATGTCCATCAATTTTGGCTTTTCTGATGTTTCCTCCTGAATAAAAAATGCCATGAAAGAGGGACTGTGTCCCCAGTGCATGTTTTTAGGAAGCATACAATATTGACTTGGCGACATGACATTGACCACCACCTACCTGTTCATCGGGTGGTAGCTTCCAGGCCTCACCACTATAAAGTTACTCTTTTTCCCTTTGTAATCAGTAAGTATCTTGCAGGGAGATATTTGAAACCGTGTAAACACCCTGTTTATGATAATAGGCTTACCCACTAGCTTTAAGCACTCATTGATGATTCTTGCCTGTTGAAATGTCATCATGCTGGTTGGCAAATGGTGACTTTTCTAATTCTGTCTGCATTTTTTTAGTTGGCTTTCTGCTGTCAGAAAGATCTTTCCTTTCTCCCCTATTTATTTATCTAGCTTTTATCTGTGTATTTATTTATGTCTTGGCGTAAAGATTTATGTTTTTATGTTTTCGCTTCATTCTAAGGGTTATCATCCACTAGTATTATTATTTATTCTGCTGCTCAAGTTGTCCCACATTTGACCAGTGAGAGCCCGTCCAAACTCATGTCTGTGTGTTTCTAAAATGTCCTCATTGTTCGTTGAGTACTACCTTACTTGCTGGCACCAGACGTTGTTCTGGCCTTAGCGGGTACTCTCTGCCTCACCCTGGAATCCACCAGCATCCAGGGAACCCTGGTACTTTTTAGTGGATGGTTTTTAGAAACCCAGATCCAGGCGCTAGGTGTGCTCGTTGCTACTCAGTCCCCTTGTATTCCGGACCCTTTCCTCTCTCCCGTTTTCTGAGCACCTGTGTTCCCAGGGCCAAAGCTTCTTTTATTCAGCTTCTCCAGAAAATAAACCTTGAGCCTTTGTTCTGGGGTGAGGACTGAGAAGCCTTATGGCTGTGTGTGATGGGGAAGGGGTCAGGTGGAGCCCCACGTTCAGACTTGGACCCAGTTCTGCTATTTCCACCCAGCCCCTGAACCCTGCCCTTGGAGTACCTGGGACCCCAACCTCTGAGCAACCCCTCAGGTTTGCAGGCTTAGTCAGCCCATTGCTCATCAGCGACCCTGTCTGCTAAGGTACCTGCGACTCCTCCACTCCCTTTCTGTCTCCCCTATGTTTGTCGAAATCTGTTTTCTTGGTCTGTGTGCTTTTGTGGGTTCGTAAATTTTAATTAATGAGAGGGGGAGTGGAAATAAGTGCATGTGGTCACTCCATCATGTTGAGTCAGAAGTGCAATTTGGTTGGATTTAAGTCATCAGGGATCTAGGGAGAGTGCGCAGGTGACACTGAGCTGAACACGCTTATTGGGAGCAGCAGTGGGAACGGATGTCCTAAGAGTAAAGGGATGAAGTGATCTAGTCTCTGAGTCTGGGCATGTGGCTGAGGCCCTGGACGTGTTGTCACTGGGGTTAGGATATAAAGGGGGCGGCAGGATGTACCTGAATGCCAATACATAGACTCTTTTCTTTCCTGTTGTTCAAAGACCTCTAGGGGCCTGGGACGTGCACACACACACACACCAGCTGTCTGAGGGGCCTGGGAAAATCATCCTGGACTCAGACCTGACAGAGCTTTGCTGCCATGCGGGAGCCGAGAGCCACCAGGGCACGTGTGTTCTGGCACCCAAGGATAAGGCTCTGCTGCCCAGCCATTTAGGATTCCAGCCACGCCCTGCCTAGCTTTGCACTTGACCCCTTCTGGTGAGAAAGACTCTCCCCAAGAAAGCCCCCAGGATGCTGGGAACAGGGCTCTTGTCCAGTGCCACACCTGGGACAGGGCTGGGCATACAATCAGAGCTTAGTAAATCACAGTACCATAGATAGTTGCTATCATAGCAGAGCAAATGTATGAGCCAACTATGCACAGAGGAGGGGCGATGCTTCCTCTTAGGAGTGCCCCGCGCAGTTGCAGGTCACCAGGTCAGGCTGGCCCCTCTCCTTCTGTAGCTGACTTAGCCTCTCCCCTTGGGCCTTACTAAGAAACGTTACCCCACCCCCACCCCCATGGTAGACTGGCTCCAGCAGGCCTCATATAAAGTACAGGCTGTCCCTGCCTTTTGCCAATTCGCATTTCAACAATCCACGCATTCTGCAGTTCCTGAAAACCATTTGTGTCGAACTTCTGGTAGCTCTAATCTCCCTACTTGGGAGTTCCTGCTCATTTCTGGAAATGTTGAAATAAGCAAGTGTGCCCTGAAGGGCAGGCAGGGCAGTTTTGTTGGCATCACGCATTGCACCCTAGTGCTCAAGAGCAGCGCCCCAAAGAGCCCAGCATGGGAGACAGAGGGCTAGTCTGTGCGCAGTGCCATCAGCATCTCCTGTCTCAGGAATACAAAGCCCCTAAGGACAAGGACTCTCTATCCTATCCCGTGGAAGCACCCCATTTCTAGCCCATCACTGGCAAGGAGTCATCCATGGACAAGTTGTCCCCTCAGACCCCAAAGGGCGGGTTAAAGCTGGGGTGTGCATGGAATGCGGCTGGTGGGGGGAGGGGGTCAGAAAAGCCTGAGCACAGGAGTAGGGGCCAGCAAGGATGGATATTTGGACCAGCTGGCGAGGACACGGGCCACTTAGCTGCCTCAGCCTGGTGCAGGCGTGAGGAGTAGCCAGCGCCGGGCAGTAGAGTAAGCATCGAAGTCTCCCTGGGCATGCATCTTGGAGACCACCTACCCAACATCCTAAACCGCAAGGAAAGCATTCTAAACACGTCACAGTCCACAGGAAAACTAAGGCCCCTCCGTGGGGAAGGGCTGCACCCCAGGGCACACAAGCCAATCCAGTGACAGATCTGGGGTCCAGAATCCTCAGGTCGCTGCTCTCCCCACACATCCCGCAGTTTCATCTATGATGAATTCTCATGATTGGTCCTTGTCTAAGGCTCCTAGGACATCTGTTCAATTATTTATTCTAGAATTTCCCTAGGGATCAGCATCACTAGATGTCTCTGAAAAGGCTTCATCACTAAAGTGTCTGCACATCAAACGTTCTATAGAAAGGAAATTAGAAGAAAGCAAAGGAAATCACAACCAGAGCGGCCTCTCCCTCTCTGTACCCCCAGCCCCCACGTGAGCCAGCACAGAGGCCAGCTAAGTGGCTAACAGCAGCTGTGACCCCCAAGCCAGGCACTCCGTGAGGCCTTCTCCTCAGCCCTGCCGGGCACAGGGAGACGAGGGCCGTCCAGAAAGATTTCGTGGATGGGGCCTTCGTAAACACCACGGAGGAGGGTTTTCTGCCCTGTCATCGGCACGCCCCATGTCATCAGCCGCATCACATCCTCTCGTTGGTCTCTGTCCCAAATTCTGAGCTGTCAGGCAGGCCTGTGAGTCCATTTTTAGCCACTAAAGAAGGCTTTTCGTACAGTGCTCTAGTACCTGGAGCAGCCCTGCCACTGTCCAACAGGGCCACTTTGTGCAAATCAAAATTAGAAAGAGGTGTCAACACACTTGATAGCCTCTGTCTGAAATTGTCAGAATGATTCAAATCTATATGACGACCCGAGAGGCGAGGACCACCTCCTGGAGTCATGCAAAGCATGCGTCAACAGCAGGCTGTTCCTCCTTTTAAGCAAATTTCACAAACAGAAGCCTGAGTCGAATACCGAGGTCATTAATTCATTTTATAGAAGGCCAGACTTCGAGCTCAGAACTTTTCCAACTCAAGAGAACCCCTCCTTGGAGAGTAATCTCTAACAGCCAACAAGGCGAGGTACTCAATTCTATTTCTTCAAAGAGGAGGAGTCACAAGACCATAGTCTTATAGGCCAGTACAGAATAGTCTTGAAAGGAACCTCAAGGTCGTCTAGTCCAGCTCCTTTCATGCTGCAGTTGAGAAACTTGAGGCCCAGACAGACATTCCTGCTCTGAGCACAGAGCCCTGCTCCTCCAGAGGCAATGAGCTGAATTCTAGAGGCTGTTGTGAGTCCGAGGGCCCCATCCCTGGGAGAGAGACCCCTGCAGTCTAGGAGGGTCTGAGTGCAGAGGGGATTTTCACAGAAGAAAAGCTGCTGCCTCGTTCCCCAAATTCTTGAGAGCCCTGAGAGACCCTAGTGGATGACCTCCTTCACCTGTTCCGGTCAGAGGTCATCCGTGTAGCACACAGATTCTCCTTATGGAAATGTAAGTGATATTTGGTAATGCATGGGGGCAGTATGTCATTCCTTTTGAGGAATTCATTGCAAAGACCCTCAGCAAAGTTGGCCATAAGAAGCAGACATTCTGAGAGCAGAATCTTCATGGGCCTGGCCCATACACCCCATACACCCCACCTGGCCCAGCCAGGCATGGTGGCTGGTCAGACACTGCTCCCCTGAGGGGCAGTTGTCCCGCCTCCACCTGTCGCAGCGTGTGTATGTGCACACAGACACAGACACAGACACACACACACACACACACACACACACACACACAAAGTATTCTCTCAACGTGCTAAAAATGTTGCGAACAGTTCATTCTTGTTCTTGACCTACGACCCCTAGAACAGCTCAGTGGCCTCTGGATCATTATTTCGCTTCAAAGTGTACCCTCCAGGTCAAGTCAGAAACATTTGGTTGGCAAGAAAAGAGAAGACGTTCCTTGATGTGGCCTTTCCTGGCGGGAAGAAAAGGGACATTGTTCCAGCAGGCTGGTGTGTGGTGTGGTCAAGGAAACGAATCCCGGCCCCTCGGTGAGGTCCTTTCAGGACACCCCAAAGGGCGGCAGCACCGGTGGCTGGCCACATGGGTCGGGCTGGCCACTCAGGTTGGGCAGCAGCACAGGATGTCCGTGCACTAGAGGAGGAAACCTGATTGACTGAACATAGAGGGTCAGACACACCAATCCTACAGATGGAGGCAAAGGAGGACCTTGCTTGGTCACTGGGGAAACTGGGCAGGGGGACCTCTCTGTGCTACAAGAAGAGATGATCCAAAAACCTCGAGGCGATTCAAAGAGTCAAAAGTTAGTGACTAAGAAGAGCGTCTTCCTTCAGTCCTACTGTTAGCGTGGTGTGACTCTATAGCTCCCTCTGCAAATCTGGAAAGACCTGTTCTCAAGGTCTCCGAAATGAGGTGCTGTGTCCCCCTCTCAATCCTTGCTGCACATTAGAATCAGTTGGGGAGCTCTTTAAAAAATGCCCATGCCTGAACCCCACCACAGACAAATCAGAATCTCTGGGCAGTGGGTCCTGGGCATTATTTTTACAGCTCCCAGGTAAATCTAATGTGCAGCCGGGGTCTGCCCTAAGGTATTAAGGATTTATCCTCTTTCCCCATGCTGTACGATGTTTGCATCATAGAAAAACAAAGGGTTAGCCAGGACTTGATCCAAACGTATAAAGCATGAGTTCAGTGACCTCTGCCTTCTTGATGTTAATCACACTTGGCCTTGCATAATACTCATTTATTTTCTCTGTCATAAAAGGATGTAGGATTTCTTCAGACCAGGGAGGGTGTCTTGTTTGCTATTGTATTTCACACGGAGGGTGATCTATCCCCCACCCCCATCTTCATCCTTCACCGTAACCAGTCCATTTTACAGCAAAACCTTGGATTGCGAGTGACTTGGTTTGCAAGTGTTCCGCAAGACGAGCAAACATTTCTAATGCGTTTTAAGTTGGTAAACGAGCAATGTCTTGCAATACGAGTAGTTATGCTCGCAAACCAAGGCATTACCATATTCTTAAATGTTTATAGACGTTCCTCCTTCCATCCCTCTGTCGCTTCCCTCATTCCTACCTTAGCCGTTGTTGTGCCTTGTCTATTGTGGCAGCCTCCTAACTAGTCTCCCTGTGTTTGACTTATACTCCTTAAATCCATCCTCCATGTTACCTCCAGCATGATCTATAAAGTATGCAAATCTAGCTGTTTTGCTAATGTGCTTAAGCCTTTAAGGCGCCTCCCCATCACACGTAGGACCAAGCTCCCAGCATGCAAGGCTTCCCCAGTCCAGCCCCTGCTCGCCTTTCAGATTTGGATCCCACATTTCCCCCATCATGCACCCTGTGTAACAGCCACACTGGACTCATTGTGGGGCCCTACCAGGCACCCCGTCTTCACTTGGTTGATTGGTTGATCTGTCATAAGCCAGTGCCTGGCATAGGTGGGGACTGGCTATGGTGAATAGACCGTGAACAGGGAGTAAACACACAACAGCCTGGTACACACCACAACATGCACGAGACCCAAAGGCATCATCTAGGAGTCAACACAGGCTTCTGTCCTGCCCCATCCCCTCCAAGCTGGATGACCTTCACCAAGTACGTTTATTTCTCCATGTCCTCATCTCTAGAACACGGCTGAAGAAATTTACCCCCTGCCTGCCATCATCTCAGAAGGTTGTCATGAGAAACAAGCAAGGTGATTGTTGAGGAAGTCCTTTGAAAACTGAGGCACTAGTCAACCTAAGGGCTTCTATGAGGGCATCAGTAAATGGGTGTCCCATCTGGCAGCGCACTGGGGCCTGTTGGAAGTCACTCGCCGTGTAACACTGCACACGTGCTTGTGAGCAGGGCAGGCGTGTTGGTGGCGACACTGGCGTCTTCCCTCAATGGTTTTATAAAAGGAATCAAGTTAAGGAAATGTCTTGGAATAGACAATATTCCTAACTTCCCCCAAAATAACTTCAGTGGAAACAATTGTGGTAACATCCACTCTATAGTTATTGTTTCGGTCTATTGCTACATGGGAAAAATCTCCCGGCGTTTCCAACTCAACTGGGAATCGACTTGACTTCCAGAGGCCTGGAAACAAAAGAATTATGCTCAAGGGCTGCTGTGGGTCTTCATGGCCCACTGGAGCTGAGGACAATCCCAGGGCTTGTGTACAGTTGAGCTTTTCCTCTCAACTTCCCTTTGGGAGTCACGTTTGCTAGAGACCTTGGTATTTTCCCATAGGTAACTTTTGGGCGGGGGGGTCATTATTACCAAAAGAGTTTATTGTAACAATACCTGAGATTCTAGATTTCCGTCCAGTAAGTTACATAGCCCAGTGTCCCAGATTTGAGAGCCGAGAATGGTCAGTCTCTTGTCCACCCTCACCAGTCCCCTCCTTTGAAAGGTCTTTCTTGATGTTCCGTTTTCCCACCTGCCCACAGGCACTCATCTCACCAGGCCTGGGTTATAGCCTCATCTGGTCTTCCTCTTACCAGTCTTTCCTCAGGAGAGAAATTGTCTGAGCTCCTTTGCCCAGTTCCCTGTCCTGTCACCTCTCTCTCTCTGACTCAAGAGGCAACACACGGCTCTCCACTGGCTCATGTGACACCGTCTGAAGCCCTCTGAAGGGCATGCATAAATCCCTGGAATCTTCCTTCATGACCTCATCCATGCTTACCATCCACCACGCCCTAACGGTTGCCCCCGATTTTTAAGGGCAACCCTGTTTTCCTGTCATTTTATTCTTTTCCAGAAACTTACCTTATTAATTGTGTGACTAAATATGTTTTGATTTTCTGCTTTTTTAAAACACCCTTTTTAGGCCCTTTCTTTCTTTCCGGCTCACCACACATAGTGGCCAGTTTCCTTGTTGCCTCTATCTGCTGAGTCCTTCCACCACCTCTAATTTTCTGCCTCTGATTCTCCCATCCTTCACTCTCTCATTTCTCCCTTCCTCTAAGAGGTGTTCCCTGGTTACTCCACTGGGACATTCTAGAACCTTCTTTCTGGTACCTACAGAAAGGTACTTCTCAAACATTAATGTAGGTCCAGAGGGCGTGCAGATCCAGACCCCATGCCGATTCTAATTTGGTGGGGCAGGAGCGAGGCCCAAATCCCCGCGTTCCTAACCGGCTCCCAGGTGATGCTGACACTGCCAGTCCATGGACCACACTTTGAGTAGCAGGACCTTATAACCATGGTTTCCAAATTTTGCTGCACATCAGAATCACCTGAGGGTTTTAAAAGAGAACGTGCCCGTCTTCTACCCTCAGACATTCTGATTTTATTGGCATGGGATACCACCTAGGCATTGGGAATTTTTTAATCTGCCTAGATGATTAGAGTGTACAGCAAAGTGTGGGAATCACTGCCTTATTATATAATGTGAATATGGCTAATCGTGTTTTTTATTTCATCTGTGGTTATCTTGTCTCCCTGCGTAGGTTACAATCCTCTTTAGGGCAGGATTTGGTCACCCTTTTTTTTTTTTGAGGATGGTTGATGGACTAACTGATTGACTGATGATTGACTATTAGGCTGTTAGGTGCTTTTCTGATGATTAACCCGTATTAATAGAGCATGGATTGCCAGTAGGGAACCGTACTAGAGTCAAGAGGGAATCCAGAGTGAGGAGGTCTTGGATTTTGCCAAAACATGATGCCATCTGCGCAACACCAGCCTGTGTTGGTGGCTGCCTGTGGACAATGGTGTCAAAGGCTCTGGCCATGCGTCCTGTCGGGAAAAAACAAACTCTACCATCCCGGCTCACTTATTCCAAAAACACTAACCACTGATTTTTTTTTGTTTCCCTTTTGGTCTAAGGCGGTGGTTTTCAACTCAACCACCCTTTAGAATCACCTGGAGCACTTCTAAAATCCCCACTGCCTGGGCATCACCCCAGGCCACTTGCATCGGAGCCTCTGGGGTGGGACCTGGGCACCTGGATGTTTGAAAGCTCCCCAGGGACCATCAGTGAGCAGCCAAGTTTGAGAGCCACTGACCTTAGGTTTTTATTGTTTGAAATGTAAATATAATCCTTTTATTCTCATCTCAGGGGACTGAGTTTATCAAGTCCTTCCCTGAAAGCAGGCCCCAATAGCAGTAGGGGGTGGAGAATGCGGTAATGCTGGGCACCTGTCAATCACAAGAAGTCACCACTGAGTGTGTGTGGTGGGGGGAGAGGCGGGGGACGCAGAGAGGGAAGACAAAATGCTACAAAATGCGCTTGGCCTCCCAGCATTTCTGTAGAGCTGGGGTAGATGAACAATGGTAGACGAACAATCCGACCGCCACCGGTTTTTATAAATAAAGTTTTATTGGAATACGGCTGGAAACTGTTGGAAGCTGCTTCAGTGCTATGCTATGGCTGCTTTTGCTATACAACCGCAGAGCTGAGTAGTTGTGACAGAGACCATATGGCCTGCAGAGCCTAAAATAGTGACTATCTGGCTCTTTGCAGACAGAGTCTGCCAACCTCTGCTCTAGAAAGTTGACCTTGCATGTACACTTCCTAGCTGCCGTTTATGCATCAACACAGATGCTCAGAATTCTTAAAACCACTTCTTGGACTCTTTGTAATTTTTGTGTTGCTCTTAAAGCAGGGCAGAGTGTCCTGATAGGTGTCAGAGAATAAGCCCTGGTTGAGCCAAGATCGGGGCGTCCTCACTCAGCCTGGTGGTGGCAGGTCTTGGATAGCCGGTGCTATGGGCTGCTGCCCTCTGGCCCCAAGCAACCACTTTGGGTTACCCCAGTGGGCCGTACACATGTCACGGCCTCCCTGTGGGCTATGAGGTGGGACAGTGGGGAGGCCCCACATCGAACCTGATGGATTTAAGAGGTCGGACAGACTGGGCTAGGAATGAGCTCCTCGCTGCCCAAGGAGGATGGAGTCAGGTGGAGGGGCTGCGGGAAGAAGAGGCATTGGAGATGGACAGACGAGACAGAAGATGAGAGCTGTGCTTACGCAGAGCAGGGGGACGGCCAGAAAATGCCTGGAGCCGCACTTCAAAGTCCTGTGTCCAGGCTCTCGTGTTCCCCTCTGTTCCTTCTTGAGCCATCCCTGTGCCCCTGAAACTAGGTCAAATCACTGTCTGCTGCAGAGACATGGAGAGAAATAGATACCAACTAGGTCATCAGAGCTGCTGGTGCCTAGGAAGCCAGCCGAAACCAATGGCTGCCCAATTTAAGACAACCCATAAAGACTTTTTATGTGGCAGAGAATCCTTAATGGCCCACATCCACACAACAAAAGGTCAGCCCTGCTTTCTGGGAATGGAAAAAGTAATTGAATTTCTGAAATGGTACATTTCCTGTAGTCAGAGAGAGGTACAACCCGTGTCCTTAACATATTCACTTAAAAAATTAATAAGTTGGAGACAATTATTTCTTTTACCAAAGATATTTGCAGTCGCCCTTATAATTTCCGAGTACAGTTAAAACACGGTTCCATGCAGAAATTTTTTTGCATGCAAGCAGCTTTTTAGGAGCTCATCTCTATCTATGCTTCGCCATCTTTCTTCCTAATTGGAAACCTCCATCAGGCCGTGTTTCTTACACTTTTTCACTTTTGACAACACCTTTGTCAGGGAGGTCCATTATTTTTGCGTGATACTGATCGTATTAATATTTGGCTTGGCAGCATAGCTATCAGTGACTTAATTTGGAAGGAAGGAGAGGGAAGAGGCAAAGTACCCCCAGCAGAGCCCAATTACAGCAAACCTGTGAATTTATGCTTTCAGAGCTGCAATTGTCTGCAAAGTGAATCCAGGGAAAACCTTTTGCCGACTCACCGTTTTCATGGCTTATTGGGAGCTCTGCTCACCATTCATTCATTCATTTTCTCATTCCATCAACAAATGCTTGTTGAGTACCTTTTACGTGATAACGCTGTGCAGAGTCCATCCTGATGGACACTTGGGGTCTGTTGCCCGACTTGCGGTGGTTGGCGCTGGGTCTCAGATCTGCTGCTCTTGTGGGTACTGTGTTATGGTTCCATTCTGAGCCTCTGACTTAACATCCCAGCCTCACCACACACTCGCTGCATTTCTTTAGCTCTGCTATTTAATCTCTTCAGTCGTCCTGTTCCTCTCCTGTAGAGAATGGATCAATAGTACCTCCCTCTCAGGGTTGTTGTGAGGTTGTTAGTGAAAACATGTAAAACTCTTAACTCAGTGCCTGCCTCAGTACGTGATGGGCACTACTATTACTGTTATTATAGCTCGCAGTCCTTGCAGACATAGTTTAGTTCCTTCTATGGTAAGGAGACTTTTTTTGAATACCTTCCAGGAAAACAGAATTGCTCACTCAGTGGAAGGGAGCATATTTTTGGGACAGGACTGGAGGGGAAGGAAAGACTTTGCAGGCTAGCTTCCCGCCATTGTTGGACCAGCTCATCCACATGGGACTCAGCTCAAGGATGCCCTCACCTTGCCATCTCCTTCTTTATCTCCTTTATCTCTGGGGTGTCCTAGGGGGTATTCACAGAACCTGTTGCAAACAGCCCAGGAGTATACGAGGTAGGGTTTTTCACGTCCAAGCTATCTCCCACACATGGTCTCCCTTCACCCCTTCCCCGACTCTCAGTGTCATCAGCCAAGTGGATGATTCTCATGGAAGCATCTGCAACATGTAAAGTGCTATGTTGGAGATGAAACTGAGGGCTCCGTCAGGGAAGGCAGGACCCTGAGGACTTCCCAGAGTCTCCTGGCCTTTGTCTAGGCAATGTTCCCCGCTATGATCCAGAATTCCCCTTACCCCCAGTGTTTTCACACCCGCAAAGAGCACCAACTCAGAGCAGAGGATGGGGGCTGAATTCTCTCCTGGAATCACTGCCCATAACCCAGGAAGGGCTACTGTGTGGGACTTCCCGCTCAGTGCCTGACTCCTGCTCCCACTTCGGGCCCTCCCACTTGAAAACTGCCTTGTGCAGCAGAAGCCTTGTTTTGAGTCCCTGAGGAGACCATGCCTACCTCCTTGGACCCTGCCACCCACCCATCCCTCTGCCCAGACAGGGTGGAACTCCTGGTCTCGCCTCCCTGGCCTCTGTCACTTGTGTGATCCCTCGAGACCACAGTCCTTCCCGGTGCATACTGAGGACTGGCGATCCAGGTCTCCATTATTTTTTCCATTTAACGAAAGGAGAGTTATAGTCGCTGATCACTGGGCCTCATAGTTTCGTGTTGAGAGCCAATGAGGCTGTAAAGCATCCTGGCTTCTTGCAACACAGGAGATGTCGCCAGGTTGAGGGCACAGTCTGTAGGCCCCTGGGCCCCTGGCTCATCTGTAAAAGCTGTCGGTCCACAGTGGATAGAATGGGGATGGCCCAATTCTGGTCCATCCCAGATTGTCAGTCAGCCTAACTTTTTAGGCAACAAGCGCTGATGGAGGACTATAGTATCTAAGACACCATGGGGCCTACAGGAGTGAAGGAAGCAATGCCCCTGAGCCCCTGAAGGTTTGTAGCGTGGTTGGGGAGGCAAGCTTGCAAGCGACTACCCAGTCCATTTGGGCTCCAGGATGGAGAGCTAAGAAGAGTTTTTCCGATGTGCTGTGTGACCCAACGGATTAATTCTCATGGGAATTAGGTCGGTTTTGCAGAATGGAGCATTTACACCAATGGCAAAGCCCGGACAGGATTTCAGGGGTGAGCAGAAGTGGGGGAGATGCTCCAGGCAGAGGGGAAAGCCTGGAACAAGGAATGTGCACACACATGGCCTTACACCGACTGAGGCCTGACTCCTGC
This sequence comes from Hipposideros armiger, assembly GCF_001890085.2. Classification (NCBI taxonomy): domain Eukaryota; kingdom Metazoa; phylum Chordata; class Mammalia; order Chiroptera; family Hipposideridae; genus Hipposideros; species Hipposideros armiger. Next base: position 2,310,613 of record NW_017731536.1, read on the forward strand.
CTGCTTCTATAATGAGCCGCCCAGCATGTGCTCAGGAGAAACCAGCGAAGCCGTTGAAGCATGCTTCCTGGTCACTTCCGCGGGGCCATTACCTGTTTCAGTCTGCTTCCGTTAATGTAAGAGCCTGCGGGTACCGCAGAGGGCAGCCTCAGGCATCTCCTCCTCCAGGTGTTCCTTGCACCTTGGCTGTCCCCACATGTGACTTCCCTCAGTCTGGAGCAGTAAAATTGTGTGTGTGTGTATCCATTCTCCCAAGCGGCCGGTGGACTTCCTTGGAACATAGGCAGAGTCTCATTTTTTCTACACGTATGTCCATGACACATAGTGTGGTCACAGGACGTAGTGTCCGTCCTCTGTTCAGAGAGTCGCCGCTCCTCTTCCAGAGTCCATCGTCGCTTCTGTTCCCAAGATGCTCCTTGAACCTCCTCAGGTACATACAATTGTTCACAAACTTGCCTCCTTCCCAGAGACTGTCCCTTCCTTTGGAGGCCAGAGCACCAGTATTGCTTTGTAGTCTCTTTTTTTTTTTAAAGATTTTTATTGGGGAATTGGGGGATGGGAACAGCGCTGGGGAATTGGGGGAAGGGGAACAGACAAGTTGCTGTCCTTTTGTTCTTCAGTCTAGTTGTGGAGGACGTTGCTTCACTGGCCCAAGTTGGCACTATCGTTGCGCTCTTCCCAGGCGAGGCAGATCAGTCGCCAGCTTCTGGACGGCCGCTCACGCTGGCTACTGGTACACACGATAGCACATGGCAACCCACTGCAGCAGGGGCTGCAGCGTAGCTGTCGCCGGCAACTCACAGCAGCCCAGCTCCAGGTTGAGCTGTTGTTCAGCATCTTAGCTGTAGAGGGCAATGTCACTGGCCCTCATATGTGGGATCGAACCGGGGCCCTCTGGTGTCCCAAGCCAGCTCTTAACCAACGCACCACTCGGCCGGCCCGCTTTGTAGTCTCTTAAGTCTGCTTTATGGACATCTCGAGGATTTGGTTCTTCTATCTGTTATGGACACATCACTCAGGTAGGGACCAAAATGCAGGTCATCTGTGTCCAGTCTTGCCCAGGCTTTTCCCAGAGGCTGCAAAACATAAACGCTGCTGTTTCCCACAGCCGTCTGTATCTCTCACGTTTCTCGGGTACCCTCCTACTTCTGGTCTGTAGCAGCTTCAAGTGCTGCCTTTTTCAGTTTGCCAGTGCTTCCAGGGCTCTCAGTAAGGGTCCCTCATTAGGGGAGTGAAAAGCATCTGTCTGCCCCAATTCCATTCTCATGTGGCTGTCCCTGTGTCAGTGACACAGGGACACCACCGTGAGCCTGGGTGGCCTGCGTCCAGGACTGCCTGGACTGACTGGACTGTGGACCCTGGGCTTGTCACCTGGACAAGGCCCTGAGCCACTTGGTCTCATGAAAGTCATAGCCATCCCTCCACCACTCTCCCCACACACAGGCTCACAAAGACACAAACACACCACATGCACGCATGCACACACACACACCCTTTACTGCATTGTCCTCATTGCAAAATAAAAAACTGACAATGGTAGTTGAAAAAGCAGCACTTTAGTGATGGTTTCCTTTACATTTTTATACCATATAATGTAGAAACAATTTCCTAACATTTTTTCTGTTGGTTCTCAGTCCCTGCCCTTTGCATCAATGTTCTCATGTATTTTTTTTCTGTTCATTCAGAAATTATAGAGTAAATGCTATTTGTGTTTGACTTACGGAGGAGAATCTTCCTGATGTGGCTACCCATGGGAGGGCCATGTTTGTGTTCCGTGATTTCATGGGATAATACGATCAACCATAGCAACACCTAAAATTGTATCATGCTGAATTATTTAGGACTTTCTTGGTTGTAAGTGACAGAAATACATCTCAAAATATTTTGAAGATAAAAGGGGACTTGACTGGCCCATGAAATCAAAGGAAGGTTTCAATAGTCCTGACGAAGGAACTAGGAGGGACAGATATTTTCATCTCCATTTTCCGTGAGGTGGAGAAGAGGGCTGGCAGAAACCACTCCTCAGTGGAACCTGAGTTTGGCCACAGAGCCGCGACCCAGGTTGCCTAATGGGTGGGTGCAGTTTATTAGTCAAGACTCTTTTGGGCTGTTACAGCGAGAAACCCAACTTGAAGGGAAAAGGAGGGGTGGGTTTTATTGGCTTGGTGCATCCAGGAAGGCTTGTATGCGCCAGCAATGCTGACGACCTAGCCCTGTAACCGCAGTACCGTGTAGGCACAGGTGTCGGATGAATGCCGGGACCCTTTCTCCAAAGAACTGCCACAGCCCAAGTGTTCATGCCCAGTTCAGGGGGTCATAGGCGTCACTAAAACCTGTCCAGCGTACCTAAATGAAGTTCCTCTTCTAGAAAAACGTCCAGCTCTTGTGGAGCCAGCATCCAGCATGGTATTTAGAGGAGAGCTTTTCAGAGTGGGTGGAGTTTAGGTTCATGATCCAGGGTGCGTGTGGGGGCCGCCGGAGCCAGGGGTGGGTGCTGAGGGCTCAGAGGCAGCCTCCGGATTTCTTTTCTGTCTCCTTCTATCTATGTTTTTATGTTGGGACTACAGCTAAGGTATTGTTTTCTAAAGGGTCTCTGCTGATGTAGAAAAATAGACTAAAAGTTAGAAAAACCACGCATTTAAACATGGCCCAGCCCGCCAACCCCTCCGTCTTTCTGAAACAGGACAGCTTCTCTGAATAGATATACAGCCTCGAGATTCCAGGAATTTTAGAAACATTACCTGTTTATTTCAGCTTGGACGTGACCCACACATCCTGCCCACGTGGAGTGAGACCTTGTAGGATAACTTCTTAGAAGCTATGAAAAAACATGACCCCCAGCAGGAGGAAGCCTCCACTACCGAGACAAGCTCATTGTCAGAGGAGCTGAGCTTGGTGTTTTTATGGCCCTTTAAGTTGCCAAGTGCTGTGGTTCCTTTGTACCATTCGCCCTCAGGGAGCCTGGGGAGTCCCAGCTGGCTTTGTCTCAGGGTCTGTCCTGCCTCCTGAAGCGCCAGTTCTTCTGAGCCAGGAGATTCATGGGGCCCTCCACTCTGTCATGTGGAACTTTCTGGAGAGAAGGAAGCCATTAGTTTCCATGTATGACTATTTAATAGCATTCTTGAGAGTGACAAGAGCCTGGTGGGGACAGTGTGCACACTCCTGAAGAAGAGAGGGACCGTGGTTTCTAAGAGGTCAGGGCAGAGAGTCACTATCCGGGCATGACCGGGGCAAACGGGTATCACTGGAGAGAACAGGGCTTACCTGGTCAGGGGACTGACTGGTGAGGACAACCCCCCACTTGAGACCTCCCGCTGCTGCCTTCCTTTCCAACTCACCATTTCACAGCTGCACCGCCTCCTCCTACAGGCTGTGGGGTTAGCCTGCTGTTTGTCCAGGTCCCGGAAGACAGGGGTGGGGGGATTCCTTCACACAACAGGAGGAAGCTTCCTCCGTATTTGTGAATAACACTCCCTTTGCAAAAAGCAAAGGTGTGTGAGGGAGAAAGATAACAGACCTGCGAGAGGCAGTTGGCCCCCCCGCTGATTTCTATCAGGCCCAGGTCCAGGGTTAGTGGTTGGAGTTCAAAGGTCATGGGAATATCAAGAAAATCCCTTGGGGGGAAAGTGAGCATGGGGTCCCATGAGGTTGCAGGCCATGCGATTGAGCTCCGTGGGTCACGTCTAAACCTTGTCCAGCCAGATTAAATGGGAATCAGGCACAGCAGCAGCCAGGGGCCCCCACCCCACCGACCAATGAGTGAAAGGCAGGCAGGGCGAGCTTGGTGGCCAGGAGCACCCCCCTCTAGTGACAGAGGAGCAGAGGCCTGCCCAAGGGGCCGTGGCCGGGGCATCTGAGGGGACACAACAAGCACTCTGCAGGGCAGACATGGGGCGGGCATTGGAACCAGTGCCTGGTGACACCAGCTCTCCCTTCTCAGGCCTGGTGGGAGGCAGCATGGTCAGAAGTGGGGCTGCCCAGCTGTGGCTCCAGCACAGATCAGGGCTTGCTCTCAGCCACTCCTCGCTTCTTAGGACCCACAGTGCATGGCTGGGCACCAGAGGCTCAGAGGTAGGGCAGGAGAGAGCTCTCTGATGCCCCCAGGCGTGGGCCTCCACTTCGCTGCCCTGATAGGTGTCAGCCAAGTGACATCACAGTTGGTATATGTACTGCCCAAGCGAGCACAAGTGACATCACCGTTGGGAGCGGGGACCTTGGAGATGCAGACACAGGCTGCTGCCAGCTGGTTGGGTGGCCTTGGGCAACTTCCTTGACCTTACTAAGCCTCTTCTTCTGTAAAAATATGATGAAATTGCCTGCTGAGCCTGTAACTTACACAGATTCAACGTTCTGTTTTGGCAAAGGATGTACTGTTAGAAAAATAACCCTTTCAAAGCACAGATGTTTTTGCCCACTCTTCCACTTGTATTAGTTTGCTAGTGCCACACCAAAGTGCCACGGATGGTTGCCTTAAAGAACAGAAATTCATTGTCTCACAGTTCTGGGGTCAGGAAGTCCGAGATCAAGGTGTCAGCAGGGCCGTGCTCCCTCTGAAAGCTCTAAGGAAGGACCTGCTCCAGGCCCCTCTTCTAGCTTCTAGTAGCTTCTTGGCTTGTGGCGGCATAACTCCAATCTTCACATGGTGTTCTTTTTCCAAGGACACCAGTTATTGGATTTAAGCATCACCCTAAATCCAGTCTGACCTCATTTTTGCTTGATCACATCTGCAAAGACCCTATTTCCAAATAAGGTCGTGTTCACAGGTACCTAGGGTTAGGACCGAAACTCATCTTTTAGGGGCACACAATTCTACCCTGTACAGGGGCTGAGAGGACTATGCCGATGGCAGGCACCAGCCAGACACTGCGGTCAGGGGCTCCGGCACTGGCCCTCGGAGCCTGGTACCTCCATTCCCTTCCGCAGTGCCGAGCGCATCTCCACACACTCCGCCCATGACACTGGCATTGTTGGCCAGCGTGTTGACGCTATAAACATGCCTTCTTCTCCTCTCTTGAGCTCCTACTGAAACCTTTAAGACTCCGCTCCAGTACCACCCCCTCAATGAAGCTTCTCTGACCCTGTTCCCAAGAGAAGCCCTCCTTCCTTCCTCGGGGCTCCCAGAGACATCTGTTCAACTTCTGCTGTGGTGCCCAGCACACATTGGCTGGCTCTTCCATGTTCACCTGCATTCCTAGGGCTGGGACTGGGTCTGTTCATTCTGTTTTTCTCCATCTGAGGCACCTGGCACTTAGTGGGCCTTCAGTGCTGGTCGGGTGAGGGAGAGCCAAGGATGGACTGATGGGTGGAAGGGTAGGTGGGTAGATATCAAGTAAGAGAGAGGACTTCCTTGACCACCTCCACCCCACCCCTGCCGCGCTCATTCCCCTGCCCTGCCTAGTTCTGCTCCGCAGCGTTCGTCATCGTTTATCGTATTATTTACGTATTTGTTGATTGTCTCTCTCCTTTCACTAGAATGGATGCTGTATAAGAATAAGCATCTTGCCTGTTTTTCACTACTCTGTCTGCAGTGCCTAAAACAACAGTATTTGTAGGATGGGTGGATGAGTAGAAGGGTGGATGGGTGAGTGGATGGATGCGTGGGTGGGTGGAGACTCTGTGGCCTCGTGGAAGTCTGTCACTCTTATCATAGAATCAGCCGGTCTCAGAGCCACCAGGCACACCTGCTGTCCTTGCTCAGTGTGCTTCCTTTGCCCTCCCTCTCTCCCTCTACCCTCACCCCCAGACCCAAGATTTGTTTGTTTATAGTTGTCATCTCAGGGCAAGGTCCTTGCACACCCAGCCTGGGGCCAGCAACTCTACCCTGGAATGGGTGGATTTTACATCATGTGTTTTCCTGCATCCAAAGCAAAGCAACAATGTGTTGCCCCCACAATGTTATGTCTTATATAGTGCTGACCTCTGGGAAAGGGAGGGAGGGAAGGGAGGGAGGGAGGGAGAGAGGGAGAGAGAGAGAGAGAGAGAGAGAGAGAGAGAGAGAGAGAGAGAGAGAGAGAGAGATCCATCCATGTGTACTCCACCAGCACTGCTCACGGAAGGAGTATTATCTTCCCTCCCTCCCTGGAGAGGCTTGGTTTATATAATCTACTTGTCTCCCAGGCCCATTTAGTTATTGAAAGTGGTCAGAGGTTAGACAGAGGGGAGCTGCAGCCAGGTCTCAGAGCTAAAGAGAGAAGTGTTCTCATGTGGAGGAGGAGCAGGGAGGACCTGGGTGGTGCAAGGTGGTACAGAGGCACCTGACGCTCACTGACAAAATGCACCAACCAGCTGGTAAACCAGAGGGCCGGCACCCTCACCTATGGGGAGGACTCACACCTGGACAGACATGAGCTGACTGATGTCCATCCCCATGTGGCTCTGTCAAAGCGTGGAGTGGAAGGCTTTGTTGAGTAAAGAATTAGAGCAAAGGCCGCTCATGCTCTTAAAGGGTAATTGTGACAAGCCCGATAAATTTGCCATTCTCCACTGGAAGTACTTATCCTGCCTAAAAAGCAGGGAGGGATCTCTGGTCTCAAGCCAGAACACCATCTCCCCTGGCCAGGCCTGGTCTCAAGCCAGAACACCATCTCCCCTGGCCAGGCCTGGAGATACCAGCTCATGCTCCCTTCCAGACTCCTTATTTGTCACTTCTCTCATTGCGTGTCCCTTGCCTAGGACATGCCACCCTTTCCAGCTCTGTCTTACGAACAGTGTTTTGGAGCAGCTGCTTCCTAGAAAGGGAATGCGACAGGAACACTTTCCATGTGGCTGGATCTTTTTATTCCTGTCCCTTCTCCTTCTTCTACACTTGGCATTGCCCCTACCTAGAATATACTGCTCTCAGGTACTTTTTCCACCTTTTAAACGAGGTATAATTTACATGCCATGAAATTCACCCTTTTAAAGTATGCAGTTAAATGGTTTTTAGTGTATTCACAAGCTTGTACAACCATTACCACTATCTAATTCTACGATATTTTCAAAACCCCAAAAGAAACCCAGTACCCATTAGCAGTCACTCCCCATCTTCCCTCCCCACAGCCTCTGGTGATCACGAATCTTACCTTCAGTCTCTGTAGATTTACCTATTCTGGACATCTCATAAAAATGAAATCACACACTATGTGGCACTTGGTGTCTTAGCTTCTTTCCCTGAGCATGATGTTTTCAATGTTTACCTATGTTACGGCATCTACCAGCCTTTCCTTTTTATGGCCGTATAATACCCCACTGTATGGACAGATCACATTTTATTTATCCATCATCAGTTAGTGGACATTGGGGTTGTTTCCGTTTGGGGCCATTGTGAATAATGCTGCTATGAACATTCATGTACAAGTCTTACCTCTAGCCAGTGACCTTAAAGGACTTTTACTGAGTCAGCAGCTAATCTGATGGAAGATATGTGTCTAAGCACAGATTTTCCTCCCACTTGCTTCTTCTGTTGGCCTCACACTGGCCCTTGTTGAAACCCAGATGCCCTTGTTTTGGGCAGAGTATGGGCAGCACCTTGGGTTGCGTGTCACTTGGTACCAACCACCAGCTTGAGTTTGAGGAATAAAGGGTCCTCCAGGGAAGCGTGTCTAAATACAGTGTACCCCACTGCATGCCTGAGTGCCTGAAAGTTCTGTGTAAGTGTCCCAGGGAAGGTAGGGCTCATTCATTTACTCACCACGATGCCAATAGGCTGGGGCCCTGGGTGGCTTTGTGGGTCTTCTGTAGTCTGGATTGTTTCTGGGGAAGGGAGAACCTCAGAGGTGCCAGGCTTTGTTCTGTCAACTTTGTCACTTTGTTCCGCTGATTTTGGACCTCCCGCTGGGGTCTGCCAGCCTCAGAAAGAGAGCACAGGCAGAACTCGTCCGCCATCCCCCAGCACACCATGTGGGCCAGCAGGCCCTCTGCTAATTCCCTCTGCCTTCCCTGACCTGGGATTCCCACGTCCTCCTCCCCTGCAAACCACCTCTGCTGGACTCTCTCTGCCAAGACTGGGAGCTCCATGAGGACAGGAAGCAAAGCAGCCTCCCTTGTGCTGGGACACTCAACCCTGAGCAGAGTGTCAGGCTCATGGGAAAGGGGGGGGGGATGGTGATGATGATGATGATGATGGTGATGGTGATGACACTAGAGATACTTACTGAGGTTTACTGTGTAGCAGGCAATAAATATTCTATGTTCTTGACATATTTATCAGCTCCTTTAACCCTCACAAGGACCCTACAGGCTAATGCTATTATTCCTCCACTTTACAGACGTGGAAACGGAGGCACACAGAGGTTAGGTCGTTTACTCAAAGTCACATAGCCATCGAGAGGGAGAGCCAGACGTACTGTCACAGTTTAGCTCCAAAGCCATTCCTTTAACTACAATTATATTTTATATCCATATACCAGGGGTACCAAAAAAAAATGTATACACATGACTTGGATTCATCTTTTGTTATCGGGATATATTGAATGTTACAATTTTAACACGGTTTTTTCCTTTCTTAGAACGTGTGTACATTGTTTTGGCACCCTCTGTGTGTATATATATTCATTTGGGGGGATGGATTAATGGAGACCGAGGTCATAGCAGTGGCTTCATAAGAAGCCCTGCGTGGCCCGATGCGCCCACTGGGCGACACCAGAGTTCTGGCGGAGAGCTCGGACTCCACGCTGAGGTTGGGTCCCGGGGCCGCTCCCTCGTGCTGCAGCCAGCGTGTGAGGAGAGGAGGCCCGGACGCAACTCAGAGCCCCGGACTCTGAGGCCCAGACTGGGGGTGCTGGCCCCTCGTGGGCTCCTGGAGGGCCAAGTGTTGCGGACGGCTCCCGCTGCCTGGACTCAGAGCCGAGACCCCCATCCAGGCCACCACTTGAGAGGCCCCCTGTGCTTCCTTCCATTGTCTCTGCGGGGCACGCCCAGTGTGTTCCTACTGCGACCTGAGGCCTGGAGGGAGCAGGGAGGGAAGACGCCAGCCCAGACCCGGGTCCGGGTGGGAGAGCGGAAACGAGAGGGAAGACTGGGTGTTTTTCCTTGTTTGTGTTTTGTATTAAAGAAAGCAAATAATATCCTTTGAGAAAACTATTAAACAAAGCACATCCTAAGGCCACCGAGGCCCTTTGTGGCTGCCTGGAGCCCGGAATTCATTCATGCTTTTTTGGCTGGATTGTTAGAGGCAAGAGAGGGTGGGAGGGAGAGACTGTTATTAAAATATACTTTGACATGTGTCATGCGCTCCCTGGACTCGTTAGGAGTCGAGGCTGAATGTCCGTAATGCCAGGGTCCCCGTGTCCTCCTGAGCCTGTCGCCCTCCACGGGACGCTCCCAAGACTGGCCAGTCCTGGCTTAGCCGGGGCTGCAAACATCCATCCCCACTCCTTGGTCAGGGCCAGCAGGGCCCTCAGCTGTGCAGCCCAAATCTGGGGGGCTGCACGTGCCCTCACCGTAGAGGGTCTGGGCCGCCAGCCCCCAACAACTGCCTGTCTGTAATTCATTGTATGAGCTCTCTGGGCCTCAGTCTCCCTATCTGTAAAGGGGGAGATTGGGCCAAATGGACTCACTGACCATTGTCCAGAATGCTGTGCCCTGTCACTCCCTCTCTCACCCTGTGTGTGCCCAAAGTCCTGTGGACCCTGAGTCGGCCTGGACACAGGTGTCCCAGGCCCAAGCCACACACCCCCTCCTACCAGACCCCCAGGCCTAGGTCCCTCCCACCACGCGCCCAGGCTGTCCGTAATGGATGGGCAGTGCTCTCCCCGTGTCCCACCAGAACACACTTTCCTGCTGCGGGGAGGGAGGCGGCCATCAGCCCAGCTTCTGCAAATCATCCTACCTGGGACCTGGCATTTCTGGAACCAGCCCCACGTTACAAGTAGAGGGCCTCTCACCAACTGTGAAGTAAATGTATAAGTTGTTGTTGTCAGGATGACAATATACAAGAAACCATCCGTAGGATTTTCCCCAGTTTAAAAATTGTAAAGGCATTTAGCTATTTGCATGTTTTCCCTAACTGCTCCCCAAGAGTATAAGGAATGAGGGCCTTGGGTAAAATTGCATGGGGGTCCTGGACTAGGATGGAGAGACCTGGGTCCTAGAACATTCCCTCTGCGTGAGTCTTAGGGCTTCCAAGGGGTCTGTATCCCCTCCGTCCTCTGAACAGCTCAGAGAAGAAGATATTAACGTTCCCATTGTGTTAGGAAACTTGATGTTAGAGAAGTAACTTGTCACTCACACAGCCAGTGAATCCAGGGCGTGGTCCCAGCCCTGTGGTAAACTCTGCGACACCTTGAAAGGCTCATTCACCTCTCTGGACCTGAGCATTCTCAGCTGTAATTTGACTGACTGGATATGACGAATTCTAAGGTCCCCTTTGTGTCCCTACCGTTTTTGACTCTGTAGCTCCAGCATCACTGCCTGCTGGGAAATTCACGGACCCTAGTATTTTCCATTTTTCAGCCTGGCTTTGGTGGTCAGAGTCTAGTCTTTCCAAACGCTCCATTTTCTTTCTGTCGTCGATGTTGTTATCGTTAGTTCAGTCCCAGAAGTTCTTTGCGCTCTTTCCGAAGTTGCTAACGATGCCCCCTCCTCCCCCCATGCTGCAGGGCTACCACCCGATGCCCCACGAGGTGGAGATTGCTCACACGAAGAAGTTGTTCCGGCGGAGGAGAAATGACCGAAGGTAGGAGAGACTGCCACGAGCTTTGGGTTTTCTTTTCCTCTGTCGGCCACGTGGAGCTCCGCCACCACTGGCCTATGTTTGGCTTTCACCCATCACCAGCTGATACCTATGATGAGGTCGGCACGGTGGGGTTGGCTACTGGTTAGGCGGCAGGGGCTACGTTTTTCTTGGTTGACCCTGGGAATGGACGCCTTTAGGAGTCCAGGTTTTACAGATCAGGAGAAAAGCGGCTCTTTCCTTGGATCTTACAGCAGCAGCAGTAGCAAGAGGCTAGAACCTCGCTGGCACGTGTCTTGAGACACGGCCTCCAGGAGGCTCTGGAGCTCGCAGTTCCAAGGTTGTCTGTCTTTCCTCCACCCCAGTCACTGGGAGTTGTCCCTGGCCTGTGAGGCTCTGCTGTGGCAGGTGATACACAGCAACTGCACGTGCTACTGCTCTCGAACGCCCGGAGGAGCTCACTGAAAAGAAAGCAGGAACCAGGATCACCTGGAGTTCAGAGTCCTGGGTGGTAGCGAGGCCCAGGAGAGTGGCCATGAGGCAGCCCTGCGTTAGGAACGAGTGAGCCACTGAGGCTGGGCGTCCTGGGAGGGCATGCCTCTGCTCCCTCAAAGGCTTTCTGACAGGGAAGGGCTTCAAGGTTTATTGCAAATGGAAAACCCCAGGTGCAGAACAACGTTTGCGATTTGTGGCAGAAGGAGGTGTTAAGAGTGTGTTTTTTGCTTGAACATGCGTGATTTCTGGATGGAAATATTAAAGAAGGGAGGAAGAAGGGAAGGAGGCTTCTGCCTGAAGAATTAAAATGAGGCATTCCTCTATAGGGATTTCTTCTTAAGTAACAGTGATGGTTTGTGGTTTTACCTGTAATGACAGTAAAGGTATTGTAGTTTTACCTAAATTCAGAGAATGTTCTCAGAGAGCCGTGAAACAGTCCAGCTGACATCCTTGCTCAGAAAATTAGAAGGGGGGCCGGCCGAGTGGCACGGTGGTTAAGAGCTGGCTTGGGATGCCAGAGAGCCCGGTTCGGATCCCACATATGAGAGCCAGTGACACTGCCCTCCACAGCTAAGATGCTGAACAACTGCTCAACCTGGAGCTGGGCTGCCGTGAGTCACCGTAGGCTGCAGTCACTGCTGCAGTGGGTTGCCATGGGCTACCGTGTGTAGCCAGTAGCCGCCGTGAATGGCCGTCCAGAAGCCGGCGACTGATCTGCCTCACCCAGGAAGAGCGCAATGATAATACCAACATGGGCCAGTGAAGCAACGTCCTCCACAACTAGACTGAAGAATAAAAGGACAGCAACTTGTCTGTTCCCCTTCCCCCAATTCCCCAGGCTGTTCCCATCCCCCAATTCCCCAATTAAAAAAAAAAAGAAAGAAAATTAGAAGCACCTGTTCTCGTGCAGCTCCTTGAGGCCAGGGCTGTGGCTGACCAGGGTCCTTAATCCTTCCCTCCGCGCTCAGGCCCTGAACGTGGAGCATTGGGTGGTAGCCCCAGCTCAGAGTAGGCAGAAGACTGGGCACCCGGAATGCCTCATCATCAGCTGCTGGGTTTAGCTGGTCTGAAACAGAATAGTAAATGCACAACCAGCTGGGAGGAGAGCCGTCCTGGATTAGAAATCCGAACTGCTGGGCGCTGTTACGCAGTGGCATGAAAAGGGGAAACTGAGCCGGGAGAATTGGAGCAAGCCCTGTCCCTAATGCATGCACTGTGTGCTACCCTTTTGGTGTGCAGCTTCACAAGGCTAATGTCCGGGGTCTGGTGCCTGGGGGAGGGAAGATGTAGGAGGCAACCCCCTACAGGGAGAATGAGGTTCACAGAGACCTGGGGAAGGTGTTGGGGCGTGCAGAGGCTCAGTGTCCTTCCTCCCTTGCCCCATGGTCCCCAGAGTGCATGTCTAGAGGTGTGGGGAGTCCCCAAGCTTCTGCACAAGAGGTCACCCTCTGCCCTGCTTTCCTGGACTCAGCATCCAGGTCCCCACCTCCACTTGTGGGCCAGGTCGACTCGCCCAGCCGAAGTCCCTGGACAGTGGCAGGCCTCCGGAAAGCAGCAGCGTGACCCAGGAATGTAGGAAGAGGAGCATGACCCACAGGCACTGGGAAGCTGCCCTTCCTCTGGGCTGCTCTCCTGTTAACAAACTCCTGGCTGGGCCAGCTCACCTCGCAAAGGATGTGGACCCGGGACAGAGTCCAACGCCAGGCAATAAAGATGATTAAAGGGATGGAAAGCATGTCCTGTGAGGAGAGGCTAATGGACGGGGCCAGGGACGAGGAGGCTGCAGGGGAAGGATGTTCACGCCGGTAAACTCATGAAAGATTTATACGGAGGGCCGAGGAGCAGCTGCGTCCACATGCACAGGGACCCAAACCAGAGGAAATCGGCTGAAATGGAAGGAGAGCGTGCTCAGCTGGGCCGAAGACAGACTCACGGAACAGACGTCTTGCTATCTATCAGAGATCAGACTCTGCAATGTGGGGCAGCAGACCCGGACTGAGCAAGTACGCTCCACCTATATTCACAGTCTGGAATACGGTACAGTCTGTCACTTACATCATGGAGTTCCCAGGCACGGGCACTTTCAGGAGAAGACCATGCAGCCAGATAGTTTAAGGACCTCATTGTCTGGAAGCAGGAAGCCAACACCAGAGCCCCTGTTGGTGGAGTGTGTGATACTAACACTTGAGGAATGGCTGCAGAATATTATCAGGTTGACCTTAAGCTTCCCAGCTGATGATGGATAGTGGTGGCCTTGCCAAGGCCAAATCTTTGTATTTGACCTTGATAGCTAACACTTTCATACAGCAGGTTAACTTTCCTAGTGTTGGGCACTTAAGCCGCACCGAGAGGCTTGCATTCCCAAGGTGGCAGAGGGAGAGGTGACCAAAGTCCGTCTTGGCAGCCGAAGGGCACCGCCAGCATCTGCACCATGCCTGTGATCTCTCCCTCTGGTGGGGGAGAGCGGGTACTGTTTCCCATTTAACAGGTGGAATAACTGAGGCCAGGAATGTTAGCTAAGGAGTGACAGAGCTGAATGTGCCTGTATTGACTCCAAATCTCTCTTCCTTTCAACTCCACCATCTCAAGTAGACATTTGACTCAGAAACGGCCAAGAGCAGGGAGCTGGTAGGTGCACAGTTGGAGTGTGGCTGCAATGTCACATGAAGGGAAATGGCCTGCTCTAGCCCCTTGGGTCTCTGTGGCTCTCCTTGGAATGCCCACAGGGGTCTGTGGCCTTGGATCTTCCTGCAAAGTGGCTGGAGCTGTGCCTGGTAGCTGCAAACACACACACACACACACACACACGCATGCACACACACATGCACGCGCACACACACACGCGCGCGCGCGCACACACACACACACACACCACACGTTGCTGAACCTCAGTTTCTGTGATACCCTGCAACCTGGAACAGGAATTTGCAAACTGGGCTGTAGAGCCCTAGTCTTCCCAGAAGTCTGTCTCCCTGTTCCAGGTAGACTCTGGAGGTAGGTGTTTAGCGGTGCCCTTACTGCTTTTCTTTTCAAGTTGTTGAAGTCTGAGGCACATGCTATGGAGTTAGACACTGGATGTGAACCCCACCTCCTCTCCTCGCTAACTCTGTGATCTGGGCAAATTACTTCATATCTTGGAAACTATTTTCTCTTCTGTAAAATGGGTCTACTAATTGGGAGGCTTATATGAGCTAATCCTGGTAATGCACCTGGAAATGGTCTTAGTGTCAGATCAGAGAGGATTTGAGACACCCAGGAAACACTGTAAGGTGAGAGTGCAGCGAGGGTGTCTGCAGTGAGGGGTAGGCTGTCACCCCATGACCCTAACAAGCTCTGGATTCATGTGAGCCCAGAGAGCTTTATCTTGCTCCCTCCCACCCACCCACCCCAAGGCACCCAGGGTGTCAGTCAGTCCTTCTCCTGGATTAGCTTTGCCTCCGCTGTCGAGGCTGGCAGGGAAAGGGGGTCCCTCCAGAGCAGCGGTCTGCAGACTCTGCCCCCACATTCCATGGGCTGCTTCCAGGGTCTCTGATTAAAACCAAGTTGTGGATGCCTTTTCCTCACGGGGCAGAAAAAGGTTAAGCTCGTGAACAGTTCAAAGGTTTTCTCCTTGCAATGGTTCTCAAAACTTGGACAACTGGTAACCACTCATTTATTTAGGGAAACTAGTCTAAGATGTTTGCTGATTTCAGACAAAATTGCGCCTTTCATGATGTGAATGTACTAAATGAGTATTTCATGCATTCCTCAAGAGCAGTGTGCCTCAGGGTCCTCTGTCCCCATCCAAGTTGGAGCCCTGCTGACTGGAAGGGGGGCCACTGAGGTTTGTCTCCCACCCCCAGCCCTACCCACAGGATGCAAACTCAGAATAGGGCTGCGACCTGGCCATGCCCTTGACCCACTGCCTGTGTTGACCTTGAGTGAGGTCTCACCCAGGTGGTGAAGGGGAAGGGGAAGGATTCTCTCCACTCCATTTGAGGAGATGAACACACTGAGGCAACAAACGAATGTCTGTCAGCATCTGTGTTCCCTGGGAGACCGACTCTGGGATGGAGAGAAACAGGCCGGACACTTACTAAGGAGTGCCTGTAGGATCAATACAGCCAACAGGAAGGGAAGGGTGCAGGATTGGGCAGAGGGAGAAGTTGAGCTGCAGTGCAGTCTGGATGGGAAGGTCTGACCCTGTGGGCAGTTCTGAAGTTGGGGTGACTTTAGAGTGAAGGGGCAGGTCTTTATATCCCCATGTCCGCTGGTCATCGGATGGAGACCACCTGGGGATGGGGCATGACCTTCAGCTGGGAACTCTCTTAGCCTAGGGCAGTTTCCCTAGGGGCAAGGATGCTCTGGAGAATTCCAGAGAAGTGCCACCCCGCCCTGGGCCCCCAGGTGGTGCGGTGGGACCACGTGCTGGGTGCTTCGGCGCGAGCAGATCCTCTGGCAGCTCCTGTTGCCTCTGTCTGATTGATCGTGACTGTGGCTTGGTGTCCTCTAATCGTAGAACCAATTAAGAATCTCATCTCTCCCCTTCCTCTGCTGAAATGTGCCTAAGGGTTTACCTCCTTTGTGTGTCAGATGCTTTCCCGAGGGAAAGTCAGTGTGTCAGCCATTAGATTTCATTTTGCAAGTTCTCTGTGACATCATCTAGGTCACTGATAAAAACAAACAGGACATCTGGAATTAGTGGTGATGGGTATGCCACTCTATGACTATACTAAAAAAAATCCGGAATTATATAAATTTAAAAGGGTGGGTTTTTGCAGTATGTGAATTATAGCTCAATTTAAAAAAAAAAATTAATGAATAGGACTGGTCGCAGGATGAGTTATGTAGCAAGCCCCTAGAAACACCGTTTGAATCTTAATGTTTGCAGAGTTCCCCAGATGTATTAGGCTAGTAACCTTTTCAAAAGAGGACGTAGATGTGGCCTGGCCATGACTTGGTCTGTGTGAATCTATGCTAGCTATTTAGTGGTTCCATCTTTTTTTCCAAATCATCTGTTTGGGAATATCTTTGGAAGAGATAATATCTATATTTTCCTGATTTTTGAAAATTGGAACCGTATACACATAGCTGCAGTCTCTAGCACTTTGTTCTCCAAGCTTCCTCAGACATGGTCAGGGTTCATTTGTGACCTCCCACGAAGAGTTCTCTTTTTCTGAGCAACACTGCTCCATCCCTCAAGCAAGACTATGAGATCTCAGAGCACCCACCTCCCTCCCACAGTCTCCTCCCAGGCCCTCAGCACCAAACAGATGCTCTAGCTGGGTCCGCCTTTCCTGGTGCAACACATGTTCTCTGACAGAAGGCAAATTCAGATCCCGCCTCTTTAATTTTACATCATCCACCCCATCAGCAGCCTCATGCATTTCTCCCCCCTGCTCCAAGTACAAAAATATGATTTTAACAGTTGTCGTTAACCCTCATTAAGACCACTCTCTGACAACCCTACCCCATGCTTTGATGGTCATCAGTGGTTACGGGAGACCCCTCATTCCATTCTGGAAGCCACCTTATCCCTCCTCCTCTTTACATCTGGGCTCGTGGGCAAGGACCCCGGGGGAGGTCCAGTGCCTCCTTAAACCCCTTCTCTGAGTCACAGTTGCTTTCTGGAGCTTGCTATTCCCTTCAGTCAGGAGTCTCTCGTCCCATGAAGATGACTAAGGCCCCCCAGATCTTGCCCATCAGGAACTGAGCAGCAGTGACCCTCGTTCAGAGCCCTGGGTCGGCCCGTCCACTCATGCACACGCATTGTTCAGGTAGCTTTTTTGGAAGGAGTCCTCATTATTCGTGGATTCCATATTTGCAACTTCGCCTACTTGCCAAAATGTATTTGTAGCCCCAAGTCAGTCCCCGCAGTGCTTTCACAGTCATTCGTGGACATGCACGGAATGGTGAGAAGTTCAAGCCACCCGACACACACATTCTCAGCTGAGGCGCAACAAGGAGACGCTGTGTCTTCTGGTTTCTGCTCTCCTACTGTGTCCTTTTAGCCGTCTATTGAGTGCAATGTGTTTCGCATTTGTGTGGCTTTTGTTGGTGAATTGGCTGTTCAGATGGCTCCCAATTATAACGCTGAAGTGCTGTCTAGCGTTTCTAAGCGTAAGAAAGCTGCGATGTGCCTTACGGAGAAAATACGTGCGTTAAATAAGTTTTCTTCGGGCGTGAGTTACAGTGCTGTTGGCTGTGAGTTGAATGTTCATGAATCAACAATATTTAGGTGTCTTTCAAAGAAATGCACATAAAGCGAGGTTTTGTATCGATCAGTTGGAGAAAATGTGGCGAAAAAGAGGCTCACGGGCGCCTAACCCTGTATTTCTCCTGGGAGCCACGGTTCAGTCATCATTAATTCAGTGTTTGCGGGGTTTTGTGGCACATGCCTACCATGAATGGCCAGGACTGGGCTGTGCTTGCTCTTTAAAACAGGGAGAGAGGGACTGAAGGTAAAGGAATATGTGGTGAGTGATGGAATTTCAGGCCTGAGTAATTCATCTTGTTTGTGTGCTGGCAGCAGAGCTGGGAGAAGAGCAAGGGCGGGCAGGAGACTCTCTCTCTCCCCACTGTCACCTGGCTGGGGTTTCACTGAGGGGACGGTGCTTCATTTACCCTGTCCCAGGATGGCACCATCCCTAAAGCCCTCTGGACTGCTCATCCCTGCGGTGACCATCATTGTCATCCTGTCATCAGGAGCCCAGGGGACGGTGAGGCGTATCCATACTCCTAGTGCCCGCAGTTTGCCTTTCTATCCCAGCAAGGAAATTGCCCTCATTAAGTTCCTGCTAAAGATAGATAAGAAAATGGGACAGGCAAACCCCCACCTGGCAGGCAGCCCTGTCAGAGCCTAAGCGAAATGAGTCAGATAGGAATTATTTTTAGGCTTCTTCTCCTCATTCTCCACGCCCACCCCAAGCAGGCTGTCTTGGAAAGAGCAGCTCATTTCTTGAAGCCAGATGTCCAAGGTCCGTGTCGGATGGACACGCGGGCCCTATTCCACCTAGAGAAGACCCCAGCCTCTTTGCCAGGTATGACGGCCAGGTCATCCTTTGGACAACGCCCACCTTGCCCAGTGCTCCTGGGCAGAACAGGTGCTGAGAGGGCCCTGCCAAGGCTGCGGACAGCCCCCCTGGGAGCCGCGCACCGTCCGTCATCCCCTTTCCTGGCACGTGCTCCATGCTCAGGACCTGTTCTCAGCATCACACTTTGTGGGAAAGAAAACAAGGTTCTGGGGTTCCTTTCCCAGGACCTGCATCCATGTGGGGGTCATTTTGTGCACTTTGGCAGAGCTCCCAGGTGCCAGGCCTGCCCGCCCTGCCGTGGGCATCTCCCAGCCTGTGCCCCCTCCTGGGAAGTGGACCATTGCTCTTTCTTATTTGCTCTCTGCCCCTCTTTCCAGCTATTAGGGTTCATTTAAACTCCATAAACCCCAGAGGACAAAGGAGGGCAACTCGGGGGCAAGGAAGCTGCCTGAGGAGGAGGAAGGGGACACATGCCTAGTCGCCAGGAGAGCAGAAAGGGTTCCGACTAGGAAACTGGCCGTCAAGACATAAATGCCATGCACTGGGTCTGTGCCTGGGACAGGAAGTAGAATGGATGCCAGGAACCAGCCACCCAAGTTGGTTTAATTACTCCTCCTCGAGAGCTTCGTCTCTCCTTTTCTGAAATGCTGGGCATTTAGGGGTTGGCTCACAAATTTTTTTTTTTTTGCAGTTAAATTTATTTTATTTTATTAGTTTCAAGTGTACAAAACAACGTACTAGTTCGACATTTTACTCCTCACAAAGCGATAACCGCTCTCCTCTCTCCCCCAATCCGTTGCTTCTCCGACGTTGTGTGTATCTCACAAATGTTAAGCCCCAGCGCCTCCTGCCTTGCTGGAGTAGGTGGAAGCAGGTTAACTCCAAGGGCGCCAAGTGACTGGGCCTTCCTTGGGGGCTGTGTATGGTGGGCAGCGCGGGAGGCGGGCAGTGTGTGTGGCGGGCAGCGCGGGGCAGCGGAGTGGGGGGCCTGGGCCAGACTCACTGAGCTCCAGCACTGGCTCATCCCTCACCAGCCAGTGGCTCTTGACAAAATACAGGCCCTCGCCAGGCGCGTTCTTACTGTCCCCGAGGACATGGATATGCAGCCTGCGGGGACACCGGTAGATGACAGGTCCACGAGAAGCCCCAGTCCCGCGCCGAGCCCAAAGCACAGAAACACGCGTCCCCGCTTCTGTATGATGTTCTCTCCTGGGGCCGCTGGGTACTGGGCAGTGTGCTGGGAAGGAAAGAACGCCGGACCAGCAGTTATGAATCTAGACTGTCATCCTCGTGGTATGGCTCAAGGCAATCCCCTTACACTTTTGGAGCCCACGGTTTTCTCAGATGTAAACTAGGGTTCCTGATTCCAGCTTTCACGTGTATTAGGAAGAAGGCAGGGCTACAGGTGAAAAAGAACACTTCCCAGGAGCATTTCATCCTTAACTGTGGGTTGGGACAGGCAGACAGAGACGTTCCAGAGGCCAGCTGGGGCTCTCAGGGCCACTAACCAGGGCCCCTGGTATTTCAGCCCGTGGGCCCTCTCCAGAAAGCCCCGGAAAGCTGGGTCATGTCTGCTGCTCCTGTACACATCTTTAGGGACCAAATCTGGTCCAGGCCTGCACCCTGGGTACCCAGCCGTGCCTGGCTGAGCCCCCATTCTCCCAGCATTCTGGCTGCCTGAGAGGGGACGCTGCCTGGATTCACCTTACTCAGGGCAGGCTGTGCCTGTCCAGTCATTTAAGTTCTAGGCTCTGGGGCCTTTTCGCTGGACCCGTGGGCAAGCCCAGCCCATCCTCAGTCCCAACCCCAAGTCACTCAGCGATTTAACAAGCACTTCCGTGTCCAGGACACACCGAGCCCTTTACAAATACCCTGTACAGCTCGTATAACCTTCCCAACAACCCTAGGAAGGAGACACTGTGTTTATTCCCATTTCAAAGATGAGGGAAGTAACTGGCACACAGAAGTGAAGAAGTAACTTGCCCCAAGTCGCAGAGCTGGGAAGTCGCAGAGCCTGTGCCTGGCTTCAGAGCCTGTGCACTGACCAGTTATCTGCTGGAAGGCTTCCCTCTGTCCCCGCCTCGGCATGCGCGGCCTCTCTCTTCTGGCTCCCTCGCCGTCTTCTACATATACCCCCTGAATCAGTCTGTACCCGGGGTGGTGAAGGCACGCAGCCTGGGGACAGCTGTTTTCAAATGGACAAGAGGGAAGTTTAGCATGTAATTCAGAGGCATGAACGTCTGGTGAGACTTCAGAAAAGACCCATCAGACAGGGTCGCCTCCCTCTGCCTTCTGCACCGGGCTGGAAATGCCTGGAGATCCTTTTCCTGGTCTGGATGAGTCATGCATGAACATACTTAGGAAATGTCTGCAACAGCCCAGAAGTTTCCCAGGTGTGGGGGGCCTCACCCAGGTAGACGAAGGGTGGTGTAAGTTCCAGTATGGTGGGCAGCTTCCAGGGGAGGGCCGTCTGGCCAGAAAAGCTCCCTCCGGCTGCCAGCTCCCCGCAGACCCAGACGGACAAGCCCAGAACACAGGGGTACCCTCCACTCCCCGAGGCTCCCCAGCAGGGATGGGAGCACAGGTTTTAAAAATACCATGGAGGCTTCCTGCCTGAGTCAGCACTTAACCTGAGCTCCAAGAGTTATTTCTGAGCCTCCCCAGTAATTTAAGTTTAGCCATTTATTCCAATGCGTGTGTTTTAGGGAAGCCAAGGTGGCCTCTGGTATGGTTTGGGAGTATTTTGGGAGGCCCTGGTTTCCAGAAGTGATGCAGGGGCTCAATTAGGCAAGACATCAGCAAACAGAATGAAAATTACTCAAGAAGACAGGCCCTTGGGTCCCCAGAGGTGATGCCTGTGCTGGGCACCGATGGGGGAAATTAAGGCCACAGTGTCCCCTGCATGCCCAGCGGTCACCTCTCAAGTGGCACTTTGTGTCATTGTCTCCAGCTCTCCAAGCACCTGCGGGCCCTTCAAAATGCAGAATGGTTGGAGCTGTCAGTTCTTTCCATTAGCCCTGGACAGACAGATGGAGAGACAGACAGCCTGAGCACCAGTGGTGTAATAGACAGACCCACATAGGTGGACGTTCAAATTTCTCAACAGTTCACAGGAGCTTAAAACTTACAGTCACCTGCACATTAACATTGCAGAGGTTTTTGGAGGAGTTATTAGCATCTAACCTTTCGGATAGACCTTTAGAGCCCCCTACCACCACCAGCCATACCTCACCTCACCCCCCACCCCAAGACAGGCCTGCCCCACCTTCCCTCTCCCCGCCTCCCCCTACCTCACTGTCCTCGCTCACTGCGCTTCCAGACCCCAGTCTTCGCTGGGCCGGCTCCTGTCCGCACGTGGCTGGCCCCTTTGCTTAGGACTTTCCTCACCTGACTCTTACCCTTGCAGCTCCCTCTCATTTTACAGGTTCCGCCTGCCCCACCCCTCACTATCCAAGCTCTTTTTTAGTCCTCCCTTGATCCTCTTCCCCTCCCTTCCCCACAATTGATGGGGTGCGTCAGGCCTGGCACGGACTGAGAGAGTTCTCCCCGCCACGCTCGAGTTCCCTAGCTCACCTGGAACAGGTGTAGCAGCTGCGGATCTGGGGATGGGCCGGAGGCCCAGGAGCACGCAGGGCACTCGTGTGTGTGGGAGGGTGAGCCCCCCCCCCATCCTGAGTCACCTCCCCAGGTGAACAGATGAGCCCAGAACAAAAGCCACCGACTGAGCCAGCATTATCCACGGTACAGCCCTCCCTCGGGAGGACAGCTGCCCTTGAGTCGTCTTCAAGGGGCGGAGTCCATGGACAAAGAATCCAATTTCGGACTTTCTGTTTGTCAGGACTGACACTGAACGCAGGCAAACCGTGTGTGGACTCAAAACAAAGATGAGAAATGTTTTTAAGGAAAAATGCTACACTGCATGGGGCTGTGTGCATGTTTGGTCTGGTGGCCAAACGGCCATGGCAAACACGTGTTCCAAACTGGCTGGGTGCGCCAGGGAGCAGATGGTGTGGCCTGGCCACCCTGAGCAGGAAACCCGGTGCCTGTGAGCCGTGAGCCGCAGCCATGGCTTGCAGAGGCTGGGCAGGGACGGGGTGAGACAGGCAGAGGGCAGGATCCTGACTCTGACCTCATGTTCCAAAAGGTTGGAGACCCTTGGTGAGGAGTAGGGTAGGAAAGGTGAGCATTAGACCCCTCTAGGCGGGGCCCATGAAGGCCAGCTCCCTCCCAATTTCGGTCCCACTGCCCTCAGGACAGCTGGGGGTCTTGAGCACCCTCTCCCAGCCGAAGCTCTAGTGTATTTTTACTATGGTGCTTACTCTGCACGTACCTAGGGAAAACCCCCTCTGCTTCCTTATCCACTTTACCTCCCACTCCTTTCAGACAGCGCCTGGTGTGCACAGATTTACTGCCCTTGTGTTCCATAGTATGAACTGGGGTGTCGGTGATCAATCTAGACTTAATGGGTCCCTTTGCATTTTCACTGGAGCCTTCACTGATTACCCAGAGTCAAGCAAATGATCTAGTGTCGAGAATTTCCAGCACATGGAGAAGCCAGTATGTGTGGGGGTTAGGGAGGGAGGGTGGACGGGTTGTATTTTCTGAAGGCAGGATTTTTAACTCCTAAACAACTAAAATCATACCACTTTAGGCAAAGATCCATTTTGGTTTCCCTTCATTTTCTGGAAGTCCCATGGCGTGAGCCACTGCAGGGCCCTGGTTCCAGCCAAATGTGTAGGCGGCCTGTTGAGTGTGCTGACGTGTGTAGACTTGGTTTGGGTCTCATTGCTAGATGTGGAGCCTCAGAGGCATGACCTCACCTCTCTGGGGCATGTGTCTCATCTATAAAAGAGGACAACTACCTTGTCAGACTGTTTTGCAGTTCAAATGAGATGACACTGAAAGCAGGTAAAATGCCAAGGGCCGCTCAAACATGAAGACTTACTTCGTGTATTTGTGTTTGTAGTATACACATGTCTGTGTTTATAGTTGTGTGTGTGTGTGTGTGTCTGTCTGTCTGTCTGTCTGTCTGTCTGTCTGTCTGTCTGCTTTAGGGACTCTGTCAGTATCATTTCCAGTGATAGTTGGCTGGAAATGGAGCTTGGCCTGGATGTTTGTATTGGTTATCTATTGCTGCGTAACAAATTCCTCCAAAGCTTAGAGCTTAAAACAACAAACATTTATTATCTCAGAGTGTCTGAGGGTCAGGAATCTAGGAACAGCTTAACTGGGTATTTCTGGGTCAGGGCCTCTCTTGAGATTGTGTTCAGACTATCAGCCGAGGTTGTAGTCATCTGAAAGCTCAACTGGGGTCGGAGGATCTGCCGCCAAGCTCACTTACAGGGTTGTTGGCAGATCTCAGTTGCTCACTAGTTTTTTATCACAAGGTAGACCTTTTCAAGGCTGCTCACAACATAACATCTTGATTCTCCAAAGTATAATCTAAGAGAGAGACAGACAGACAGACAGGCATAGTCAGTGACCAAGATGGAAGATGTAGTATTCTTTATAACCTGATCTTGGAAGTGACATTCCATCACTTCTGCCATACTCTGTTGGTCACACAGACTACTCCTGGCACAACTGGGCAGGGACTACGCAAGGGTGTGAATCCCAGGAGGCCAGGATCATGGGGGGCATCTTGGAGGCTGGTTATCTCCATCCACCCTCTTGCCCCCAACGATGCACCTTCCTCCTACATGTGAAATATACTCACCCCTCCCATTGTCTCATTTGATGGCAGCATCAGCTCAAAGTTCAGAATCATATCATCCAGGCCCTGTTCAGGTATGGATGAGGCTCTTTGGATAAAGTCCCTTAAGTACAACTCCTCAAGTATAGCTCCTTCTTAATCTCTGGGCCCACATCCACTCCCCCCACACATACACACACACAAACACACACACCCAACATACAATTGTGGGACAGGCATAGGGTAACTGCCATGGACGCCCCTATTCAAAAAGGGGCAGGGTGATAAGCATACAGAAGTCATTGGTCCATAGCCGTTCCGAAATCCAGCCAGGCACATGTTGGAAGTTCCTTGAATAGAGCTCAGTCCTACTCCTGCCCAGGAGTTATTCACCCTGGCTCTTGGCTCTGCTGTCTGCCCTCAGGAGCTCTCATGAGATTGCAGGCGAGTCATTGGCCCAGGGCATACGCGGGGCTCTTGGTTCTGCTTCTGAGTCATCCTTCCTTTTCTATGAAAGGTAGTGTGTGTGTGCAGCTGAGTCATTTTCTCAGCGAGCTCCCTGCCAGTAGAATTTTGGAGGTCCAACAGCCTCTTTTCATTTTGTACAGCCTCTGTGCCTCCCAGCCCAAGTCCTCAATGTTTACGCTGATATAATTCTTTGAAAAACTTGGTGGATCTTCTGTGAATCCTACTGGGATCGATTCCACTAAATAAAAGCCTGCCTCAAATTGCTTTAGGACCATTCCTTCTCCACTTTGGTTTCTGCTGAGGAATAATGCCCTTAAGCTCCTTAGAAGCTCTTTTGTTTGTCGGGAAAGATCTGAGAGTCACGCCTCTGAAATCTTAAAGCTTTTTGTCCAGCTGAACAGTACCCTGAGGTACCACCTTCAACCCTTCCGGGATCTCAACAAAGGCTTTCATAGTCACACCCTCAGCCTCATCTCTGGATTGTGCTTTGACCTTCGCTCAGAAGTGCCTGGATTTGACCTTTGCTCAGAAGTCATTTCCTAATATTAGCATCATTTGCCATCCGGAAAGTCTGGGAATCTTCAAAACAAGCAAGTCCTGGCTCCTTTTTTGTAACAGTCCTTCTTTTAGCTTCTGTGTCTGCTCTCTGGTTTCACCATACCTAGCAAGAAGAAACCAAGCATCGCCTTCAGCACTCTGGCCAGAAATCTCTTAGCTAGATCATTCAAGTCATGGGTGCATTCTCTACTTTTCCCATAAATGCAGGAGACGGTGTTGCTAAATCTCCTGCTGCCACATAACAAGACTCGCCCTTTCTCCAGTTCCCAATAGTGTATCTCTCACTTCCCTTAAAGCCTTCACCAGCAACCTCCCCAAACTCCATGTTTCTGCTGACACTTTCTTCATGGCACTTTAGGTTTTCACTTCCCTGAGAATCCTTTTGATACCTTCCCACCACCCAGTCTCAAAGCCACGCCCACATGTTAGATTTTTGCTATGGCACGCCTCACCTCCAAGTGCCAAACTCCGTACTCATTATCTCTTGCTATGTAACAGATGACTCCCAAATTTGGCAGCCAAAAATGACGAGTACTGATTACTTCACACAGTTTCTGAGGGTCAGGAACCCAGGAGCAGTGAAAGTGGGTGGTTCTGGTTCGGGTCTGTCATGAGATTGCAGTCAGGCTATTGGCAGGAATTGCAATTATCTGAATACTTGATTCAGATGGGACTGGAAGATCCACTTCCAAGGTCACTGACATGGTTGCTGGCAGGCCTTGGTTCCTCACTGGCTGTTGGCCAGAGGTTTCATTTCCTTACAATGTGGGCCTCTCTGTAGGGTGTTCATAACAGAATGAGAGAGAGAGAGAGAGAGAGAGAGAGAGAGAGAGAGAGGAGAGAGACGGAAGCTGCCACATCTTTTGTAACCTAATCTCAAAAGTGGCATACTGTCCCTGCCGCCATATTCTATTGGTCGCATGGACTAATCCTGGTACAGTGTGGAGAACGACTACACTGGCGTGAACGCCAGGGTGTGGGGACCGTTGTAGACCCTCTGTACCTGTTTCCAGTCCTTTCTGTGTCACTGCTTTTTCCCCCCTCCACTTCAAATGATCAAGTAAAATCCACCCATAGCTTTGAATGGGTTGAGGTTTTTTGCGTGTTTACCCCATTTTCCGGTTCAACTTCAAATCTCCCCACAAATGCTTTCCTTATCCTGTCCTCCCCGCTCTACTTCCATCCTACTTGTCCATGGCTCCTCTCTACAGTGGGGTTAGAATGTTCCCTCCCTGGGGGATGTTTTAGGCCAGAGGATGCTATTGCCTGAGCTTTGGAACACATCTGTCCCCCATGGGGTCCAGCAGGTAGTTCCAAAAGGGAGCTTTCCAAGATACGCTCTTATTTTCCCTTAAACCCTATAATCTCAATGATTCTAAAAGGTTGGGCTTTAATTAGAAGCATATTGAAAGACTTGAATCTGTCAGACATCTATAGGAAAGGCTTCCTTGGGTAGGAGAGAAAAGAATATAAATATTAACAACACAAAAAAGGATGTCTTTTTCATAGCATCCCACAGCAGGCCTGGGAGGTAGAGAAGAAAAATGCGAGTGTGCGCATTAAAAGAGCGATGCAGGGGCAGCCGGTTAGCTCAGGTGGTTAAAGCTCAGGCTCATAACACCAAGGTTGCCGGTTCGATTCCCACGTGGGCCGCGGAGCTGCGCCCTCCACAACTAGACTGAAACAACCACTCGACTTGGAGTCGGGGCGGCTGGTTAGCTCAGGTGGTTAGAGTGCAGGCTCATAACACCAAGTTTGCCGGTACGATTCCCAAATGGGCCAAGGAGCTGCGTCTTCCACAACTACTTGACTTGGAGCTGATGGGTCCTGGAAAAACACACTGTTCCCCAATAAAAATTTCTTTAAAAATAAAAGAGTGATGTAGATGAGACTCAGAGAGGCTACACAATTTACTCAAGACCTTGCAGATCTGAAGCTGGTCCCAACTATCGGACTATCCAGATCCTTTGCCACAGGATTCTAGAACATTAGCCCAGTGCAGGGGACATGTGCTTTTTTTCTCACCCACTCCGTCCGGTGACAGAGCAATAAGGGGTATTGAGGACAAGGAAGACAACTCTCTCAGAGTCTGCCCAAGGTGTATCATTTTGTAAGAGCAGCATTGTGAAATAGGTCAGCTTGCCCCGTCTCCTTTGAGCTATGCCTGTGGTGAATGCTCTCAGCTCTGCTTGGCCCACCAGCCCACCTCAGAGTGCTCACCCCAACTCCTCCTCACAGCCTCTTCCCCCTGGAAATCACAGCTAGCCTGTCTCTTCTCCACATCTCTCAGGGCTGAGTCTCTGAGCAAAGCTTTTCCATGGGAAGACCTAGCTTCCCACCCTGAGACTCCTCTGTGCATTTTAGCAGGGGTCTTAATTCTCACGGACGTGGTGGCAATTGGGGGTCCAATAAAGGGGGTATTTGGCGATGGAGCTGGCCATCTCTCCCTGAGTCAGGGTTTGCTCTCTGCAAAGCCATTAGGAATGTTGGGTTCTTCAGATTCCACCGAGCTTGCCCTGTGAGCCCTGGCTCAAATGCAACATGGGACTGTCCAGCAGGGGAGGGGCTAGGCTGGAGGGGAGGCCTGATCCCACCTCTGGGGCTGGGAGTCGGGGAGACCTTCAAGGCTGCCCCTTCTCATGGCAAACACTGCCCACCAGAAACAGGTCAGGGCGCCCCTTCAAGCATTGCTGTGGTCAACGAGATGCTATCAGATTAGCTACATTAAAATTGTCCAGGTCCCAGGATTCTTTGAGATTTGTTTGCATCCCGTCTATCACCAGGGCAGCATTTTGAGGAGAGAGGGATGTTCCTTTCAGAGAGTAAAGCACTTTACGGTGTTCGCCTCCCCCACCTGGTGGGGGGCAGCGAGCAATATCTGTCACTAGCCCCTGTACAGATTGGTAAGTGGGCTGTGTAAGAGGGCTTTGATCAGGAGAGGGGAGGGGCGTCTGCTGAGCACTTCTTGCAGGCCTAGGTCTGTGTCAGGCATTCCAGGAGCTTATAGTCTAGTTTGAGAGAAAACATATACTGGACAATTCACAGTTAATAACGGTGTGCGTGTGTGTGTGTGTGTGTGTGTGTGTGTGTGTGTGTGTGTAATAGTACAATGCCAGGCCATAGGCCCCGGAACTTCAGAGAAAGGAAAGAGTTCTGGGGTTTAGTGTAGCCAAGAAGCCTTCTTGGAAGAGGTGGAATGTGATCTGTCTCTTCAGTGGGGCCAGGCAGAGGGCAGGGAGAAGCTCCTACCTGGCAAGTGACTGAGTGCAGAGACAAGGGTCCTGAGGTGGGACCTGCCTGGCACGGTGTTCAGGGACAGTGGGCAGACTGGCCTGACTGCAGAAGACACTGCCGAGGGGCCGAGGGGCTGAGGGGCCGAGGAGAGAGGGCCTGTTAGGGGGATGGACATCTGCCAAGGGCTTCAAAAGCCAGCAATGAGTTTGGACCTGGCGCACCAAGCTACAGATGCATCTATCGGTGCATTGTGTGCAGGTGTCCAGGCTAGGAGAGGATGTCACTGGAGGGGAACAGCAGGTGCCAAGGCACGTGGCATGTGAACGGTGGTGCAGGGGAAGAAAGTCCATGTTGGAGAGAAGAAGGAGATGAGATTGGAAGCTGGAGGAAGAGAGAAGTTGCGACGCAAAGGAGGGTACCTGAGCAGATTCTGTATCTCCTAGTGTTTAAGGCAGTCTGGGATTTGTGTCTTGAGTCCCAGAGCTCAAGTCTCATCCTTTTAGACTGGAGCCTGCAGTGTGCTTGCTGGTGATGAAGTTTCCCCAGTCAAAATAAGTCACGATCAAAACCTGAGCCATCCTTCTACCCAGGGGTGCTCAGGGCTGGTGAGAGGGGTTGGTGCTCCCGTGCCACCTGGGGTCCTCCCTGGGAACCCAGCCCGTGGATGGGCGGAGAGGGAGAATGAAGGCTCTATGAGCAGGGGGAAGCCTGGGCTGGTTGCTATCCCATGTGGCCGGGGAAGCGGAGGAGTCAGGAAGGGCACACCAGGGTGGTCTGGTGGTTAGGATGGCCTCGTTCCTGGGAACGGTTGCCACGGAGCCTTGTCCCCAGCTTCTCCATAGCAGCAACCGTTTCTTCCCAGAGTGTTATGAAAACCTGCAATTACCGAGCCACCCCTGGACAGGAGCGTTCAGCCCTCCTCTTCTTTCTTCCAACATACACTGAGTGAAGACCCAGTCGGTGCAGAAAGTGGATTCCCCTCCCACGTTCCTTCCCGCACGGCCCCATGGGGCTGTGGTTAACGAGCATGATGATGATGTATTTCACGTCTGGGTAGGAAGGTAAAGGGGGTTGGATGGATGCCTTTGCCCCTCCAGGCTCTGAAGCCAACTGTCCTGCCCTTGGCATACCCTGGGGCCTCTTGGCAGATCGCACAATGTCCCCGAGATTGAGAGCCCTCTCTGCCTCCAGCTGCACCAAGCGCAAGTCAGAGCTGTGGATGGAAGCTTGGGAGAGGACTTGGGGCCGGAATGTGTGATGCACAGCTTAGTAGAACGCTCCACCCAGGCTGCCACATTGGAATGGCTCAGAGTTTTGCTCTTTCTTGTTCTTCCCAGTGATTTTTTTTCTTTTTTTTTGGCATATTTATTTCCTGGCCTCACGCCTTTGCATGTGTGACTTGTGTTTGGGGGTGTGGGGAGAGAAGGAAAAACATACAGAATGGGTAGCTCCAGGTCGGAAATTTTCTCTGTGGAAGAAAGAATATAAGCAACCCTCATGTATCAGGAATTTTCTGGACCTTCACCACCATGGCCAGTGAGTCCCAAGGCTCCAGATGGCCCTCCTGGGGCAGGTGACATTGGTCCAGCCTCAGGCAGGAAGAACATAGGAGCCTCCTGATGGGACAGGCCGGCCGCAGGGGCTCGCACCTCCTTATCTCTGGGCAGTCCTCTGCCATCCTGACCAGCTGCCTGGTCACCTGCTGTCCACTCCGCTGGCATCTGAACTCCCTAGAACTGAACCTGCTCAGCTGGCTCTACTCTCTGATGACCCACTGCTTTGCATGCTCACTCCTACCGCCTGCTCACAGCCCTGTCTCCATGACCCACCACCTGGCTCCATATAACCCAGCAGCCCTGTGCCAGGTTCGGGTCAGCCTCCATGCGTGCTCCTCTTAGAGACAAGCAACATCCACTCCAAGGCTCATAGAGCCCATCCTGTCCAGGTTTCTCATTTTGCAGCAAGAGCGGGCTCCCCAAGTTCAAATATTTGACCTTGGCAGAGCCAGACGGTAGCCTGAGTCTCTACCTCTCACCCTGATACTTCCCCTAGCATTTGGCGAGCCCTGCCCTGCCTAGCACCATGAATCGGGGAGTTCTAGAAGTTCAGAACAGGAAGAAAATCAAGAACACCCATTCTCTTGTAAGCTACTGGACTGTTTGCCCCTTACTCAGAAGGAAGAAAGAAAATCCACCCCTAAAAATCAAAAGATAAAAAGCAGAAAGACATAAATGGCCTTAAATAATATTAACTGGAAAAAAAGCAAAGTTGAAAAGTATGTAAAGTATACTGCTATTTCTTCCTAACTAGACAGATGTAAATATATATTCATATTGTAGGAAAGACAATCAAATGGATGGATAAACCATAAAACCAATAAAATTGTTATTTCTGGTGGCAAAAGGGTAAGGAGGAAAAGGTGGACATCACTGAATGCCTTGTTTTGCAGATTTGGCTTGGGAGTCATGTCAATATTTTACATAACTATACATAAAAATTAAATCAAAATAAAAACAAACCTTTTTGCTGTGGCGGAGCGAGCAGGCATGCTGCCTGAGCCAGGGTGTCCAGGCCAGTCCCGTATCACTTATGGCTGGATGACCAGGAGTGGGAAGGGTTTTATAGCCATCAGTCAGGGTGCCACGGCTACTCAGGGCCTTGCTCTTGACCCATCTGGACTGTTGTTCTGTGTCCCCGGAAAGCAGAGACGCTCTGGCTTTAGAAGGACTGGGCTCACCTCCCTGCTCCTGTCCCCTGCTGTGGTCAGCTCGATGGAAGCCCGAGGCAGCCAAAAACAGACCGTTAAAAGATTAACTCACAGTGTTAGATGGTAACAGGTCGCTAGGAATAATTTTCCCTAGCCCCCCACCCTTCTGCCAAGTCTGGAAAGATAGCCTGGGGTCTCCCCGGCTTCCCATTTTCTAGCTGTGTGACCTGGGCAAGTTCCTTAACCTCTCTGTACCTGTTTCATCCTCTGTAAAACAGGGATAGTGAAGTTGCTATCTTACCCTATAGAGTTGTGGGGATGATTGAATCAGTTGATTTGTGTTCTTAGAACAGTGCCTTGGACCTAGAAAGTACCCGTCAAGTGCCCTTCATTACCATAGTTGCTGTGGGCATTGTTATGAAAAAGAACTGGGGCCCAGCGAGCTGTTTTCATTAACTCAGTGGCATGCAGCTGGTAGCCACAGAGCTGGTGTGGAGCCAGGTGGCCCACCTCTCTAGCCAGAATGCCCTGTTACTTTGCCCCTCCCTCTCTTTTTTGGTGCTCATTGCCAGGCAGTGAGTGCTCAGTGCATCTAAAGTGCCACCAGACAGGAGAATGTGAATCCCCGCCAGGCCCAGCCCCACCCTGTACCTTTACCAGCACCAGCCCCCATCCACCCCTCAACCACACCACTTCCCCTCCTGACCCCGGCTGGTCAGTCGTTAGAGACCCACCTTGGTCTCCCACCTGACAGGAGTGGGCCTGCTGAGCTATACTGCGAGACCCTATCCACCTGCCACCCCCACCTCCCCCTCCCCTGAACTCAAGGCTCAGGAAGGGAACAGAGAGCCAGTGAATCTGCCGGCACCAAGGCCTCCAAAATGCCCCGCGCATCCCCCAGCTCAGAAACCACTCCCCACAGCCCCACAGTGAGAACCTAAATTTCCATTTCCAGTGGAGCCTGATGCTTCCTGGAGCGAGCCTGGCAGGGGGGGCAGAAGAATAAGACAGGTCCCCTTGCCTTCTAGGAATGAGCTATGGACACTGGTGCAAACGCGTGGATAGTAACCATCAACCCCGGAGAAAGATGCTGGGACAGCTGGCGTTCACCATGGGCCCGATGACTGGGAGTTTCCCAGAGTGGGTGGACTCGAGCATTTGTTGAGGCCAAGATGAATGGGGAGGGGTTCCAGCAGGAGGATGGTATGGACACTCGGTGAGAAGGGGGCAGGCAGGTTGGAGCACAGCAGCTCAGACCTCCAGGGGGTTATCATGGCTCTCAGATTCCCCCAGGGGCCAGCAGGAGAATCGAAAGCCTTCTGAACACCCCACACTGGAGCTGTGCTCACATGGAAGAGGCCGAGCTGGCCACGGACCCCTGGGGAGGCGTCTTCTGGGCTTGGACCTCCTGGGTTCACATGAGGGGCAGGAGATGGCGGGGGAGCACCTCACCCAGAGTCCTGACTTGTCACTGCTGCTGTTTCTCTAGTGAAGCTATGACAGCAGCGGTGGGATCTCCTTACCCAGCCATTGTTCTATGTCAGGCACTGGGCCAAGTGGAGTTTATTTAACCTTCAGAACCTTATGCAATACCCTCTATCATCATTATCCCCCCCCCCCATTTTAAAGTGGGAACTGAGGCAAAGACCAATAAAAGCCTTGACAGGAGGTGCCAGGGCCCTAATTTCAACCCGGGCCTGGCTAGCTCCAGAGTCAGGCTCCTATCCCCATGCCAAGGGTACCTTTTCACGTTGAGAACCATGCAGTATAGACCCAGCCCATGTGGGTGGAGTGAGGTCTGGGCTGAACAGAGATTGGAGAACACCCCAAGACTCAGCCCCTTGCCCAACCCATCACTCAGCCACTTTGGTGGTTTTGACCATTACGCAGTTTGGAATTATTTTTATTCTTAGTCAAATATTAAATTTTTACCCATAATGGACAGTTGGTTAAAGCAGGAAGCATTAAAGAACCCTGATATTAAAAGGCTGGCTCACGAGGAACACACAAGTGGTAATAAAGCTGCACATTCGCCTCAGTCCTCCGCCCGGATCTGAGCACACGTTCATCTGGTGAGAGTCTTTGTGGGGAAGGCTGGGGAGCCTGCCGAGCGCCACTCCTGGGGGTGCAGGCAGACCTGGGCCGGCTGGCGTGACCCTCCACACTCATGCCCTGCCATTTGATTTGGGCAGGAGTGATTGCCAACGCTTCCTGAAAATTCTCAGGCCTCGTCATGCAGAAACAAAGCAAGAAAATGACAAAACAAGCCAGTTAATTTTTATTTTTTAAAAAAACAAAAAAACATAAAATTCAAGAAGTCCAAACAGTGGGCCACAAAATCAGTTTTCGCTTTTTGTTTCTTTTTCTGCCTTATATAGTCAAACCCGAGCCTACATGCTAGCGTGTATCTGGTGCCAAAGCCACACTGTAATGGTAATGTGTCATTTGGAAATGTCTTGGTAGGAAATCATGCTTTTGCTTTCATAACTCATTTACAATAAATGGAGGAGAAGGCATCACTTGATAAGTGGGGGAAGGTTAAATTCTGCTGTTATACGTGGATGCTATTAAAGATCATGTTAAACATGAAACTTATCATTTGTTCCCAATAACGTATCAATCTAAAAACTAGGTTTTACGTAAAACAACTCCTTTATCGTAGACCATCGAAAATGACAAGATATTTTTCAAATTCCTAAGGGTGTTTGCAAGATGACATATTACTGTGACGGGAGTTCACAGGTCTGAAAAAAGTTAAGCAAGGCTCTGACCAGCCCACTAAACTGCCTCAGTTTCCATGGGTGTAAAAATAAGAATAAAAATAACAGTCTTCTCCCCACTCAGTTGAGAAGCCAGGTCACCTGCTGGGTGCCATACAGGCCCCCACTGGAGAACAGTCTTGCCTTGGGAAACTGACCCTGCAAGTTTTATCCGAAAAGGCAAATTGACTTGCCTGTGATGGTGCATGGGGTCCACCCGGGCCTGTGTCCCCCGGGATACAGGAGTTTGGCTGCTCTTCAGACTGTGCCTAGAAGCTTGAGTTCCATTAAGGACTTCCTATGGGTCTTGAGGACACAAATATACTGTGAGCTGTGTGTTCACCTCCCCTGTGGTGAGATGCAGAGTCTGCCATTTTACCTGCTGCTCCGTAAAGCAGGACCCCCTGTGGCCAAGTTTATCATCGTATATTCTTTGGTTTGCCTGGCACATAAGAAAATGACTTAAGAAAAATTGTCACCAAGCCTTCGTCGAGTCTGATGTTTCTCCTGGAATGCTCGCTCCACTTCTCCCCTTCTAACCAAATCCTGCCCGTGTTTTCAAACTTGATTCTGACCAAATTTCACTCACAGAAAAGTTGCAAGACTACTACAAAGAATTCCCATATAGTCTTCATCGCGATTCCTCAAATATGAACATTTTTACCGTATTTGCTTTATCTTTCTCTCTCTTATATTTTTTTTCTGACCTGTTTGAGAGTAAGTTGCCAAAAGGATGCCTTTTTATTGCAAATACTTCAGTGTGTTTCTTTATAAAGACTTTTTTCATCACCACAGTACAATGATCAGAGCCAGGAAACTAACATAGATGCAACACTTTTATCTGCTCTGCAATCCTCATTATTCTCCTGTGATCCTAGACCATGGGTTACATTCAATTATCACGTCTCTTTAATTTCTTTTCATCTGGGGAAAGTTCCCAAGTCTTTGTATCGCATCACATTGACTTGAAAAATGACTAGTTATTTTTGTAGAAGGTCCCACAATTTGGGTTTCTCTGATAGTTCCTCATGATTAGAATCAGATTAAATGCATTTTATGATGCTGTGCGCTTCACAGTGCATCCTATCTGGAGAGCCATGCTGTCCTTTATCCCATGACTGGTGATGTTAACTTTGATTACTTGGTTAAGGCAGTGTCTGCCAAGGTTCTCCACTGTAAAGTTACGAGATTCCCCTTAGTAATTAAGAACTAGCTTGTGGGGAGATGCTTTGAAACTGTGCCAATATTCTGTTTTTCCCAAACTTTCACCCACTAGCCTCCATTGATGATTCTTGACTTGAAACAATTATTATGATGATAGCTGCCAAATGATTTTCTAATGACATCACTTCTTCCAATTTTACTGGTTGTCGTTCCCCTGTCAGGGAGAGCCTCTGGTTGATTTTAAACTCACTACTCTAACCATCAGGACCCCAGCATTTGGGAGCCAGGAAGAACAAGTCCTTGTCACCCATCTGAATGTCCCTGAATATATACACCGAATCCTGACTGGGTGTTTAATGTGAAGGCTGCCAGGACCCTGCTACAACTCCCTTTGTGCAGTGGAAGATTCCAGCCCAACAACCCATCTGCTGGGCAGCGGTGTCCTGGATGGCTGGGCGGGACTGGGGTCCGTGATGGGCACGAAGCTGTTGAGTGGCTCCCTCTCCACCATCAGTCTCACCATGGACCTGTCAGTTCTACCAGCCCTGGCTGAAAAATGGGACCCAAGGGAGGCCCTACTTCAGCTAACTCCATTTCACATTTCCTCTCCTTCTCGGGATGGAAAAAATGGCCCTTCAGGGACAGAGCAAACCTGTCAGTAATGAAGTTGTGAGGGAGGAGGCTGCCCCCAGAGGGTGGCCGGGATGTGATGGCTGATGGAGTGGTGCAGGCAGGCAGCTGGCAGCGTGTCCCTGGAGAGCGTGGACGTTCAGCGCTGCTCCACTGCCCACAAAGCTGAACTAGCTCAGGGACTGCCCTGGACACTTCGCTTCCCATAATGGAGCCATCTTTCCTTCACCTTTCCCAGAGTCCCCCGGGGCTAGCCGAAGCAGAGGGATGAGCGGGCAAGGTGAGCCCTGGTCTCATCCCTTGCAGCTTTATCCCTCATCTATTTTCCAGTCATGTGGTGCATTTGATTGATAACACAACTGTGAGGCTAAGCAACTTACCCAAGACCGCCCAGCTAGACATGGGCAATGCCAGGATGTGAACCCAGGTGTGACAGGTTCCCAACTGGTCACCCCATCATTGCTGCCTCCCTGGGTAAGGACTCCTAGGAGGACTGCTGAGACCCAGGAGGGCTTCCTGGAGGTGCTGATTGCAGAACAGGCAGCTTAGGGATAGGCGGTCTCCAGAGCTAACTATTGGTCAGCGATTGGACACCTCCAGTGACTGGGAGCTCATCCCATTCCCAGGCAGCCCCCTCCATTGTGGGGCAGCTCCTCCTGTGAGGACTGTCCTCCATTAGGTGAGCTCAGGCTGTTCTCTGGCCTTCCTTCCCCCATAGCTCAAAAGGACCCAGCAGTTGGTCACACCTGGGATTTTAAAAACCCTCAGGAGACTTTCTCACCATCCCCCTTCCTCTTTGTCCTACCTGTTCCAGTTTGAGGGCTGTACCATCTAATGGAGATGATGAGATTCAAATAGGTGATGAAAAGGTCTGGTTCCCGAGTGTGCTCTGAAGTCAGCACACGGAGCAAGCGTGGCAGCGTGGAGCAGCCGACGCCCATTGGCCAGCTGTGGTGGACACTGATGGCCGGGCTTTAGGATGGGAGTAAAGGAAGTCACTGGAGGTGGCCCCCATGCCTGTGGGGACCCCTTGGACAGCGTTTCCTTTGGGGTGATGGTGGTATTTGGCAATGAAGACTTTCATGGTGAGAAACTATTTCCAAAAATGCAGCCCTTAGGGGCCAGAATGAGAGAAGCCAGAAGCTGCACATCCTGGGCTTTCTTGCTTGATTCCTAACACTTGAAACAGCCTGTTTCCCCACAGCCTCAGTTCTCTCACCTGTGCTATGGGTCTGCTAAAGCTCATCACTTCCTCTGAATAAGTGATGGGTTTATGCTAGATTGCTTGGAAACCCACAACGTAATTTTATTATAAGCAGACACTAATACAACGTTTACAATCAACTCCTTTAAAACTCACAGGAACTCTATGAGACGGGTACTCTTTTTGCTCCCATTTGACAGATGAGGAAGCTAAGGCCCAGAGAGGTTAAGGAACTTGCCCAGCGTTGCACCGCCAGAAGGGCCGAGCCAGGATTTGAACTCTGGGGGTCTGGTTTCCTAAGTCTGTACTTTGAACTACGACAGTATGTTTGTTGCCTGTTAATAAATACCCTGGAAGTTTGTGTTGAGCACCTGCTGTATTCCAGGCAGTAAGGGGCTGTGGGAAGCCACACAGTGAGGCAAATTCACACCCTGTAGCTGGACTCCCCGGTTCTTTAGGAAAAGTGGATGGGAGCTGGCAGAACCTCAAGACTCCAGAAAGGTGGCACAGCCTTATTTTGCTTCCTGGTGTTGAGTCACGTGACGCGGTCAGTTTAGCCACAGGTAGAGCTGGAAAATCGATCATCCCAGCTGAGCTGACCTGCGTGCGTGGCCAGTGGCCGCCAGCCTCTGAATGAGCGCCCGGGTGGACACGTAGCTCAGCGGATGCCTGGACTCACCAGCAGGCTGCACTGAGGGTCCACAGGCCGGACCTTGGAGACTGCAGGGCTTGGCTCGGCAAGGCGGAAGGGCGAGGGCCTTCCCCTGGAAACACTCCGCCGGGGCAGCCGCGTGCTCTTCCCATGACATCACGCTGCCTCCGAACGTATGAGGCCAAGGATTCTTGGAATGCCTGATTCACCCTGGAACAAAAATAATACCTCGTATTTGTAATGTGCCTTTGTTCCCCAAAGGCTCTCCCAGGCTTGATTGTATTGTAACCTCAGACCAGCCTTGTGACCCAGGCAGGGAATGCAGAGAAGGTGGGAACCTACTTAAAGGACTTGGTATTCCCATTCTGCAAGTGGGAAACACTGAGACACAAGGAGTCAAGTGGTTTGCCAAACCCGCCCCAGGAAATGGGTGCCGGGCAAGGCAGGTCGAGAGCCCTGAATTGCCAGTGGGGTTCAGAGGAGGGCGTCAGAAATGCCTTAGCAGTTGAGTGAGACTCAGAGCCCCATCTGATAACCCCAAAGAAGGCCATTTCCCTGTGGCCTTCTGTGCAGCCCTAAGATGGACGATGGTGGCAAGAGCCTGCAGCACCTCCTCTGTCCCCCGAGGGTACAGCAACAAAGCCAGAGGGCCACCCGAAAACTCAACCCCACCCCCAGCCCTGCCCCACAGGCCCCAGCCACAGGAACTAGCAGGCTGTGGTGGGGAAAGGATTGTTCCCAGCACAGATGGAAACCCAAGGGCCACACGTGGCTTCTGTGGTTTTCCCCAGACGCAGTGGAGCCAAGGCTGGAAGGCCGGATTTCCAAACCTCGTTGCAGAGCTCCGGGCCAGAGCCCTCCCAGGCTTCCCCCTCCCATGAGCCTCAGCGTCCCCGTTCCCAGTGACCTCGGCTCAGCCTTCGGCCTTTGCTTCTGCACGTCTAGCCCAGGCTGCCAGCCCACAGCCCCCTCTCCCCCTGTCTTTGGCCAGGGCCTGGGGTCCTCTAGATTTGGTTTTTAGTGGCTCAGCGGTGATGTGCAGACTGCCTCAGGCCCTCAGGACCCTGCCTGGAACAGGCCTCAAAACCGTGAGGTCGAGGATACACGTTCTAAGGCCAGACTACTTGAATTCAAACCCAAGCTCTGCCTCTTGCAAGCTGTGTGACCTTGGTCAAGTATTTACCCTTTCTGTGCCCCTCTGACCTCTCTATAAAACAGGGTGAACAATAGTCCCTCCGTCTTAGGCCTAACTGAAAGCCATGCCTGGCACATGGTTAGTGCTTCATACATTTCAGCATATTTTTATTCCTTGTGCTCTGAGGCAGCCCTCAGGGCAGCCCTGTGTCCAAGGCTGGCTTCATGGGAGTGTACTCTGTGCAGTGACACAGGGACCTACGTTAGGAAGGGCCGTGCTTCATTGAATGCTCTGCTGTGGCTGTCCTGAAATTCTTAATAGCGTTTGAACAATAGGCCCACATTTCATTTTGCGCTGGTTCCCACAGATTAAGTAGCTGGTCCTGCCTCCAGGACCAAACCAGGACAGACCCCTGTGCTTCTCTCTGCTCCCTTTCCTTCGTGACTTGTTCCTGGTTGCAGCCAGATACTTGTTTCTGTAATTACTGGATTAGTGTTTTTCTCTCCAAATGGATCCTAAGCTCCACAAGGGCACAGTGCTGTGTGCCCAGGGCCTGGCACACTGTGGGGCTCCCTTGAGGCATGCATGAATGCCTAGCCCTATGCCAGACCCCGAGGGAGATTTAGAGAAGGTTGTGTCCCATCCGACAGAAGTGGATGCTTCTAAGAGCCTATAGGAGGAATGCACAAGGCTGTCCCATGGCAGAGACTAGGGAAGCCAGATCATAATCACATTAGGAGTCTGGAGGGAGGGAGGGACAGATCTGGGCCTCGAAGCTCGATGGGATTAGGAGAGGTATTGAGAGACTCCTTAGGGACAGCTGAAGAGCTTTTGTCACACACACCCCACTCCCCCCACTCCCAGCTTCCCTGGAGTGTTCCAGGAGTGATGCTGCCTTAGGCAAGCCCATTGACACCTGATTAACCTCCAGGCAGAGCAGAATCTCAGGATGTGTTTCAATAATGAAGCAATCAACAAACCAGCCTTTCCCCTCATCATTCATTGGTTTGTTGGTTCTGTCGTTGGTGAGAAAAGACTTTTCTCTGCCTTCAGGGTGCAGAGGTACCTGTCAGACACCTCATTTCCATTCCAGAGCGTCCCTTTGGCCAGGTAAACATCTGGCTTCTAAAGCTTTCATCCATGCCATGAAATACTGAGCTTCTTGCGTGAACTTTTGCCTTGCCTGGCGGAGACCTTGGTCTTGAACTATTTCCTGCCCAACTCTGGGCGAAAGGAGTGCCCCCACAGTTAGTTGGGGTGGCAGAGTTTAAAGTTTGGCTGAGTGTCCGGGGCAGTGGGAGTGTTCCTGAAGCCCATGGGCACTCTCCTCATGGCAGTGTCCAGAGACCCCAGTGGGGGTGGTGGGCTGGGCACTCGGAAAGCCACTTAGCACGGTGCCACGATGTTGGGGACGGCCCAAGCAATTGCAGGGTGACTCGGTTGTCTAAGCTTTGTAGTGATGCCCGCGGTTCTGCAGAGAGCACTGAGCCCTCAGATAAGTAATGGTTAAATCCAGGCATAGAGCATTTTAGGCAGGCCCTTAGAGCAGAAACAGATCAGAATTCCAGTACAGAATTTGCTAACGAGCTGGGCAGCCCAGCGGGAACAAAGCAACCTCTCGGAACCCCTGTTTTCTTATCTATAAACCTGTCATGCTGTCACTCATGTAACCCTCACAGAGATGGGGGCCGACACAGACAAGTGACATCACCCCAAGCCATACAACTGTGAGTGGCTAAGCCAGGCCCTGCGCTGGCTGCAGCCTCATGGACAGACCTGCCAAGAAGTGTCCTGCAGAGCAGACCCACTGGATCTCCATCATCTAATTCAACCCCAAGCGTATAGTAGGTGCTCAGTTAACACAGGCCACTTGATCCTTGTCCCTTTGTTTAACCAATGTCATGTTCCCCTCGGTTGGCTCCCTGAAGAGAGAAGTAAGTCTCCCCTGTGCTTTCCTCATTCAGCTTTGCAGCCATTGTGCAAACTGGGGTGGGCGTGAGTGGCAGGCAGTCTTTATTTCCAGGTCCCATGTGCCAACGCTAAGCTCAGCAGCGCCCCCGCACCTGAGCCACTTGTCTTACCTCAGCTCGTGCTTTGTCCTGCTGTCTGGGGCAGGGAAGGTGGGACCCCACGCAGGGCATGTGTAGGTGGGCAAGAATGGAGGCGCC
Source organism: Hipposideros armiger (assembly GCF_001890085.2). NCBI lineage: Eukaryota > Metazoa > Chordata > Mammalia > Chiroptera > Hipposideridae > Hipposideros > Hipposideros armiger. Next base: position 2,351,143 of record NW_017731536.1, read on the forward strand.
TGAGCTCTAGAATAAGCAGTCATCACTTTTCCTGCAGGCAAGAAATATGAGCCCATGCATAGTTTAAAAACCACTTGCCCTAGGAATTTTGCTTTCAGAAATTTTTAAGCAGACCTACAAATTATGTGGTAAAGTGTCCGACATTGAGAGAACCATAATAAGTCAGTGGCCCTCGGAATATATCTAGTTGGGAACAATTATGAAATAAAAAAACGAACAGAGAGACGTTTGTCTCCATTTGGACTGCTGTTAAAATCATTTTTTAAAGCAAAATCTGAAGTTATTCTCCCTACACCCACCTCCCAAAATGCAGCTGTGGCGTTCTGAGAACTTTTTTTTTTTTTTTTTTTTTTTTTTAATAAAAGAGAGCAGCCTTAGAGTGAAACAAGACATCTGATTTCAGGGCCCAAAGAAGAAAGAATAAACTAAATGAGTGATGGAAACAGCATACTGACAATTTCCATTCTCAAAAAAAAAAGGCATTATTTCCCTAATAGCAGGTGTTACCAGTAGCACAAATGGAATATTAATCTTATCTCCTAAGCCATTCCTCCCCACCACCACCACCAGAGAAAACTTCCCCAGAGAGATTACAGCATAATAAGCAGGCAGGGAGATGGATTTTCCCTTTTTTTTGCTTGCAGGACTGCAAACTGCATGTCTGGTACGTCTCTAAAACCTGGATCCACATATCTGTGTATCTGAGACCAAGTGTGCCTTCCTTGCCCAGCCTCTGGGAGCAAAAGCAACTCATCCCCACTCCAGCCAAACCTAAACCCACAGGTTTCATGGTGAGCAGCCAGCTGGCCCCTGGAAGAAGGTGTCGACGAAACCCAGGGCCAGCAAACACAGAAGAGAAAGGAGCTGGTTTGAGCCAGCTCAGCCAGCGACGACCGCTGATAAATATTTGTGAATGGCCAGAGCAGGGAAGCCTGGGTCTCCGTTGTTGGGGACCGAGGCCCAGCCCCAAGCCTGTTCCAGTGGTTAGGGTCCTCGTAGCCATTTCCCAGGCCAAGGACATGAGCCTCCTGTGGCCTCAGTCACCACAGCAGGTCTCGGCGGTAACTCTGCCTTGCTCCATTGAGGGGGTTGGATCTGAGGGTGAATGGGAGGCAGGAGGTGGACCAGCTAACAGGCTGAGCATATTCCTCAGAGCCTCTCTACAGTCCTCTGGTGTGGGACTTTACCTTATTGAGCCTCAGTTGGCTTTTCTGTAAAATGGAAGAAAGAGTTTTGACTGGCCTGCACACACAGACCAGTCCCAGCAACCACGGGCCTGAAGACGAAACAGGGCCTTGGCCAGGAAGGAGCACAAGGCAGAAGAGAGAGAGGCTCCGTGCTCCTTGCCTCCATGGCGTCTGGCTCTTCCCTGCCTTCCCAGGGGCCACCCAGCCAGTCTTATTTGCCACCCAGTCCCATATCAGCCCTTCTCCCCCTTTTGACTCCATTAATCTCGCCTGCCCAGTTACCAGGGGGCCCCCGAGGGTGGGCTCCCAGGGCTCCCCTCCCCCCCACCCACAGATATCACTCCTCCTGTGCAAGGGAGCTGCCACGCAGGCAGAGTGAGTCTGAGAAGACCCACTGCCACCCAGCAGCCTGGGCATTCATGGCCATTGCTGTATTGACTTTTGAACTAGTAGGACATGGAATTTAAGCCTCTGCTCCGCGCACGCACACACACACACACACAAAACTCACACACACAATTTCCAGGAAGGAACAGCAGAAGTTCTGCAAGACCTAGCTGATTTCTTCTGAGCTCTTGACAACCAGCCATGTAAGAAATTACCTCCTTCCTCCTCCAGGTGGAGAGAAATTTTGTTTGTTTGGGGGGCGGGGAGGGATTTTTGGCAGACAGAGGGAAATCCCTGATATGGTAAGTAGGAAGGCAGACAGTTTCAAGACAAATGCTGGGAAGGATTTGGTCAGCCCTCCTCTGGGGGCATTCCTTGGGCCATCGCTGGAGGCACCACAAAAATTCTAAATAAGGATGACAAAAGTTGTGAGAATCAAGCATTATCTGCCAGGGAATTTCCAAGGTTCTTCTCTGGGCCTAAAAAATTACTCACACTCAAAGAACAAAGAGAGTGGAAGGAGAAAGGGCCAACTAGTTGAAAGTAATTGACAAATAAAAGCAGGGAGAATTCACAAAATTCACAGGGACAAGGCACCCTGGGGAGCTGTGGGCTGTGGAATTTCTTCCCTGGCCCATTGGTGATCTCTGGGAGGAAACTGGCATAATGACTCACTGTGCTGAGGAAGCCCAACTCTTCCGCGGACGCCCATGCTGACAAACCCTGAAAAACCGACCATCTTCCAGAACTTAAAGGCTTAGGCCCATTGATGATTCCTGTCATTAGGAGACCATCAGAGAATGAAACCGTGTGTTTTAGGCATGCCAGTGTGGCATGGAGTATTTAGATGCAGGAACTGGGGCGGCTGGTGGCTCAGTTGGTTAGAGCGTATGCTCTGAACAACAAGGTTGCCAGTTCAATCCCTGAATGGGCCACTTTGAGCTGCACCCTCCTTAAAAAAAAAAAAAATGAAGTAGATGCAGGGACTGCCTCTTCCATCAAATATCAGGGCAGCGAGGCCCTCACACCAGAAATGTATTTCAGAACTCAACGAGATTGAACCCAGAAAACAAGGATGAAAAACACCACACAAGCCTCACCCCCAGTCAGTAGGACTCAGTTCAGCGTACCGGGCTGCTATAGATGTTTCTATAATGACTCTTAAATTATTAAAATACAGACAACTAAAAACCCTGGGTGTTATATATAAAAACAAACATAAGAGGACTGCAAAAGGTGGAGAAAAGGCAGACTGGTTGGGGACCTTGGCACCTGAGGAATGACACAGTGGTGACGTGCTTGAGTCTTCTTCTTGGCCTTATTGATCCCAGACTTGGAGCTAAAGCAGCTAGCAATCCAAAATGCCAGTAGGCACAGGCAGACTCAAAAAGCCCCAACAAAAGTCTGCTCTATTCCAGGCAAGTGCCCCAGAAAATACTGGCTCCACCCCCACCCATACCAACAAAGGCCAAGTGAGAGGCTGAGATTCCACCTTCCTGGCCAGGGTATGACGAGGCACCCAAACCCCCCACCAGGGTGGTGTCAGAGAGGCTGAATGGGGAGCTGGGACTCATCCCTGTGGGGCATGGAGCACCCCCTCTCTGTGTCAGTGGAGGCCAGGTGGAGAGCAACAGTGCAGCACCCAGGGAGGTGTCAGTGTGGGGAGCAGACTCCCACCCTGCCCAGAAGTAAGGAGGACCCCACTTGGGGTGTCAAAGAAGACGCAGTGGGGAACCTGACCCGTACTTCCCGCCTGGCAGCCGGGAGGCAGTGCAGCCCTGACTACCACTGGAGCAAGGTTCAGAGGAAAGCAGCTGAAACAGAAGGTCGGATTAAGTCCAGAGCCTCATAACAAGACCCAAGATGCCCAGGTCTCACCTGAAAACCTCTTGTCATGCCAAAACCCCAGAAAGATCGCAACTGAATGAAGAAAGACAATAGATGCCAATACTGAGATGACAGAAATATTAGAATTACCTAAGATTTCAAAGCAGCCAGCATAAAAATGCTTCCAGGAGCAATTAGGAACGCACTCCAAACAAATGGAAAATAGATCTCTGCAAAGACATAGAAGATATAACAAAAAAACCAACTGGAAAGAGCTAAAAGCTCAATGGATGGGCTCAACAGCAGAATGGAGGGGGCAAAGCAAAAACCAGTGTCCTGGAAGGTAGAGCAGCAGAAATGATCCAGTCTGAGCCTCAAGAGAGAAAACAGACTGAAGAAGAATGATCTGAGCCTCTCAGAGCCGGGGGACCATAACGGCAGATCTAACACACATGTTCTCAGAGTCCAGAAGCTAGAGGAGGAGGAAGGTGGGGCTGAAACGTTACCCGAAGACATCATGGTTGCAGACTTCTCATGCGTTGCTGATGGGAATGGAAAATGGCACACAGCCTCTCTGGAAAACAGTTCAACAGTTTCTTAAAAAGCTCAATTTGAAACTACCTTTACGGGGGCCGGCCGAGTGGCACGTTGGTTAAGAACTGGCTTGGGACGTCAGCTCTGAGCAGCAGGGCCCCGGTTCGTCCCACATATGAGGGCCAGTGACACTGCCCTCTACAGCTAAGATGGTGAACAACAGCTCAACCTGGAGCTGGGCTGCTGTGAGTCGCCAGCGACAGCATAGGCTGCAGCCCCTGCTGCAGTGGGTTGCCATGGGCTACTGTGTGTAGCCAGCAGCCAGCGTGAGCGGCCGTCCAGAGGCCGGCGACTGATCTGCCTTGTCCAGGAAGAGCGTAATGATGGTGCCCGCTTGGGCCAGTGAAGCAACATCCTCTACAACTACACTGAAGAACAAAACAACAGCAACTTGTCTGTTCCCCTTCCCCTGATTCCCCAGTGCTGTTCCCCTCCCCCAATTCCCCATTAAAAAAAAAAAAAAAAAGAAGAAACTACCTTTACTGCCCAGCGATGGTGCTCCCAGGCATTTATCTCGGAGACATGAGAACCGTGTCCACACAAAAACCTGTACACACGTGGTCCTAGCAGCTTTCTGCCTGATAGCCTATGGCCAGAAGCAGCCAGATGGCCCTCAGCGGGTACATGGTGAAATGCACCCACACTGTGGAATACTTACTCGTCACCAGCAAAAAGGGATGAACAATGGAGACGCACGGCCACCCGGATGAATCTCCAGGAGTTATGCTGAGTGAAAAAAGCCAATCCCACTGGGTTACATACTGTACGATTCCATTTATATAACATTATTGAAATGACAAAATCGTAGAAATGGAGCCTAGATTAGTTGTTCCCGGGGGCTGAAGAGGAGGTGGTGAGAGAGAAGTGGGTGTAGCTATACAAGGGCGACATGAGGGATCTTTGTGGTGATGGGAATGCTCTGTGTCTTGACTTGTCAAAATCCCGGTTGTGTGATCTTGTACTTCAGTTTTGCAAGATGTTACCTTGCGAGGAACCTGGGTAAAGGCTACAAAAGATCTCTCTGTATTATTTCTTACAACGGCACATGAATCTATAGTTACCTCCCAATAAAAAGTATAGAAGAACAAATCCATGTTCATTTAGAAAACACAACTAAAAAAGAAAATGATCATCACTGTTAACATGCTGGTGTGTGTCCTTCCAGATTCTTCTATGCATATAATTCTTCTATGCGTATAAATACATGCCTTAAAAGATAGCCCTGTGCAGACGTATTACAACACATGCGTTCTTCCACCAACAAGAGTGAACTCTTTCACCATGTTCTTGCTAAGTTCACATTCAGCTCTTCACTGTTGTAAACACTGGGGGTTGAACATCCTACACCCCATGAACAGCCTACACCCCATGGGTGTCTCTGATGATTTTCTTCTTAAATTGCCACAAGCAGAATCGCAAGGTCCAGTGGTTTGCATGTTTTAGAGGCTCTTGTAACAAATTGTCAAATTTTTCTCCAGACATACTAATTTCTACCTCTAACATACAATGTGTTGCAAGTTTCTATTTGTTCAGAAACAAAAAGAAGACTACCCACCTGTCTCTCACTTTACAACTTTAATTCCCCCCTGAAAACCCTGCCAACTTAGGGAAAGCTTTTCAATGAAAAAAAAAAATGCTTTCGTTAATTTTAATGGGAAAATGATACATTTAACCCCAACCCAAGATACCCCCAAATTTTCACAGATACACAAAATTTATCAAGTGAACATTGACATTGAGTTTCTATAAGTAATGATCATTTGAAAGAAAATAAATACAATTTGGTCATAAAATACAATACGAGGAAGGGCTCTCATCCCTGCTAATGAGATGGGTCACAGGACAGTGTGGGCCTCGTTTTTTAGAAGGTAAGGTCTTCTTTCTGCAAACTTTCTTCACTGACTTTACAACTTTTGAGGGGCTCGTGGTTACCTTGTTCTCCAACTTACATCAGATAAAGTGATGGCACAGAAAACACTGAGGGTGAACAAGAGATGGAAGACAAAGGGGCCCCTTGTGCACAGACTGAAGGGTCCTTAGAATACCCCTCCCCCACCCCCAAACTCGCTTGCCTTCAGTCCACAAATCAAAATATTTGGTTTGTCCTATGGTGTAGACCTCAGATTTTCTCCATATGATGTCCTCTGCTTAGAAAGTATTTTGTCAAGTAAATCGATGAGCCTGTCTTTGCCTAAAACCATCAAATTAGATATCACTTCTGTATTAGCTTGGACTGCCATAACCACATAGCACAGACTGGGTGGCCAAACAACAGAAACTTAATCTTCTTGCAGTTCTAGGGGCTGGAAATCCAAGATCAAGGTGTCACCAGGTTGGGTTTCTCCTGAGGCCACCCCCTTGCTTTGCAAATGGCCACCTTCTTGCCCTGTGTTTACATGGTCTTTCCTCTGCACATGGACATGTCTGTGTCCTAATCTCCTCTTATAAAGACACCAGTCATATTGATGGGCCTCATCCTAACGGCCTCCTTTTAGCTTAATCACATATTTAAAGGCCCTATCTCCAAATACAGTCACTTTCTGAGATACCAGGGGTTGGGGCTTCAACGTATGAATTGGCAGGGGGAGGGGGACACAATTCAGCCCAATTTATTATAGCATATTTTGTTAATAAGCTTGGGGATAACATGGCAATGTGCAGGGAAAGAAAAAAAAAAGTTTAACTTTTTAAGAGCCATTATGGTAAGAAGTCATTGACAGGATAGTTGTTATTGGATGAAGCTCTGTGTGTGTGTCTTTGCTGAAACATGCATAGAATGTGTGTTCAGGAGATTCATAAAATGGTAACAGTTGCTTTAAGAGGACATAGTAGGTGGCCGGGGACAGAGTCAGGAGGGTTCATGATGTACTCTATTGTATCTCTTTAATTTTGTTCCCCGCACCTGTATTAATGCATATTCTAACAGGGGAATAAAATGCTTAAGTTAAGGATTGACTTAAATCCTCTTTAATCCCGGGGCCTGTCTGTCTCATTCTGTGCTGTATCCCCAGGCCCTGTCACAGAGCCTGTCACACAGGAGGCGCTCCGTAAGGGTGTTGAAAGCATGAATAAATGAACAACTCAGTGAATTCCTCTTCTAGTGTTTGGACGCAGGGACCCTGAACAGCCCACCTAGTGACCCTCTCTGTCATTCCCCTTTGGTTTGCAGACGGCAGCAGAGACCTCCAGGAGGAAACAAGCCCCAACAGCACAGTGACCACCAGCCAGGCAGTGCCAAACACAACAGGGACCACCAGAAATCCTACCAAGGGGGCTCGGTGCCCCATCCCTCGGGGAGGCCCACCCATCACGGCTACAGCCAGAACCGGCGCTGGCACCATAGCAACATGAAGCACCCACCCAGCGACAAGGGGGAGGCAGGCGCCCACCGCAATGCCAAAGACACCATGACCATGGAGAGCCCCAAACTTGAGGACACCCTGGGGGACACCGGGCACAGCAGCCTCGAGTCCCCCTGCATCCCTGATGGCCTGGCCCCAGTGGTTTCCGAGAGGCTGCCCCCACAGCAGCCAGGGGTCCCAGAGGCCGAGACAAAGCGTAAAGACAGTATTATTCCCGAACGCATGGGGGAGCGGCCCAAAATTACCCTACTCCAGTCTTCCAAAGACAGGCTGCGGCGGAGGCTGAAAGAAAAGGTACCGGTAATTGAATTTTTGTTGTTCTCTTGCACCAGGGAGGATGGCGCGAGGTAGGCACGTTGGTAGGTGGGCTCGGGTTGGAGGGCCTGGGAAGCTGTGGGGAGGAAGCAGGACCCGCCACACCAGGCCACCGCTGCCTTAGGGACACCTGGCCACCAGAGGGCGGGCCCATGGCCAGCTCTGCGTGAACCTCTCCAGCACATTCCCACTCCTCATATTCTGGCCCCTCAAGAGGCCCAGGTGGGCACTTGGTACCAGCGCCCAGCCTAAGAGGCCCAGGTGGGCACTTGGTACCAGCGCCCAGCCTAAGAGAGGAGGAAAGGGAAAAGCACAACCCTGGGGGTGAGGGGAGCAGCGTAGGGGAAGACGGCCCTGTTAATGCTAAAGGGCTTTGGGGGACAACATGGAGCTTATAAGGACTGATGACGCTTCTCCTGGAGGTGATTACCAGCCAGGCTGTGGTCCCTGCCAGGGTCGAGAGCAAAGGTGAGTTGGGCAGAGTGCAGGCAGGCCTCAGCCTTGCCATTCCCGTCTTCGATCAACCAGCGGCCAGTGAGGGGTCTAAGGGACAACATTTAAGGAAGCCCTCGCTCCCAGCATCACACAGGTGCTGACCTTGCCCTGGCATGGCCTTGAGAGTGAGGGCCTCCTTAAACTTTGTGCCCCAGGAACCTCTCTTTTCTCACCCTACTCCTGGCCCTGGTCTCTAGGGCCTGGGTCACGTACTGGAGGAAATGCCCTCGAGCCTTCAGAGGAGGGGTGGGGATCTCTCTCTGGCAGCATTAACTCCACTGGGCTCACCCTAGTAGCTCCCCCTCCCTGGCCAAGGCTGCAGGTAAGGTCACCTTGGAGAGGAACTTCCCAAGAGAGGCTGACTTGCTCCCAGCCTTCCCCGTGGAGTCCTCTTCTTAGGGCTTCTGGGAAGCTCCACGTCAGGGTTTGTCCCCAGCCTGTCTCTACTGCCTTCTCTCCCCCACCTTTCGCCCCAGAGTCCAGGCCCAGGTTCCACACTTAGGCAACACAGACAGATCAGACCTCTTCCCCAATCAACTCTTGAAGCTGAAATGCTGCTCCTGGCGTCCTTCACAGCCCGAGCTGCCCGCCCCACCACTCCTGTGAGGCGGGCAGCTGTGAGGTTTTAGAGGAAAGTCTCACTCATTCCCTTACCTCCCAAAGGAAGGAGCCTGGAGGAAGTTCCCAACTGATGACCAGTGTGTAGTCTGCACATGCAGAGTTTCCAGGACAGATTGCCACAGCCTGGCCAGGGAGAGAGGATTATTAACTCAGTTCTCTCCAGTTGTACTAAACCTAACTGCAGTGCCACAGAATGGAAATAACACGGGCTTTGAGGTCCAGCAAACCAGGCTCAGTCCTCACTCAGCCTATAACTGGCTTGGATGACCTTGAGCAAGTCACCTAACCTCTCTGAGACTCAGTTTACTTGCCTGTAAAATGGGTGTAATGTTACCCACCTTGCAGACAAACTATGAAGATTAAATGTCATAATGTGTAAAGACCCTCATAGGTGGTTATTATTCCATATACAGACCATTATTCCTGCCCTGGGGCCCAGATGGTTGGGTGATGGGGTAGGGAAGGAGAGTAGGATAGAACAGATAAGGTAGATCCATAGCACCCGCACACTGGTTCAGGACACCTCAGCTGAGGCCTCCTGGCATCCTGGACCAGAAGGACCTGGGCTCCGGCGATGGTTGGGTTCAGGGGAAGCCCTTCTAGTATAACCTCCTTATGTTACCAGTGAGGAAACTGAGGCCCAGAGAATGAAACCACTTCCCAAAGCCATACGGTTAGAGGCAGACCGCAGGTTCTAGAACTCCCATCTGTGCTTCCCAGCCCAGAGCCCTCCTTGTTGAGAACAGGGCAGGTGTGGGACCTCACTTTATGACCCTGATCCTGGCGTTCACCCCAACTTACCTCACATCCCGGCGGGTAAGTTGGTCGTACTCTGGCCACCAATCTATTGTGTCTGAGTAAATACTTTGGAGACTGTCGGATGTCATTTTCTTCTTCATCCAGCCTCGCTCTGGCGCAGTGGCATTGAAACCTCATAGGTTTGTGGGTTTTTCTGTCTGAAATTTCTCTCCTAGAAGTGCCAGTCATTTGGCTGACACATGGGAGGACTTCTCAGTGTGGGTGCTGGTGGGTAGAAGGCCAGCCCAGTCTCCATAGGCTACGAAGCCAGGGCCATGCCCAGAGAACACGACCGCCCTTAGGGCTGTAGAAGCCGGGGGTCTGACAGCCACTCCATGGGCACCTCTGACCAACACAGCAAGCATTTGGGATGCCACCCTCCTTCCTGACCTACGCTTCCTGCCTTCGTTTTCTCTTTGGCCTAATTTTTTATTTGTCATCTTATTTCATCTTTTATAAGCCCCATTAAATCGTTTCTGGATTGAGACATGTGATGGGCAAGTAGACAAACACAACCAATATATGTGAGACTCCTGGGTTAGCGCTAGAGCTTGTTAGAAGGATGGGGTCAGGAGGTCACAGGGGCCAAGGAAAAGGTTAGCAGAGAGCCAGGGGGCCCCCCGGCCCTCGGTGGAGGTCAGCATTCCTGGAGGGCTCCGACCTCAGGTTCTAGAAGGTAGGACTGGGTCCTTTCTGGGGGTGGCAGCCCTCCCTCCACAGGCAACACACACACACACACGCACGCACACACACACACACACACACACACACACACACACACACACAGACCTCAGCTCCGCTCAGGCGCCACTCGGTTTGTCTCCCCTGCCCCCAGGATGACGTGACAGTGGAGACCACCAACCCTCAGCAGAACAAGATGGACAAGCTGATCGAGATCCTGAACAGCATGCGGAACAACAGCAGCGACGTGGACGCCAAGCTCACCACCTTCATGGAGGAGGCCCAGAACTCCACCAACTCCGAGGAGATGCTGGGCGAGATCGTGCGGACCATCTACCAGAAGGCCGTGTCGGACCGCAGCTTTGCCTTCACCGCCGCCAAGCTCTGCGACAAGATGGCGCTCTTCATGGTGGAGGGGACCAAGTTCCGGAGCCTGCTCCTCAACATGCTTCAGGTAACCGGACACCGACAGCTGCGCCTCCATCCCCGCCCCGCCCCGCGGTGGGTTATTACTAGAGAGAAGGCTGCAAATTCTGACCACGGTTGAACTTTTCCCAAGTTCCTCCCTGGCCCGATTAATTATAGAAAATAAAAAGGCACTCAAGGGGCAAGGGATGAGTGGCCGGATTTGCGTGTGTTTGTGAGAGAGCTCCATGGTTACGATGGACCAATATAATTTTATAGGTGCTTCATGTTTAACCAGCCTTTCCCTCTTTCTATTTCCATGATAAAAGGGCTGGCTCTGGGTCTTAACCAGGCTCTGAGCTTTGACCTCCGCGTCCAAGCAGACACAAACTTGTGGACTTCCCTTTTCCTTCTCCTCCTCCCCCTAAAGACCCCCCCGCCCGGCCTCTGGAGGTGGTGTTGTTGGTTGTAACCGGTACTTAAATGGGTCTGAGCAGACAGCATGAGGGCTCTGAGCAGGAAAGGTTTGGTCTGTCTGCCCATGCACCGGCCTTCCTGAAACCATTCTCAGGGCAGAGGGGAAGCGTGGCGATCTAAGATTGTGTTGTTCCTTGGTGCCTTTCCACTCAAAACCCCTCCACTCCCGGAAAGCCTAGTCCCACCCCTCCTCATGCTCCCCTCCACGGATGGCAGCGTCCCGCAATAGTTGTACCGGTGTGAGTGTGTAGTAAGCACGGGCGCTTAGACAGCCCCGCACGGTTTCATCTCATGAGTGGGGACCCGAGGGGCTGATACCTGCCCTTCTGTCATGGGTGGTAACAGGTAAACCAGTGGCCCCATCACTGGTGGGAAAGACAGCAGGTGGCACGGCATGGCAGCCGCGCCAGGCCCTGGGGCTATCCTGGGAGACTCTTGGCTGGAGAAAAGTTATTTCTGCTTTTACTTTGTACCTTAGACTTGTCAAGGTATGAATTGAGTTTCCCAGTTAAGGTAAAACAGTAGCTTGGAAGTTGTGAAAGTAGAATTCCAGAACTGGAAAAGGCCACAGACCAGGGTGACCACACAATAGGTCACCCAAAGCACGACACTTCTGAGAGTCAGAGGGGCGCTGTTTGTAATTATACGTAGACACCAGGCGTTAACCAGGGCGGATGGTCACCCTGGTCTGAACCACCATGGTGTTTTCCCGAAAAACAGGGAGGAAGGAACGCCCTCCACATGCTCCCACAGGGCTCCACCCCCGCGCTCCTCTCGCCTTCTGCTCCCTGCAACCTGAGCCCTCGCTGGCCCGCCTGCTGCGTCTCTCCAGCTCCAGGCCCCGATCAGGTTCCCATTCCTGGATCGTCCGCGCTCCCCTGGTGACGAATTCCCGCATTACCTGAGGGATTTGCACATCGGGCATGTTCCTCACGGGCCGGAATGTCCTGGGAGAGTGTGGAGGGTGACAGCGAGGAGAAGCCTGTCTGCCACGTACCGCCAGGCACTGGGGGGTTAGGGTCAGGAGCAGCCTTTGGCCGGGGCTTTTGTCTTTTCTCGGAAAGGCCAGGATAGGGCAAGACTTCCAGACAATGGCTAACCAGCTCCAAGTCACCTGGTCGGAGCCAGTGGCGGACAGACACACGGTGTGGAAAGAGACACACCCAGCCAGGAAGGGCAGCTCGCCTCAGGGGCTGCCCAGGACCCTGCCTAGGTCAGGCATTTCTTCCAAAGACCCGTGGTGTGAGCGGCCTTGCCCACAGTGTCGGGCAGAACATCAGTCCTGGCAAATGCTCAGCTCAGAAAGGGTCTCTGTGGTCCCACACTGGCCTCTCCATTAGCCACAGAGCAGACTGGCTTAGGACAGCAGGAAGGGAACCTGTTTAGCTGCGTTGAACTCGGCGAAGTTCTCTTTACAATCCCCAGCTAGGAAGTTCTCGTGGAATTACTATGCTAGGAGACACAGTTTGGCAAACAGTAGGACAAAGAAAGAGCCCTAAATTGAAAGCTGGGAAACGTTTCTCGACTGGATTCGTGCCTCCAACTGGAGCTCGTCCTCTGCAGCTCCCGCTGGGAAGTGCTCAGTTGTTTGATACCCAGCAGTGGACCTTACGATTTGCGATTTGCGCGCTGAATTGGGGGGCTTACTGAGGTGTGAGTGGCCCCACATGAGCCTCTTTGTTTCTCACTGTCCCCAGGCCCGGCCACTGACATGAAACAGTCCTGGGTCCCCCTAGTCCTCAGAAACCTGTTTATTTACCCCATCATGTGGCTAAGTATAGGTATGTCAACCCTACTGGTGCCACCGTGTCTCTGGGGCAGAGGACAGCTATCACTCCCACATCTGCCATCTGCCTGGGCGGAGCATTGGTGGGTTCAGGTATTTAGAAATCTAAATGTCCCCCATAGGCCTCACTGACCCTCTCTACACCACCTGTAGCCCCAGCTTTTGTGGACGCTGAGGAGGGAGCCCCTTGGAGGCATAACCAGAGGGCTTGAGCCGGGCTCTCAGGCCTGCTGGGTGCTGTTCAAGACCCTTTTGGCTCCCGTGGGACTCAGTGCTGGCGTGAGGCTGCCCGCTGAGCTCCCTGCAGACCCACTGCTTACAAGGCCCAGAGGAAGCCGACACCACGTGTCTGATGGGGCCTCTTCAGGCCCTGCTGCTCCTCGCTGCAGCTCAGGAAGTGATAGGTTAGACTAGGCTTCCCAGTCAACATAATTCATGGCCACATACCAACCCAGACTCACAGGTACAGAAAAGGAGAGCATGGCTCATTAAACCCCACTTTCCTTCCTAACACCCACAGGGATGTCTTTTTCACCTGCTTGCATTTCCTGACAAACCTGAGTTGTATCCCTTTGCTGGCGGACAGTGCTGGGTCCAGTCCCCAGAGCCCTTCGCTCCCCTTTTCCATCTAAGGGTCAGGCTCAGCTTCGTCTCCTCTAGGCCCACGGTCACTGGATCCCCAGCCAGCCCCTGCTTCAGTTTGGTGGCCTCTGAGATGCCCCTCATGTGGCCAGGTTTGGCTGCTGCCTCCACATACAAGTTCTGAGACCTAGCTTAGTGAGGCTGGCTGCAAAGAGGCTGGGGTGTGAAGTGTCCTCTAAACACAGCTCCCAGCAGCTGTGTCTTTGGATGTTGCTCTCCTTGGCCAACCACTCTTGGTGCCTGGGCTTCAGCAGTGGGAACTGGCAGCCTGCGGGGAGGGGGGCAGGCTCTGATGTAGAGGACACTCTTGGCAGAAGTGTGAGGACTGCCTGTCAAGTTGGAGTACAGCTCCCATAGAGAGAGAAATGGGCCGGGGGACGCTAAAGGACCTTTAACCCTTCCCAACCTGGCTCAGCATTGTCCACTCAAGAAACCCAGAAGCATTGCTCTCAAGAGCTCTGATGATGCCAGAGACCCTGGGGTCTCAGTGGACCCCTGTCACCAATCCCACAGCTCAAAAATGACCTTCAATTTTTACATCTAAACTGAGTCTTTTTGCCTTAGATGTGGTTCTTTTCTTAGTAGCGTTCTTATAAGTAAAATTCTACTTACTTGAAAGATACTTAAAATTCTACTTACTTGAAAGATACTCTTATAAGTAAAATTCTACTTACTTGAAAGTCTGTGTGTGCATTAGATCAGTTTCTCAAACTTGAACGTGGGTATGCATCACTTGGGATTTTACTTAAATGCAGATCCTGGTTCAGTAGGTCTCGGTGGAACCTGAGATTCTGCATGTCTAACCAGCTCCCAGGTGCTGCTGGCCCAGGAACAAGGCATTGGGTGACTGATGGTTTGTAGGTGATGGGTCAGTTTCATAGACGGGCCAACTGAGGCATATAGCCTTTTATCGGTGTGATTGTCAGAAGTGGGGCTGCAGCCTGGGAATATTGAGTTTCAGTCACTGTTTTCTTCACACCAATGAAGAAAGGTTCTCAGCCTACCTGTCCATCAGACTCGCATTAGGAAGAGCTTTTAAAACATACCAGCAGGGGCCCTACCCCAGGCCATTAAACGAGACTCTCCAGGGATGAGCCTGGGCATCCTTTTTAAAAGAACTCCCCAGTTGAGTCTACCATGCAGCAGGTTGAGCACCACTGTTAGGAAGCTACTCCAGAGATGCCTTGACTGTGCCACCGTTGTCACCTATGAACCAGCTGTCCCTACCTGTCACCCCATAAATGAGTCAAGAGATATGTACCAGGCACTGGACTCTTTGCTGAGCAATGTGGGTGGAGGACTCAGAGCCTGAGCTGGTGGGAGAACACCAAAGCAGGCGACGTCGGCAGCCGAGACCGTCCCATCACTTTGCCCATCCTCAGTTTCCCCTCTGTGCAGTGAGGAAACTGGGCTGGGCCATCCCAGGGGCCCTTTCTCATTCTTTTCTGCATCATTCTAAGGTTCCTCGCAGAGGACCTCCACCCTAACCAAGTGAGCCAAGCGGGAGGCCAAAGCTGCCTCTCCTCTCCCATGGACCCCGTTTCTTTCTGCCCTCAGCTCCGTTCCTCATGCCCTTTTCCTTTCTCTTGGCCTCGGAGATTTGTCGGAGCAGCTATCACGTGTTTTAGGAAAAGGGCCTCACTCCCAACCCACACTGCCAGGCCGTACCGGAGGCCAGGCCACTCAGGAAAGCTGGGGTGGTGGTCAGCTTCACTGCCCAGCCTACCTCACTCCATCCCTTCCCCCCCAACCCTCCAGCTCCCGGCTTTTTCATGTTTGCAGAGGTCCACACCCACTAGAGTATGTGGATTGATTATTTCTGACTTGCAGGAGAATGTGGGCTGCCCGGGGCCCCAGGTTACAGAAGTCACCAAAACTCGGCCTTCATCCTCACCCGGGATTTATGGTACAATAATGGGGAAGGAGGGGGCTCCAGTTTCACAGCGAGGTGAAGCATGAGTGTGCCTCTTTTTATGGGACCTTTGGAATGATAGGAATTGGAGGCCTGAGCCCCCTCCGCCCAGCACTGCCCTGTCACCACCCCAGGCCTTCACTTGGGCTCGGGGAGTGCTCCTTTGCCGAGCTAGGGTTGGGTAGTACAAGTTCAAGCCCTCCTCTGTTGAAATGTGTGTGCCCTGTTTAGCCAAGAGGTGTCTACATCTGAGCTATGCAGAGCAAAGTATTATTAGAGCAGGCATCAGTGTGTCTGTAACTAAACCCAACTCTCCCTAGCAACTGTTGCCAACAACACCTCTAACAGAAGGATGCAATACCTTTTTTTTGAAGAAAAAAAAAATAACTCAACCAAGTCGTAAACACAGCAGGGCTGTTGTGAAAAGACAACGAAAAACCAGAATCTGGCATGTGACCAGACTTCAAAATATATTGCTCTCTGCCAGCACCTTCTAGAAGACAGACTCTTAAAAAATTGACCTCGGGCTAGAGACGGATAAACTCTTCAAAGTTTCTAGCCGGGTTGCCATTAAGCCTTGTGTTTGAGCTTCTTGATATACAGAAACTCAATTGAGTGGTGACAGGGGCTTCGTGGGGCCTCTGTGGGGTCTCTGGGAATGATTTTAACTCTGAGTTATAATGCCAGAAGGGGCACTCAAGATTTTCTGTTCTGGCTGCCCCTATCAATAAATCAGAATATAAGATACATCTTCAGGACTTGTGTGACACATCCGCCCCTGCTCCCGATGCTATGTTTGCCAGCTTGGACAGCGGACCTGGGCCAGTCCTCTAACTCTAGTCATAAGGGGGAACCTCCTTCCTTCCTGGTTCTCTCAAGGTCTCAGGAAAACGTAAAGCCGTCCCCCTTTGCCTAAAGTGTGGAGTTCCTAACCCTGTCTCTTACAGAGGAGGGGAGATGAGGGACAAACCTTGATTCCTGGAGTTGTAAGCAGCCCTAAGTTGTAAACGCCTCCTGGCTGAGTTATCACTGGTCCCCAGCTCCTGACATCATGACTTCTACATAGTAGGTGCTCAGTAACTGTCTGTGCGTTGAGGGATGTGCCCTCCATCTTAGGCACCAATGCTCCCTGGTGTGTGCTGGGCTTCTCACCTCTCCTGAACATGTCCCTGTGTGTGAATGTGGAGATGCTCTCTCCAAGGCGGGTTCCAGAGCAGGGTTCCTTCCCCACATTTACATATGAGGCAATTGGCTCATCGGCACTACAAGCCCCGCCCAAAGTCACCGGGGCTGAATGGGGGCCGTCAGTCCAGCACCCAAGCTCCTGGCTCCCACACCACCCCCCAAATCCTATGTGAGAGTCAGAAACTTGGGAAAGCCAAGAATCTGCCTCATGAAGCTATCAGCAGGGATTTCAAAACCCACCCTTCTAGAAGAATCACATGGCAGTTCCAGCAACCTCCAAGCCTCTGAGCTTTCTGGGCCAGTGGAGGGCTGAGGGTGTCTGAGGAAACGCCTCCATGTCTCCATTCGCTGTATCCAGATGAACCACACAAGCTGTTATTCCCGAGGTTCGGCTCTCCCCGCTCGCACCCTATCCCCATGCTCAGACCTCCTCCCCTCACTTCTACACGCCCACCGCTGAGCCGACGTGCACTCCAGGCATGTAAACTAATTTTACTGTTGGCCCAAGCTGGGCATACCCAGGGATAGAACATTGTTCTGTTCATTCCAGAGCCCGAGTAAAGCCCTGGGCTGGACCCACCCCGAGCTCCCTCCACTGCTGCTGGAAATCAAGAGGGGACGGAGCAAAGCAAAGGGCCAGCGGGCAAGGCAAGCAGCTTTCCCCGTGGGCAGATCGAGGAGGGTGATTTCAGAGGCCCACCGAAGATCTTTTTCTAAAAAACGCTGCTCCACCTACTGGCTGGCATCTGAGCGTCCTGCAAGCCATCAGTGCCCATGCTGAAGGTCATGCCCTGCAAGGGCCATGCAGAGCGGGCACACACATTCCCCCAGGGTGGGCACTGGCAGACTTGCCTCACGTGTCAGGAGAGACTGCCTGTCACAGGTGCTTGACCTTCTGCGCAAGAGTCCGTGGCAGGTATGGCTACCCCAGTGGGGGACCCACTGCCTGGCTGGTACCAAGGCTCATATCTTAGCCCACCCTGTCAGACCCAGAGCGGGGGGGGGGAGGGGATCCCAGTGCTTCCTTGACACACTTGTTGCCTGCACTTGCTTTGACATAAGTGAACTTGACCTTCTTTCTTCCAATTCTCATTTCTTTCTCTCAACAAGCACTGACTGAGCATCTGCTGTGTACCACATGCCATGGCAGAGCCTGGGTATGTGTAATCTCTGTTGATCTGCCTACCTCTCGGCCTTCTCCCAGTTTATGCAGGTGGGGGTCCTGTCTCAAGTCTGGGTGTTTTATTCAAGGCCTCATGTCTCAAAGTGAGTGTTCGGACCAGCTTTCTCAGACTGTTCAATTTGGGGGTGGGGAGCATGGGGCCTCCTGAAAGCGCTAAAGCTAAGGCCCCCTCTGAAACTTTGGAATGCTCAGTGGGACAGAATCAGCCCACTACTTGAACAGGAAAGAGCATTTTGTTGTTTGAATCTGAAACTAGGCAGAGGAAAGAAAATGATCATTGACTCTCAGTCGGTCCCAGAGGCAGCCCAAGATAGCAGCTTGCCAGACAAGGTTTTGTTTTCCAAAGTCGGATCCCCAGGTGTCTTGGGGGCAAAGACTGTGTCCCTGTCATCTTTGCGTCCCCCCACTGTGCCAGCACACAGTAGGTATTCAGCAGGCTTCATGTGGCTGGTTCCGGAGCTCTCACCTCACTGGGGACCAAGGTGGGCAATAGCTGTGGCAGCAGAGGAAAGGGAGCGTTCCCTGGGCCAGGGCAGCTTTACCCGGGTCAGGAATGGTTTCACCATCGCCCGTGTCCCTTGCCAGGCCGTGTCCTCTTCCCCGCACACCCTGACCCCCCACCCCGGCTTCATTTTTCCTGCTAAATCCCCTGATAGAACTTGGCCAGGCGCTTCCCTGTCTGAAGCTGCCACACCGAGGCAGGCCTGCAGATAAGTGGGTTATCGGAGAAGGCCAGCTCGGGTGTCCCGGGCCCCAGAGGGTCACCCCTGGCTGGCTGGCAGCTCACCCCCAGCACCTCCTCCTCCCCAGAGCCAGGCCAGCAGGAGACAGCAGATCCTTTCCCGTGGCTCAGCGAGTGGCCGGCCCCCAGCCGCCGACGGGAATCTGAGCTATGCTAAGCCGCTCCAGATCGGAGCATCGCTGCCCTGCCCGGCACGGCCGGCCCAGACAGGGCGCCTCTACCTGCCGCGGCCGCCGCTGGAAAGCTGGCACCGCCTGGGCCGATGGAAAAAATCTCCCTGAGGGTTATGTAACTGCTCACCGCCCTGTCCCTGGCTTCCCGGGGAGGCTCCCAGTCACCACAGAGGGAGAGTGGTGGCCCCCAGCCATGGAGGGGACAGCAGAGGGTCATTCTTTCAAAGGGGAGCAAATAATCTGGACTGATTGCCCGAGGTCCTCAAGGCCCCAAAGAGACTGGGGTGTTCCCTACAAATGCTTTTGGGGCTGGGAGGCCTGGCCAAGCCGAGTAGCTTAACAGAGTGAGGAAGGCTTATCCAGGGAGCTAGACCCAGAAGGAGGGTTTAGGAAGGAGAGAGGGAAGAGCAGTTTCGTTGTTGGTTGGTTTGATTTGGTTGTTTTTATTTAATGATTTTTTTTTATTGTGATAAATATGTGCAACATAAAGTTTATCATTCTAACCATTTTTAAGTGCACAACTCAGTAGTAACAAGCACAACCACCACCACCATCTACCCCCGGAACGCTCTCATTGGCCCAAACAGAAACCTTGCAGCCACCAAACAATAACTTCCAGTTCCCCAGCCCCCACAACCTCTATGCTACCTGTCTCTGTGAATTCTCATGCGCTATGCGTGCCTCATATAAGTAGTCATGCAGTGGTCGTCCTTTTGTGTCCGCGTATTGCACTTAGCATAGAATGGTTTCAAAGTTCATCTGTGTGGTCGCACACGTCAGAATGTCCTTCCTTTTCATGGCTGAAGAATATTCCATTGCATGCATAACCACATTTTGTTTATCCACTCGTCCTTCACGGGCAGACACTTGGGTTGTTTCCACCTGTTGGCTGATGTGAAGATCGCTGCTATGAACATTCAAATTCGAATATCTGCTGGAGCCCCTTCTTTCGGTTCTTTTGGGTCCATACCTAGAACTGGAATTGCTGAATCCTATGGAAATTCTATGTGTAACTTTTTCAGAACTGCCAAACTGTTTTCTGGATGGGGGAACTACAATGAACCAAGACGCCAAGAAACGATGCAAGTGAGGGACAGGAGGGACACTGGCTTATCTGGAATCCAGGGTGGAAGTGGAGAGTCCGAGAAAGTCTGTAAGACGGAGCAGGCAGGGACCTGAGAGGCAAGAGGGCTTTCGCTTTATGAAGCAGGACCAGGAGTTGGTTCTTGAGCTGCAGCATCTGAAGATTAATTAAAAGTCATAGAGCAGTATAGGACTAAAGGAAGACTGGGCAGATTATCCAGCCACTCCGTTCATGTTCTAGGCGAGAGATGTGTGACCCAGAGAGGTTAGCAGAAGCCACGCTTCGGGAAGACATGTATGATAAGCTATAAGTTGTTGTGCTTGGAAATCTCTTACATTACAGAACCAGCGTTTTGGAGTGACCACAGTTCTCTCGTTTGTAGAGGGAGCACACAGAGATTTGAGCCTGCCTCTCAGTGCTCTAAGCTGCAATGGCCGGCCTCGTCCCCCTACCCGCCTCTCAAGAGCCTGTTCCTGGCCCTGGGTGCGTGGAACATAGCGTTCCAGCCACTGCCCCTATAATCCAGACCCCAGAAGCGGGGGTTGCCTACTACGAGGACAGTGGGCCGGCATGGGAGATTGTGTCCCTCTACCTCTGTTCCCCTTCCTTCTGCAAGTGCCACCATGGGCTCTCAGAGCTTCTAGAAGGGTAGGTCAGTAGGCATTTTTGAACTGGGGCCCCATGTTCAAAGATGAACATGGTTCCCAGCCAAGGGCACATGAGCACATGGCCTGCTGGGCGCCGTCAGGGGAAATGAAGAGGACTCAGCGTGCCCCCCCCCCGCCCCTACCACTGATGCCCCCCCAACTGTGGTGGGCACGTCTCCCCCTGACCCTTCATTCTTCCATACCTAGCTGCATTGACTGTGTTCTAGATACCGGGCATGAATGAAAGTGACTTATCAGGAAGTTAGTGAGTATCGGGGTGGGTCAGAGAGGGTTGGAGGAGTGGAAACAGGATGACAGGACAAGCTCAAAACAGCCAGCAGGAATGCCGCACTTGTCGTGCACTCACTGTGTTCAGGTTGGCTGGGTTTCGTCTACCCTAGATAAAATGAGAGGCCCCTTTAAGTGGACCGAGGTCCTCCAGCTCCTGGGCTGATGGGCAGCATATGAACACTCCAAACCCGTGCCATGCCCAGTTGCTACTTTCTTCTTCTTTGTAGACCTTTCCCTGTTTGGTGGCATCTCTGTCCAGGAGAGGCGGTGGCACTTGACCATGAAGCAAGGGCTAGACTGTGTGACCTCTAGAGGCCACCTTCCAACCCAGGAAATCTTAGAGCAGCCTTAGGAGCATCAGTACAGGGAACCTGGCCTCAGAGCCCGAAGTCCAGAATCGGGGCTCCCTGTGTACCCACAGAGACTCCATCCCCTGCTGCCTCATGCCTGGAGTTCTGAGTCTTCAGGGAGAAATGGTCCCAGCCCCTTCTGGCCCCATGTCAATCCCAATTCCAGCTGGCAGATTGCCACCTGTAGGGGCCACCTTCACTTAACCCTTTGCTGGCCCTTCCAGATCCCAGTTCACAGAGGAAGAAAAGCTTCAGGCCACTTTAAAACGTGGGGACAGACACGCTCAGGCAAAAGCTGTCCCCTCCTGGGATGGCCCCCGAGGCCTCCCCTCTGGGTAAGCCCCGTGCCCTCCACATCATCCCACCCTCCACAGTGCCCAGCTAAGACCATGCATGTTGCAGAGAAGTGGTGTTGCTGTGTATGTGCACTCCTGGATCATTCGCACCCAGACCCATTAAGGAAAGAGGGCCTTCAGGCCAGCATGCTACATGTAGTGCCCCACCTCCCACCGGTGGTACCAAAGGAGGGGGTAGCTGAGGCGATATTTGGGGATGGCCGGGCTCCAGTTCAAGCTTAACGAATATCTATCTATAGTTGGAGTAAATGCATTCCGGAGCAGCTGCATGTAAATCGGAGCTCCCCTTATTGGACTCACACTTACCATTGACCCCATGAGACAACAGCCATTGCATTACTCTGGGTGTTAAAACAAGGCTGATGAGAAGCATAACATGGGGTTGGAAGCAGAGTCACCTGGAATTCAGCCTGCAGGCCACAGCGACTTCCTCTGAATGACTTACTGCCATGTGGCATAAGAAATCATCAGCACAGCCCAGAGTCCGACACCTACCTTCAAGCCCTGGTTCTGGCCCCTGTCAGCTGGTGACTTCAGGCAGATCTCAACGTCCGGCTGCCCTCCACTTCCTCTTCCATTAAATTGGGTGGCCATGCTGTCTCCTGTACCTGCTTACCCCATAGACATAATTGTTAAAATCCACTAACATCCTCTTAAGGCTCCTCCAAGAGGGACTCCGAGAGTTCATCGAGGCATGTTTTTCTTTCTGCTCTCCATGAATTCCCTTCATTCAAGATTCCTAGGAGAGGCCCCACACAGAACTCCTTCCGCAAGCCCAGGGGCCCCCAAGGCATGCGAGGAGTTGGGGTTTAGATGTGGCACTCTGGATAGCCCTGAGATCTAGCCACAAGGAAAGCTCTCATGGGGGCCTGGGGCTGGCGCTGAGGCCCTGCTGGGTGCCCCATGCTCAGTACTGTTAAACCCCAGTAAGCAGGAGCCACTGGCTTCTATTGGATATTTAGAAACCTGCTCGTGGGTTTAGGACAGTCCAGGGAGACGGCCAGCCCTTTAAGTGCTGGTGGCTGGGGAAGGCTTCCTGGAGGAGGTGGCATGAAAGAAGAGGCAGGATTTGTGTGGACGGAGGAAACGAGGAGGAAGAAGCCAAAGCAAACGCTTGTAGGTGGGAGGAACCTAGGGATGGGGAGGGGGGCGGGGGGGCGTGATTGTACAGGAGAGCATGGTGGGATGAGGCAGGTCAGTGTGCTGCCGGCCTGGCTGAGGGTGTCCAGGCAGCAGCAGGGGGCTGTGCAAGTGTCAACAAGCCCCAGGATGAGGCTGCCCGGCCAGGCAGTGACCCCAGGTCACAGTAACCACACTGGCTCATTCACTTGCTGGCACGTACTTCTCACCATTTCAGGCCAAGGCTGTTTTAATCCAAAACTTCTACCCTAAGAGCAGTCAGCTCCCTGCCAGCCTCGGGCCTCGGTCTGTTTTGAGCAGGAGGCAAGGAGGGCCACCACATCTGGGGCCCCAGGCCAGCCTGCAGGGGGCTCTGGACACCGGGATTTCACTGAAGACAATGGTGTGAGAGCCCTACCCACCTCCCCTCTCTGGCCTGTTCGCTGCCTTATAGGAGAGGGTAAGGTCCCACACGCCCCCCTTGCGGGGCCCACTCAGCCCCCTCTATGGAGCAGCTGCTTCTGAGCGTTGTCTGGAGGGGGGTGTCCCACACACAGACCTGCGGTGCTGACATTGTCTTACTGCCCCTCCTCCTGCAGCAGCCATGTAGCCCACAGGCAACCAGAGGTGGGGCTGCGTGTGATGCCAGGGCCGGGCCGGTTCATGAAGCAAACCTCGTGTTTTTATTTCCCCCTCCTCTGCAGAAGCCCCTGCCCGCCTCCCAGAGCACATATTTTCTGGTAGAGAAGGAGGCAGACAGGAAGTCTGAAGCCAGCCAACATCCTGCCTAGCTCCACCCGCTCTGGCCTCAGTGTCCTCAGTGGGTCTGGAAGGTCAGTCTCCCCACTGGACGACTGGGTTCATGGCTCCCTCTGCCCGGCCCTCACAGCCCCTCGGGTACCTTGGGCTTGAGAAGGTTGTGTGGGGGTCCAGGACTGGAGAGAGCCCGGAGCACACTTAGGGGTGGATTGGGGGCAGGAAGAGGAGAGGAGGTGCTCAGCAGTCCGGACGCTGGAAGCTGAGGGTGTAAAGGTGTGGTATAGGCACAGGTGCCCGGGGCTACCAGAGGCCCGGGTTCGCGCTCCAGCCCTGCCCTTCTCTAACTGGGTGACCTCGGGCCAGTCCTTCACCCTTCTGGTGGTTCCCTTGCCCATTAAATAAGGGTGTTAGAAGAAGAGATTTCGGTGGTCCCTTTCAGCTCTTCGTTATTCTAAAGCAGACATGCTGGGCATACAGAGGGAGCCTGTTGATTGCCTGCTGCTGACTGATTGGTCATTGACATGACCCCTGATAAGCAGACCCATGGCAGACTCTCCCTGCCTGAGGGGGGGTGTCTGTGGTCCTGGCTGCTCCCCACCCTCCTGGCCAGGTCTGTGGAGTCAGCACTTACCTGATGGGCAGAACTACCTGCAGGGGGCGCCAGTGCTCAAAGCCGGCCTCACCTGCCTTCAGGCCCCTCCCAGTCCAACCCAGCATTATGGCATTCTGGGGGTTGACCTCAGGGAAGATTTAAGCCACATGATGGTGGCTCTGCCACCAAGCCACCGACTGTATGCAGCTTCTAGATCCTCTGGGGCCTCAGCCTGGCGTCCGGAAACCTCAGTTTGGGGGTTTCTCTTCTAGACTTCGAAGGCAGGCCAGCACAATGCTGTCAGGTGTCTGGCCGGAAGCATGATTTCCGCCTCCTTTTCAGTCAGCAGATACTTTGCAGGCACTTATTGTGCACCGGCTGTATGAAGACACTGTGTACCCTAAGTACCCATTAGACTTTTTTGAGGTGGATGTTAATCGTCCCCTCCTACACGTGGGTAAAGAGAGTTCCAGAAAACTTAGGAAACACACCTGAAGTCACACAGCCAGTCAGTGGCAGAAGCGCAGCTGGACCGCAAGCCCCCAAGCCCCGTGCCCCTGCCTCCTGAGAACGGACCACCGCCTGAGTGCTTCCGTTGGCCAGAAGTGTATTTATGTTTTGGGGGGCAGGGCCAAGTATAAGGTAGACCACAGGTGGCAGAGAAACAAGATAAGAAATAAGAAGATGCCTTTTAGATGTCAGCGTTGATCAGAGCCTCCTCCACAAAGACTAAATAGTGTCCACCTGATCTCTCCACTGTCACCTTATGACCGAAAGACTCTCGAGACAGTTTCCAGACCAGAGCAAAGTGGGTACTGGAGGTCTGCGGCTCCCTTCCTGTCTCGCTGGGGGCAGGTTGCAGGGGTACCCCTCTCCACCGAGCTGCGGACAGGAAGCAAGGTGGCTTCTCCTCTGGGGCCGTCCCATCCACTGGTTTTCAGCCCATCACCCTCATGATTCATGAAAAAAGGCAGAGAAGAAGACTCAGCTCTCTTTGGTAGGCTCCCACTTGGTGGCCCCAGGGGCTGGAGGCTGCAGCTCCAGGTTAAAGTGGGTCCTGATGGGGGGCTGCTGCTGGCACCCTAGGCATTCAGGCATCTGTGAGGGCCTCTCTGTTCGCAGCCCCCGAGGCCAGCTGGTAGGTTGATTCTCCTGTGATAGGCTCCAGCAACGGAAGCCTGGAGGAAGCAGATCATGTCTCAGATGAGGCTTCACAGCTCAGTCACCTGTCTAGACCAGAGGAAGGGGTGGTGGCACCTTTAACTGGTCCTTTCCTTACCACCCAGCAAGATGGAGAGGCCAGGACATCAGAGAGAGAGAGAGAGAGAGAGAGAGAGAGAGAGAGAGAGGAAGAGAGAGGAAGAGAGAGAGAGAGAGTCTGCTTGCTGTCTCATTTCTAGCGCTCTAAATTATTAAGAAGTGAGGACCCTGGGGTGTGAGCCGAGGCAGCCGGTTGCCCAGTCCCGAAGGAGCCCTTCTAAGGTTTCCCCGGCACATGGCCCGGAATGCCACGTTGGAGAAAGAGCCACGTTATGAAAAACTCTTCGTGCTGCTGCCATGCTCTTCTTTTTTTCAAATTCCCCCCATACCACTTCATTTATCATCCACCCCCTCTGCATTTCAGCAGGCTGTGGCCTCATTTCAGAAGCAGGTTAAGTAGCCCAGGACTCAAAACGGGGAAAGGTCGGAAAGAGGGCCTGGAGGAAAAGCGAAGGTCACTTAGCACAGCTCACTCCCACGCGCATTTCTGCTGCCTGGGTCCCCGTATCTTCTCCCGCAGGCGCGTGGTGTGGCCACAGACACCTTGGCTCCTTGGCCTTATCAAAGGGAAGCTCAAAACTATGGTGTTGGCACATCCTAGCCTGTTCCTCTAAGCTTCCTCCCGCTCCAGCCCTGACTGAAGAGGCAGCATTCTTGAGAGCTGGTTGGAATGAGAGCCCCACGGGGGCAAGATGGCGAGAGGCCAGTTCGGTTTAACAAGCATCTTTATTGAGCACCCTCTTTGTGCCTTGGGGCCAGAGTGCCGGGAATGGGCTTGAGGGAAGGGAATGCAGACAGACTCAGAGGTCCATCTGTCCCTCCCCCCTCTCCCCAGGCCCCTCTCTTATCCCCACCTTCCTGGCTGGCCCAGCTTTCCTGTACTCAGATCAGCCAATCGATGTTTGTGAAGACCCCCCATCCCTGTCTTCATGGAGCATCTGGTTTTGGGAGCCCCCTTCTCTTTTCAGGCTCCCAGATGACCCCAGAGGGCTTGCTTGCAAAAGTTGTTCTCTGGACTGTGTTTTCTCCGTCTGCCCTACCCTCCCAGCGCCTCCTGGCTCTGGCCCCAGCGCCGGCCCCTGTCTGTCCCTGCAAACACAAGTCAGCTGTGTGTGCAGACAAAGCCATGCGTCCCAGTGGGGGCCGGGCTTGCAGAAGGGACATTTCCAGGGAACTCTGGGGGCGGCTGCTAGGAGGGCAGAGGCGACTGTCTGATAGCAGGGACTCGGCGTCACTGTCTAGGGGACTTGGCCGGGCCCCAGGGGCCAGTGGCTGTGGGTGGCGACCGGGAGAGGCAGCCAGGCTGGGAGAATTCTGCTGTTTGAGAAGTGTAGGAAACGGGCTGGACAGGAGCGATAACGGGCCGTTCTCTGTGTGTCTATGTGCGTCTGCGTCTGCCGGCGAGGGCGGCTGGAGCCAGGCGGTCTGAGGCCATATCTAGTGAGATTTTTGTTCTGGGTTGTGAAAGTGACCTATGGAGCCAGCAGCAGGGTTCAGGGCCTGGGAGAGAAGACATGTGGCCCTGCCCTCCCCTCCCCCTTGTCTTGTGTTCCTCTCGATGTCCCTTCCTCCGCCTCCCCTCCTACCGAAGAGTAGGAAGCAGGGAGGGGTGAGCCAGAGGGAACATTCTCAGTGCCCTGCAAATGGTTACTGCCTGGCTTTCAGTTTTGATTGTATCGCTAATTTGATATATGAACTTGGATACATCCCCTAATATTTCTGGCTCTCAGTCTCATTGGCTGTAAAATGGGGATTATTTATATCTGCCCTGCATATCTCACAGGGTGGTTAGAGAGATCTTATGAAATACAGACGTAAAAATAGTTTGTAAACTGTGAAGTGCCCCAGACACGTAAGGAGTTGTAACGATGAAAACTGCTTTGTGTCTGTCTGCAAAGGCTTCTGAATAAATACCTGGGTCAGAGGAGCCTGTTGGGGTGAGGGTGTTGGGGGGGTGGGGGAATGCAACAGGGTAGGTCCCAGGCCCCACCAAGAGTGGTTCCTGCAGGGACCTGGCCCCGGGGCAGGAAGGGAGGCGTCTGAGGCTCTCTGCGGGTGGGGGTGTTAGTCACAGGTTTGCTGACTCAAGTAGAAGGTGGCCTGGGTGGGGCACACGCTTCTGCTTTTTGGGGGAACCAGGGAGAGCGCTATGTGAAGCCCCTCACCCACCCGGGGCTCAGGGCACTTGACTGGCCTGGAAGATAAAGTACAACTGATTGCAGAGGGAGAAGGGGGAATTTTGGTTTCCTTTCCTAACCTCCATTGCCTGAGGAAGCCAAGTCACCCTGTCCCCCCACCTCCTCCCCTAGAGGTGACCTAGAAATCAGCCGCCTCTGGTGTGGAAAGTGCGGGAAGGAGCTAGCAGGGTGACAGGCCTGCTAGGCTGAGAGAAGCTGAGCTATTTCAAGCGTGCAGTGCCCAAGGGGCATACATGCCACCCACCCCCAAGACGCTCGCAACATTCAGCTTTCCTCCCTTGGCCCAGATCCCACACCCTCGGGGCACCCAGAGGGCCACAGGTCAGATGCCAGGGGCTCTGGGAGGCTGCAGGCCGACAGCTCCTGGGGCTGGCATGGGCGGGTGGCTCAGCCTCTCTGACTTGGGTTTCCTCCTCTGAGCCTCCAGGCTGAATTGGCGGGGCCACACAGACTCCTTGGCTCCCTGTGCCTTATACACGGGGCTGGGGACGGATGGGAACTTAGAGGAGGAATGCGGAGCGCCCGTGGCCCAGGACAGCTGCTGCCCCCTCCCCCCATTGGCCACCATGCCACCAGCCTCTCGGGGAACCAGCGCCAGCTGAGGGCAGGGTTGGAAAGTGGGGAGCTTTGCCTGGCAGACCCTTTTCCTCTATCCCAGCCTGCCGTCAGCACACCCCAAATTCCAAAAGGTTTTCTCCTTTATCCCCAGTTAACATTTACCTGTCCTGTGTCCTAACCCTTAGTGAGTGATGCAGCATGCCACCCCTCCTCTCCTCTCTGCACAAGGCCAATGCCTGGCCTGGAAGAGCATCTAGTAGGCAGAGTGGTTACACATGGTATCCTGCAGGCCCCTGCACGTGTGACCTACTGAGAGTGCCCTGGCTGAGTGGTCCCCAGGTGCTGACCTCAAACCAAAACTGGTGGACACGGCGAGCTGCCCCAGCATGGTTTGTGTGTGGCGTGATTTGAACAGTTGCCAGCTGCTATGTCTGGGAAGGACCGGCCATTATTCTGAGACTGCATCCTTCCTACTATCTTGGCATTACATTGTCCTTTCTTTTATGAAATGATGGATGAAAGCTTTTTAAAAGAAAAAAAAAATCCTTACCAAAATAAAACGTTGGCAATCTTCAAATTTTACAAGTCCAAGAAATTCTGGCTTCCAGGCCCAGCGCCCTGGTTGATGGCCAGAGCAGCATAGAGCACCCCGTCGCCCTGAGCACTGGGGAGCCCAGGCCTGCAAGACACTGGGTGGGAGGAATTGACGTGTGAGTGGGGTACAGCCCGGGGAGCTTGGACAAGAAACCCCCAACGTGGGGCTGCGTGTCTCAGCCTGACACTAACTTGTGGCTTCACCTCGCTTTCCAGCCCACCCCACCAGCTCAGTTCTCTCTGCTAGAGATGCCTCCTCCTGCCTGGCTGGGAATTCAGTGTCTGAGCTGCCCACCCCAGGCTGCCCCCATCCCTGCAGACCTGGGGAAGCCCAGAAGCTGCACAGGCTGCCTTCAGTGGAGCATGGCACATTGATCCCTGCCCTCGTGAATGTCAACCCCAGTCACCCAGTCAGCACTCATGCTCACCAGCCTTACATGGCCACCTAAGCATCTCTCTCTCTCTCTCTCCCTCTGTCCCCACCCCTCCCACCCCCATCCATCTTACATCGCTCTGTGTGCACACTAGTTGACAGCCTTTTCCACACTGAGATTCGTTCATTTATTAGCGGAGCACCTGCTCTGTGTCCAGCAGCATGCTAGTGGGAAAATGGAATAGACCCTCTACTGCCATGGGGTTGCCCATAATATGACAGGGGCCACACATAGATCAACCAGTCCCTGCAAGCCAGTGTGTGAAGTGCTGGCATAGAGGCACACATAAGCTGCCTGGAAACCTAGAAGAGAAAGACCTCACTTGGGGAACATCAGAGGCTGTGACTCAGGGCAAGGGACACTAGAGATGAGTCTCAGTGCCCAGGTTGGTGGGTGCCAAGTGAAGAAGTGTGCAGACAAACAGATGAGCATGAGCAATGGCAAGAAGCAGGAAAGAACAGTGTGCAGGAGAAAAGGAGGTGATGTTACTGGAGGGAAGTGTGCATTGGGGACATAGCAGGGAGAGGGAGGGAGTGGGGCCAGACTCAGGTTGGGAGGGACCCTGTTTGTCCTACCTAGGAGCGGTTACCGTATGCTTTGGTCTTTGGGGTACCATTGAAGGTTTATAAGGATGGAGGTGATGTCTTCTGATTGCCATTTCAAACCTCCCTCTGCCTCCAGGTGGAGGAGCATAGGACAAGGATTTTGTGAGCAGCAAGACGCTCCTTTTGGGAGCCTCCTACGGAAGCCAGGAGAGGTGTGATTTGGAGCCTCAACTCAGGCAGAGGCAGAGGCAGAGGGACCTGAGGATTGGGGATGAATCTCAGAGTGGTGTCAGGGTTGAGGCTGGGTGACCAGTTGAATGTAAGAAGTGAGAAAGAGGGACTTGGCAAATTTCCAGCTTGGGTGCCCACAAGGACCTCTCATGTGACATGCGTCAGCACCGTGAGTGCAGGGTGCTTGGGCAGAGTGACAGTTTTTCATACTATGTGGAAAGCCACACAACCATCCTCCCTCTCAGAAGGGTTCGCCTCCAGTATCTCCCCATTGTTCCTGAAAAACACACCCCAAAGAGACCAGCTCTCAGCCCTCAGCTGTGTGCTGCATTGGTGAGATCAGCTTTTCCTCACTGGGTAGTTTTGCCTTTAGTTCCTTGCTTCTGGCAAAACCAAACACAGAGATGCATCTCTTTTCTCTTTTTCTTCCGCTCTCCCTCCTGTCCTCCCTCGCTCCCACCTTCCCTCCTTTTCTTCCTTCTCTCCTTCTTGCCTTTCCTTCCCTCCTTCTCTTTCTTTTATGGAAAAAGCTTACTAGAGAGCAGAAGGAATGCTTAGACTGTGGATATTTCTCACTGTTACTGGCCCCAGACCTAAACTCGGCTCTAGTAGCTTTAAGTGATAATGAAATTAGAAAAACCATGTGTAGAAACCACACTTGGGATGCCCTTTCTTGAAGGTCTAGGCGACCTTGATGTGTCATGAAGCCCCACTAATGCTGCCCCCACTCCCCAGGACTCCTGGCATCTCCAGGCTCAGGAAGGACTTTCTCCCGTGCACACATCCACCATCCCGCAGAAACCGGTCCACCTGCACATACCTCACATTTCCTCTGAAATGGACCAAGAGCCTGGCCCAATTTCAAGACTATTAAGGAGAGAAAAGCGCTTTCAAAAGTCATAAGTCCCAGGGACCAAGCCCAGGGGGAGGAATTTGGGGGATTCTTAAGAGATGGTTTGGGACTCAGAACCTGGCTGTGGCCTTGGCTTTGCCATGAACTAGCTGTGACCTCGGTGTCAGCAGCAGCAGCAGCTGCTTTCTATTTACCAACTTTCTACTGTGTACCTTGGCCGCACCTGGCAGCTCTGGAAATGCCAGTGCCCAGGCCGCACCCAGACCAATTGAATCACCACCTCTGGGGGTGGGACCCAGGCACTGGCATTGCCCAGAGCTCCCCAGATGAGTCCAATGTGCAGTCATGGCCTCAGGCATTCTGCTTAGGATGTTCTGTAGGTAAAGATCATTGTCACAGCAATCTGGTTAGGTATTTTTTTAATCTTTTTTAAGATTTTATTGGGGAATTGGGGGAGGGGAACAGTGTTGGGGAATTGGGGAAAGGGACTAGCCAAGTTGTTCTTCAGTCTTCATTGTGGAGGGTGCCAGTCGCCATCTGGCTGCCTGTTGGCAGCTCGTGGCCTCTAAGCTCAAGGTGCCAAGTTCAGTCTTAGTTGCGGGTGGGCGTAGCCACCGTCCCATGCGGGAGTCAAACCAGCAGCCTTGTTGTTAAGAGCGCACACTCTGTCCACTGAACCATCAGGGCGGCAGCTCAGCTCAAGGTGATGAGTTCAGTCTTAGTTGCGGGTGGGCGTACTCCACCATCGAAGAGGCAATCTTGTTGTTACACCAGCTGAGCCATTCTGCCACCTGTTGGCAGCTCAGCGACAGCTCAGCTCGGGCGCAGAGTCACTGGCCCATGTGGGAATCGAACCAGCGGCCCTGTTGCTCAGAGCTCGTGCTTTTCATCCAACTCTTAAGCAACTGAGCCACTCAGCCAGCCCCCTTGTTAGGTTTTATGAATGAGGCCTCGGAGGCTTGGAGAGTTTGAATACCTTGTCCCATGATCCTTGAGGTTCTGCGGGCTACCTGGTTCCACTTGAAGCAAAGCATCAGTCAGCACATACTTTTAGGGCCTTCCAGGCCCAGCAGTGTAAGAGCCTGGCTGGTCTCAGGAGCTACATTCCTGCCCAGGTTCAAATCCCAGCTCCACCACTTATAGGCTGTGTGACTTTAGACAGGTGATGTAATCTTTCTGCGTCTCCATTTCCTCACCTGCGTGATGGGGATGATGACTGGGGATTACGTGAGATGCCGCGTTTAAGGATTTAAAGCAGGGCCTGGCACGTAGGCAACAGTAAGTCCCAGGCACAGTAAGGATTACTAGGGTCATTGTGCAATTGTCCAGGGCTGATCAGAAACTAGATGGGACACGGGCCTGAATCAGTGACAGATGCCATCCTAAGTCAGCGTTTCTCCTTTGGCCTTACCAGCTCTTAGCTAGACTTCCCGAATTCCTGGGGCATGGAGTCTAAGCCCAGAACTCTGAAGGGAGAGGAAGGACCCCAACCCAGCTGCCTTCCCTCCTTGCCTCACCCCAGCCCAACTCAGGAGGGCCTTCGTCCTCTCCTCACCATAACCACTGCCACCTGTACCCTTTTCTCCCCCACAACCACTGACTCAGTGAAAGCCTTCTGCTTGGGGACAGGGGGATGGACTGGATGACCTCTCAAGTCCCTTCCCTCCCCACACTGCACTAAATCTCACTCACTCTCCTCACCCTGTCACACAGTCTGTGTCCTTCTGGGCACCGCAGCCAGTCCATATGGTTCAGCCGTCAGCCTAGGAGGGGGCCCTGTGCATTGGGCCACCAGTCCATTGAGGCAGGGGCGGGGCCGGGGCCTGGAAAACAGCAGTGCCTTTCACTGGCTCTCGGGGAACAGCTGTGACGGGGTGGGCAGACAGATGACTGAGACCCAGCCTGGGGTCTTTTACTATCTGTAAGGGATGGGCCGAGAAGTGAGCCCAGCAGGACGGACGGGGGCCACACTGGTTCACACCCTAGGTGTGGAAAGGAAAACGGGCGGGAGGGAGAGGGCCTGTATGTCTCAGAAGAGAAAAACCGTGAGACACCAAGGGTGTTTCCCAAGTAGTTATCCCTCTGCAGGCTGGTTTTACACTCAGAGCGGTGCAGCCCCACTCTGGGCCTGAGCTGCCTCCACTCCGGGGGCCATCAATACAGCTGCTCCCTTTCCAGGTGTTGCAACAAGGAACCATAATAAGCCCCAGCTCTCGGTCTCCTATGCCTCCTCTCCTGGTTGAGTTTTCCCCCTCCTGGGAAGGAAGAGGGGGTGGTGTGTGTGTGTGTGTGTGTGTGTGTGTGTGTGTGTGTGTGTGTGTGTGATTGTGTCGCCACATTCTGCATTCCACCTCCCAGATAGCATGCCTCTGGCTGCACACTGTCTGCTTTTCTTCCAAAGGACATTTGCAGTTTAGATTAAGGGCTCCTGGCTATAAATGGCATTTTCTCTGCCCCCACCCCAGCTCCCCCCACAATGCCCCCACACCCCCCACACAGCTTCTGTGTGCCCTGGAAAGGACTGGCAGAACAGAAAGGGTGGGAGAGCTGAGGGCTGGGAAGCCTGGCAGCCCTGGGCCTGCGGATCTCTGTCCTCCTCACCTCTCCTCTTCAGGAAGAAGGTAGGAAATGACCAGCGCACCCCGGCTTTGGGGACAGAGCCTCACTTTGAGGACCTCCTGTATAAAGTGCAGTTGTGCCCCCTCAGGAAGGGCAGACACCATCACCCAAGACTCAGGGTGCTAAGTTCTAGGTTTCGCTCGGTCCCATAGTCTTCGGAGAACTCCGGGTGAGCCACCGCTCCTTCCTGGCCTCAGTTTCTCACCCATAAAGAAATGGCCTGAAGCACCTGAGGGGCCTGTCGTGGCCAACAGTCAGTCCTGTGATCGTGCTCCCTACCCTCCTCCGCCTCCCATTGCCCTGAGCATCCCAGGACCACACCTGGAGCATTTTCCCCACCCCACCTGCCCGCACACCTGCCCTTTGGTTGCTTTGTTGCCAGGAAGAACTCAGGGAGCTGAAGTAGCTCAGGGAGCACTGGGAACAGCCAGGAAGTCCAGTGACAGCCTTTGTAGACAAGACTCCTAAGTGTGGGAGAAGCAGAGGTGCGACTACAATAGGGACAGGACACAGACCTCGTGACCATCAACATAAATCCCAGAACAGCGAAGCCCAGGGGTCGCCCTTGGACAGGTCACTAGAGGAAATGCAACAGGAAGCTGTGGATTGCTGCACAGGGTGCGCGTGGCCTCGCCCTCTCCCTGGAGGTGCAGGCCACAGTGGACACTGATGCTAAGAAGGCTGAGATCAACACAGGCACGATGACTTCCGGGTGGTCCATGAAGGAGCCTGGGTAGTGACGGACAAAACAGCCCCCTGCCACCCTCCCAGAGCAGGCCCTTCAGCTGGGAGACTTTGGGGAGACCCAGAAGGATATGGGCTGTGCTGAGCATGGGGACAGGTGACAGCGAGTAAGTGTGTACATGCAGGGGTGGGTGGGAGCTGGGAGATGTAGAGTCCCACGGAACCCCCACGGAGTGCTCCTGGGCTGCAGACCCTCGAGTGGACCCTCACTGTGAACCATCCCTCCATTGATTCTGCAGCCCCCCTCCTTAGCAGGGAGTAGAGGACCACTGAGAAGCCCCAGACTACTTTCTTTGGGTTTAAGGATATATTAGCTGATTTTCATTTTCCCTCTATGAAGCTCTGGGGAGATACAATCAAGCATAAATCAGAGACATAGGGAGTCCAACAGGCCCAAGTTTGAATCCCAGCTCTGTCATTTAGTTGTGTGATCTTGGATGGGTTTCTGAATCTTTCTAAGCCTCAGTTTCTTTGTTGGTAAAGTGGGGATGATAATAATACTCCATAGGGTTGCTGGGGGCATTAAATGACATAATGTATGTGGAGGGCTTAGTACAGTGCTGGCCCTCACTTTGCTCTCATAATACAATGCTTTGCTTGTGATAATAGTGAAAGGAATTTGTGATTCGATTCGATTCATCTCCTATGCACTAATATCACGGGCGTGAAGCTCTGGGTGAAGCTCTGGGGAGATACGATCAAGTATAAATCAGGGACGTACCATGTTCATGGATCAGAAGACTCAGTATTGTCAAGATGTCAGTTCTTCCCAAATTGATCTCTAGGTTCAACAGTCTCAATCAAAATCCCAGTGGGCTTTTTTGGTAGAAACTGGCAAGCTGATTCGAAGACGTATTTCGAATCACAGAGGACCTAGAATATCCAAAGGGGTCTTGAAAAAGAACGAAGTTGGAAATATAAATCAGGGCCCGGTTTTTGCTGTCAGGACGCTTACGGCTCTGTTGGGAAGACTAGACATTTATCGTGAGACACACACAGGAATATGGGGCCGTGGTTAAGAGTGCAGATGCCAGAGCCTGACCCCTGGGCTGTGAGTGTCAGCTTTGCCACGTACAAACTTTGCCTCATACAAGCTTGTGGCCTCGGGCAGGATACTTTTAAGCTCTGTGCAGCCCACCCCATCCATTTCTCCTCTGTAAAATGGGAGATAATGGTGGTGCAACTGCCTGGGGCTGTTGTAAGGATTAAATGAGGTTATCTGCTGATAAAGTACATTCCACCAACAGGACACGGAGATCAGTCTTGTTCCTTGGGTTGACTTAGAACTCCTAATCTGTTGGGGAAAATAAGACGTAGACACGTAGCTGTATCTGGTGAGGGCCATGTGACTGGGACACTCACTAAGGCTCGAAGGCTTAGAGGGCGAGAAAGTCTTCAGCTCAGTGGGCAGCAGACTATGCAGTGAAGAAGCAGAACTGGCTGTGGTTCACATGTATGAAATGCTTTAAGTGCCCAAAGCTGTCTACAAGATGTCAGGGAGGGGACACAAATGGAATGAGGCCGGTTCCTGCCCCCAGGGTCTCATGACCCCTGTGAAGGAGATGAGCCTGGAGGGATAACCGCCTTTCCCAGAGGATGGAAGTGCTGGAGCTTAGGACCCGAGGGCTGTGAGTTACGTTCTCCTTTTCCAAGACCCAGACTGAGGAAGTAGCTTCCCCAGGGGCACTTGGCCAAAGGTTAAATATAAAGGAAGTTCCGAGCAGATGGGGAGTGTCAATGAAGATCTGATGGCAAGGAACCTTGAAGGTGTTGCTTGGGGCCATAGGAGAAGAAGACTGTCTCTGGGGCCCCGAGTTCAACAAGGGGGGGGGCGGGTTGTGGATAGGGGACGACCAGCAAGCTTGAGTCACCAAGGTGAAGGCTGCCAAGTCCAACAGGACACCCCACAGAGCCCTTTGGCCCTAGCCCAGCTCAGCCATCTCCTCCCCACCTCCCGGATACACGTACCCACCAGGCCTGGAGACGTTTCCTGAAACACTGAGAAAGCACCGGGAGCGGGAGGGGCTGCCTCAGCCGTCAAGGGCTCTGGGCCAGGTCTCTCACAGAGGAGCCGACGTGCAAGGGGAGGACGTGACCGGCAGCTTTCATTCTCAGAGGCTGGGGATTTCAGAGGAATGCAGCCAAGTCCGGTTCTGAAGTTCTCACTTCAGACCCCGCCCGGCTGGAGCCACGGGCGCCTGCAGCCGCCACCCTGGAAATCGGAGAGGCACGTCATAGGCCCTGTCTGTGTGGGGGAACACGTCCTCCCAGTGACTTGTGAGCTGGCCCACCTCCTGGTGTTCCCAAATATACCTTCTCTTTCTGGAGGGCCTTGGGCTCTCCTCCAGCCAGCTTCCCCCAGTCTCCTTTCCCCTTTGGCCCCACACCTGTCTACTCGCACACGCCATCTGCCCAGGAGCACCTTGGCTCCTGGAACAGATCTCCTAGGAATGTCACGTCTCTGTCTTTAAGGTCGTAAGCAGACCTGGGGGAGGAAGGGAAGGTACTGTGCAAACCTTACACAACGGCACAAGCCAAGAGAGGGAGATGGCACCAGTGTGAAGCCTAAACACCTGTCCACAGGTAACTCCGCCAGTCTTCTGCGTGCTGGCTGGTCAGACTATGGGAGCCACACTCTGGACCCAGGAAAACACTGCGGCCTGAAAGGGGCCAGGATTTGCCCGAGGCCCTGCAGTAAAATTAGAGCCCTTATTTGACTCCCTGTTCTTTCTCGCTCCCACATCCTACCCTTCAGCGAATCCTGTCAGCTCTTCTTCCCAAGTGGATCCAGACGTTGATCTGTCTCTCCACCCTGATCAAGTCCCCACCACCCCTCCCTTAGACTCTCCCGAAAGCCTTCAAGCTGGCCTCCCTGCATCTGCCCGACCCCTTCAGGCTGCTCTCAACCCGGCAGCCCGAGTGACCGTTAAAACCTGAGGCAGATCCCCTTAGCCCAGCGCTCTTTCCAGTTGTGGTGGTGGTTTTACTTCCTTTTCTCCCTTTTTCATTTTCTTCTCTCTGTAGAAGGAAGGCAAGTTCTGGACCGACAGGCAGGGACACCAGAGACCCAGAGAAAAGCAAAGAGCCGCCAGGTCCCAGGGTCAGGCTCCCTACCACTCCTGCCCCCATGCTGGGTGGAAATTGCCCCACGGCCCAGCCCAGCCCTGGGGGTCTTCTCCTCTTCTGTAAAGCAAACAGGTGCCGGACAGGACTGTGCCTGTGGCTTGTCCAGATCACATGAGGATGAACACTTTAATCCCAGCATCCCCCGGGCCCTCCCAGCAGCCTGTCGTGGTCTTTCTTTTTTTTATTTTTATTTTTTAGCTGAGCCATCCTGCTACCTGTTGGCAGCTCAGCGGCTGCTCAGCTCGGGCCGGGCATCGAACCGCTGTTGCTCAGAGCTCAAACTCTTGAGCGAGCTCTTAACATGGTCTTTCTTGTAGCTGCTGTTGTTGTAGCTTTGCCTTACTTCCCTACTGAGCGTCTTCTCCGGGTCCAGCTGACCCTATTTGTATCCCATCCATTTTCTCAGATTTCCTGGAATCCTCTCTCCTTGGAGCCTTCTCTGATCTCCTGAGCTGCTGTGGTCTGTCTGTCTGTGCCCTCACTGGGCGCTTGGCTTTTGCTCCCTGGTGTTCTGAGCCTCATTGCATGGGGTCTATTCCTGTCCCTCTAACAAAAATTTAGGCAACTTTGTTCGTTCCACATTCAACGAATACTTATTAAGGGTCTACTGTGTACCAGGCACTGGTCTGGGCCCTGGGCTCCACTGGGATTCTGCAGTGAACAAAAACAGACTAAACAGTTTGCTGTCTTGGAGCTTCCATTCTAGTGAGCAGGGGATGATGAACATCAAGGCAATAAATCAGTAAATTATGGTAAGACTGCGGGGGATGGTGAAGCATGTTGGGGGTGCAGTGTTAAATAGGGTGATTGGGGAAGGACTCACCAAGGTGACCTTTGGATAGACGTGAAGGAGTGAGCCATGCAACTGGGGGAACGTCCTGGGCAAAGGGAAATAGCAGTGCAAAGACCCCCAAGGCAGGAGTATGCCTGCCTCATGGAAGAACAGCAGGGAGGACAGAGAGCTGGGAGGGAGGGAGTCGGGGGCATTGTAGGATGTCTGGTCGGAGCCATGGCAGGGCCCACCTTGTGCAGGGATTTGCAGGGGATTTGCAGGCTTCTGTGAGGACATCTTCTCTGCTCTCAGAGCATTTTGAGCAGGGAAGGCAAGATCTGTCTTTGCCTTAGGTTTGTGTGTATGTGTGTGTGTGTGTGGTTTTTGTTTTGTTTTGTTTCTTATTGGGTAACAGTGTGTTTTTTCCAGGACCCATCAGTTCCAAGTCAAGTTGTCCTTCAATCTAGTTGTGGAGGGTGGAGCTCAGCTCCAAGTCCAATCGACATTTTTAATCTAGTTGCTAGGTGGGGGGGGGCTACACAGCCTACTGTCCCATGGGGGAGTTGAACTGGCAACTTTGTTGTTAAAAGCAAGCGCTCTTAACAAACTGAGCCATTCGGCTGCCCACCGGCAGCTCAGCAGCAGCTCAGCTCAACTCGTCTTCAATCTAGTTGCAGAGGGCACAGATCACTGGCCCATGTGGGAATCGAACCGGCAACCCTGTTGTTCAGTACATGCACTCTAACCAACTGAGCTACCTGGCCGCCCTATCTTTGGTTTTAATGAGATCACTCAGGCTGCTGGGTTGAGAGCAGTCTGAAAGGGTGGGGTAGACGCAGGGAGGCCAGCTTGAAGGCTTTCGGGGGAGTCTAAGTAAGGGGTGGTGGGGCATCAGTCAGCATGGAGAGACAGATCAGTGTCTGGATCGACTTCAAAAAAAGAGCTGACAGGATTCGCTGAAGGATAGGATGTGGGTGCAAGAAAGAATGTTGGAGTCAAGGATAATCCAAGATTTGGGGCCCAGACAACTGGAGAGGGTGTTGCTGCTTACAGAGTTGGGAGGAACAAGTGTGGCGGGTAGGACCGGGAGCTCACTATTGGACACGTCATATGTGAAATGAGAAACAGACAGAAAATGGACATGTCAATTAGGCAGTTGGGATTTGGCATTAAGAGGACGATGCGGATAGAAATAAGCCTCTCAGGGCCCTTAGGTGACATTGAAAACCATGAGACTGGATGAGATCTCAAAGGAATGGGGGCAGATGGTGAAAAGGCCACTTGCTTTAGAGCAGCACCTGTGTTTTTGGTCATCAGAGTCATGAATGGGTGGCCAATGACCAGTGCTCTAGCTGCCTCCATGTCACGGCAGGCCAACTGGAGGAGACGGCCTGCGGCCCCTGCACCCCACCCCCAGGATCCCTCCCAGGCCAGCACAGCGCAGGACCCATGGGAGGCCATTAATTATACTTAGAAATGAGGAGGCTTCTACTATAGAGATACCAGGAGGGGCCGGCCGCTGCCCCATCACCTCGAAACCTCTTGACATTTCATGACAAAATGGTGTCATTTTATCATTTCATTCCTTGGTGAGGCTTAAATTTCAGCTTCCGGAAAACTGACAGAGAGGCTGGGATGGGCGCCTAAGGCTATCTTTGCTCTGTGTGGCTTTATATAACCCAGACCTTTTCCCCACAGCCATTTACAACTCTGGCTTCTGTAGATGGTGCCAATAAGATTAAGAATTTAGCGCCCACTATATTTTGTGCTCGGTATTTCTGACAAAATGTTTCCTGCCTCCATGATGATCTCTCAGTAAACGGGATAACTTGGAGGAGGATGGCGTGCTGTGTAGCCACAGGCTCCAGCAGGCAGCTGGCATTCTCTCTCTCTCTCTCTCTCTCTCTCTCTCTCTCTCTCTCTCTCTCTCCCCCCCCCGCTCTCTTTTAATAATTGGCATGTCTGAAGTTCCTCTTCATTTATCTACTTTTCCCTAAAAATGGCCCCCAAATACTTCTTTGAGGTCACTGGGGAAAGGCCCAAGCAGGAATCATGGAGTAGTTCAATGTCAGCCCACCCTGGTTGTATGAAATTTGAGTGCCGTTGGGTCTGGCCATTTCCCCAGGAAAAAACGAGGAAGACCATTCCCAGACCACAGGACTATGCGGCTCAGCCCAGCCTCGCAGATAAGAAGCCTCAGAGGACCTCCCCACCACCCATGACTGCACACTACTGGCAATGGGACACCAGAAATTGAGCAGAATTGACTTAGGGGTCTCCTCTGCTCCTATAACCTTCTCTCCTGCTCCATGAAAGATTGCACCCCCATCCTCAGGTGGAAAGGGTGACACCTCTATCATCTCAGGACCCTTTGAGCCTGCTGACCAGTGGCCCAAAGGGAGACTTTCAGCCCCCGCAGAATGGCTATGAAGCGTCCTACCCTATTTTCCCCTCTATAATCCCCAGCTCGGTTCCTGCCTCTGACTCCTTCCTTCTAGAGATACACAGACAATACCTCTCGCATTCCTCCCAGACAGGCACCAAGCTGAAGTCAGAGGTGAGCTTTTTGAACAGTCTGAAGTCATGTCAGGCAAGGAATTAGAGGTCCTTGGCGCTGTTCCCACCCAGCAACCCAGGCTCCCCAGGAGGTCCCCCAAGGTGGGCAGGGTCTCAGGCCGGGAGGAGGTAGGCTTTGGCTGGTGGTCCCAGAGAAGGGGCTCTGGCTGAGCCAGGAAGCTGACCTTTCATTCACCAACTGCTTGGGGTGGTGGGTGGAGAAAAAAACTTGGAGGCAGAGGGAAGTTTGGGACATTCTTCCCAGAATAGCTTTAAAAATAGGACAGCTTTACAAACCACCTAGGATGATTGAAAGCAGGTGGGATTGAAGCAAATGCCCTGTGGAGATTGCCTGTCAGACCTGGATTGTCGGAGCTCTGTAGGTTTTCCTGATGGTTCAGCAGATCTCAGAATGCAGCTTAGGACATTCCTTCCCCCAGGCCCCTTGTGGATACTGCCTTCGAGTCCGTATCTGACAGAGAGTAGGCCCACAAACATCTGTGGATGGAGGGAGAGAGAGAGACAGAGGATGGAGTGATAAAGGGAGGGAGAGAAGGAATGCAGATGGAGGGATAGCATAGACTCCAAATTAGCCAGCTAGAGTCCTATGTGGGGATCCCTGACAGAGAACAGAAAATACCAGTGGTTAGTTTTGCATACCCTCCTTAGGTAAGATTTTAATGTTTGTGGAAAATGGGATTTTTTTCCCCCAAAAGGATGGAGCCTCCGCCATCCATACCTTGGGAAAACCGAGTTGCTTGCCATCCATAGTACTAAGCCAGGTGGCATCTTTCACGCGCTGGCAGTTACTAGACCTGCAGTTTTAGGGCCAAGGAGGGAAACACCCTCTCAAAGGCCAGTTTTGAAAATGGCAAACATCTCCACCTGTTCGCATTAAAAAAAAAAAATTTAACTTTGGATCAGTGAGAGTCTATGCACAGAAAAAGGGGACTCTTTGGAGGTGGTTAGAGCAGAAAGCAGCTTATCAGTGTGGACATTCTTGTAAGGAAGTGACCATCTGAACTTCAGCTGATGTCCCATGCGACCTGAACACCCCCCACACGCACACAGGCCCCCAACGCTGACTCGGGGAGGCGGACCTAGAATTAGAACAGGCTTGCCTCTTTTACATACTCGTGGCTTCTGAGATATTTATAAATGCATTCCTACCTTAAATTCCTTAGGGTTGCTGATGCAAGGAACGTGTGCAATGGGCATTATGTCCCCCAATCTCACAGCTTAAGTCTCGCTGCGTGAGTCAGGAGAACCTACAGTTTCCTTAGAGCTGTCCTTTGTACTGCTCAAGCCTTTCCTGCGACAGCTGGTGTCAGATGTGCCCAACCCAGAGCAAAAAGGGCCATGTCAGCAGCCTGCACTGGTGGCCTTCCCTGCCTGGGTCCCCGATAACCTCATCAATGTCCCCCATGGACTCCAAGGCCTCCTGTGACTAGCCCCCCTGTAGATGGCTTCCCAAGGTGCTACCCTATGAGGCGTATCTAAACTATCCCTCCTTTTCCTCCCTTCAAACCCCACCCATCTTTAGTTCTGTTTTTCTCATAGGAGGACAAGTTTGTGTCAGTTGGAACTGTGCCAGAGCGATCTGTAGTTGATGTTTTACCCTGTGGTTTGACTGGGGAGTTGCCTGAGAAACAGAGCCTTATCCTAAAGGTGCGGTACTGATGGGGCAACCTCAGGCACTGTGGCATGCTGGGGGGCGGAGGGGAGGTGCCCTAAGGCAGAGGGGAGCCTTTGGGATCACTCTGCTGAGGCCCACGCTTCCAGAACTGCGGCCAGCCTCACCGGGAATCGGGCATTTGGATCTCAGTACCTGTGGGAGGCTGTGGGGCACATGGTATGAACCCATTCTCCAGATGACTTACGCAAGCTCAGAGTGCTCACTGTACTCTCCTTGTATATTTGCCAAGGAAGCAGAGCCCTGTGTGGTGGGCAGAGCCTGTGGTACGTGAAAGGAAACCACTCCAGGCCTCTCCATTCCTCGCACATAGTCAGAACATCACATGTCACCTGGGTAACACTTCCTCCGCCTACATCAGAGCCGGACCCGGCAGGGTGGTGAGAAGGTGCCAGACACGACTGGTACCTCCAGCTTCCTGCCCTTTCTTTCCACAGACCTGTGAGCAAGCTGGCATTATTTTTATCTGGGGACTCTAGTGTGGGAGGTATTTGTCATCTGGTAAATGCAGTTGAATTCTCTGTTGTCCCCAGCACCCCCAAATAAGTAGTGCTAAGTGCACTAAGCTGTTTACATTTGAAAATACAGTCAGGCTGATGAAAGATCATTAGACGTCACAGCCTAAGCACAGAGCTGTCAGCTCCAGAGCCCAAGCTTTCTGTCTACCCTCTTGGGTTTTGAGATCATCACACATAAAGGCCACACTTTTTTTAAAACTAATTCTGTGTCTATGAACCACAATGGCCACTGTCTGAGGGTCAGACGCAGGGGCAGGTTTCCGTGTGACTGGGTGTGTGCTGAGTTACCCCGAGCTCCATTCTGAGGCCAGTGAAGTAGCTGCTTGGCATGGAGGTGTGTGTCATACGCAGTCCCCAGGAGGTTTCTAAGGACAGTTTCAGGGGTGCCCCCTCATAGGCCCTCACTGCATTACTTCCCAGCAATATTCTGCGTCTTGCGGTGTCCTAAGAAGTTGCCCCACAGGGGCAGGAGTGCGCAAGGCTGTTGCTTGAGGTTCAGTTGGACGTGATTTTGTCCTCAGCAGACATTTGGAAATGTCTGGAAATACTTCTGGTTTCCACAACTGGGGGTGTGGGTGGGGGGCTGCGACTGGCACTGAGTGGGTAGAGGCCAACAATGCACAGGACAGCCCCCACAAAAAAGAGTAAGCCGGCCCAAAATGTCCGGCATGTCGAGATTTGGCACCTTCTCCCACATTCAGCATGTGGCACCTGATCCGTGAGGGGAAGGTGACCAGTGCCGACTGGCAGCCCTTGGTCACAGGGATCAATTCAGGAAGTATGTATTGGACAGTTACCTTGTACAAGGCCAGGACCAAGCAGGACTTTAAGGGACTGATGAGCAAAGTGTGGTCTCCATCCATCAAGACCAAGCACCCAGTTTTGTAGAGCAGGTGATTTTATATCCATTGCCTCATTCAGTCTTCGCCACCACTCCCGGACCCAATGGGACAAGGGTAATCAGCCCCATTTTGTGGATGACCAAACTGAGGCCCTTAACCAACTTGCCCAAGGTCACATTGCCCCAAAATGGCAGGTCTTCTGGTTTTTTCACAAGATCGTATCTTAGTAAGGATAACACACCCATTTCTGATCTCAGAGCTCCCTCTCCCCTCTTGGGTCATGTCTGATATCATATGGATGAGGAATCATTCCTATCTTAGCATCTACCCTTTACCCTAAGAAACTGGCTTTTACAGCCCAACCTAGAATCATCTTGTGTTCATTCCCTCTCTGACCTTCTACCAAGGTCAACCTCAGATCTACCAGGAAGGTCACCTATTAGGACAGGGGACAGAGGACCACCTCACCCTGAGCCTTTATAGTATCTCCTCCCCGGGGCTGCCCTGACCTCAGAGTCCCCCATTCATTTATTCAGTTAACTCAGCAAATACTCACTGAGAGCCCACGGTGTCCTAGTCGCCGCTGGATGCATATTGGTGAATAAGATAGAGTTCCCCTGCCCTCATGGCTCTCGCAGCCCAAGTAGGGGAGGCAGTCACCGAGCACATACACCAATGCGAGTGTAATTCCAGATTGTGGCGTGTGCTATGAAGGAGATAAAGCAAGATACCGTAACTGAGAGTAACTGTAAGTGAAGGGTCTACTTAGAGAAGGCAGGAGGCCTCTAGGAGGGAAGACAAGGCCAAGAGCTGAAGGATGAGCCTGTGAACCAGCTTTTCAAGGGTCAGAAGAAGAGCATCTCCAAGCCCCAAGCTTAGTGAAAGAAGCTTAGTATGGTGAGGGTGGGACCCCTCAGTATGCAAGGAAACAAGATGGATTTTTTTTCCCCCCTACCCTTCCAGTATTTTAGTTAAGTTAGCACACCTGTCATCAGAAATATCTTGAAGGCCTCCTCTCAAATCAAGTCAACAAAAGTCCCCACACTGCTGTTTTATACCCAGCTCTTCTCTCTGCCAGACACAGGAGAGATGCAAAGAAGAGAGAAAGACACCAAGAGGCTTCCGGTCTAGCCAAGGGACTAAAATACCTTGTGAGACACGTGCTAGCCAGAATGTCAGCTCCTAATGGAGGGCCCTCCACCCTTGCC
This sequence comes from Hipposideros armiger, assembly GCF_001890085.2. Lineage (NCBI taxonomy): Eukaryota > Metazoa > Chordata > Mammalia > Chiroptera > Hipposideridae > Hipposideros > Hipposideros armiger. Next base: position 2,395,864 of record NW_017731536.1, read on the forward strand.
CCCACCTCTGGCTCAGTCACGTGATGTCAGCCCCACCCACTTTTCTCCCTTCTCTCTGCAGAGGCACCATCACCCTTGCCTGGCCCTGATTCCTACCACACACTGGCCAAGGAGGGGAAATCAATCAGGCTGTCCCATCACGCCTGGCGTGGATGTTATTGGGCCCTGTCTTGGGAAGGATAAGAAAGCAGGATGAGACAAATATCCACTGAGTGTCTCCCCTGGCCTGGCCATTTTCATTCTCATGATGTCTAGCCCTGTTACCCTTTCCCATGTGGGGAATGGCAGACTGTGGGAGATTTGGGGCTTGCCCAGGTCCCAGGGCTGGGTGGGAGTCAGATCATCCATGCTTGTCTGATTTTCCGAGCCCATTGTGCATACTCATGACACACCAGTGGTTTTCAAACATTTTTAGCAGCAGAGTTATTTTTTCCGAACTCAATTTCGAGCATGTCCTCAACCATGTGAAATGCATCCAACAGAGGGACTCTGCCTGGAATTGAGGTGTGCTAGGCTACCCCACCATCCATCATTCACACACACACACACACACACACACACACACACACACACCAGGTATCCCCAGGCTCCTTGGAGCAACAGGAGGGCCCATATGGTCTGCGGCCCGGAGCTTACAGCTCATCGACAGGGCCTGAGTGCCTGCTTCAGGGCCACCCCCACCCCTGTGGCTCTGGCACAGCTCAGACATCAAGTCCAGATGGGTAGGACTGGATGGAATGGCATGTTGCAATAGCGGTCCCATTCAGATGGAGCCTGATGCAAACAGCTTCCATCCACGTCTTTGTGGAAAATAGCAGGCATGGCAATCGCTTTCACATCCATATCCCCATATGTTTCCCAGAGGCAAGGCAGCAGCCAGCATCCCCATTTCGTAGATGCAAATTATGACCTTCCCCGAGCCCACTGGACTGTGTGTCCTTCTCCTCCCTTCCAGCCCCCGTCCATGTGCACCACCCAGGGCTGCTACCTAACTGTCCTCCAGAACGCATTTGGGGATACGGCTTGATAAAAGATGTGAGCTCCCCCATTGCAGCTTCCCGGAGGGATAATGCCCTATGTATGTTAATGTGTCTTTTGAAGACTTTTATCTGTGACAAAAATTCCAAGTTACAGGTGAATTTGGGCTTCAGGCTGAGTCATTCTGGAATCCCCATTATAAGCCAAATCTTTTCGTGAGCATTTTTAAGGGGTTTTCTCAAATTCTATAAATAGTTTAATAATGCCTGTGTAATCATCTATTTTTACCACCAGCCTTCCAGACAGTTTCAGAAGTAATGGGGCTACTCATTGAAAACAGGATTTCACAAGTGTTCAATTTCCAGTTGCTTCCAGAGCGTGGCCTATGGGCTTGGCCCTGGCAGTGGAATCCCAGACAGCCTTTCCGCCTGGAGGCGGTGCCCCGACCCTCTCGGTAGAGCCTGGTCCAGGCAGAAAATCTGGGAGCAGACTCTAGCCATCTCCAGAAAGCTGGATGAGCTGCATTCTGCTCTCATGTATCTCACCTAGAAAACCCTGGACAGGACATTTGTCCACTGTACGCCTCATCTATCCCACTGCAGGATGCGGGCAAAGTAACCCTTTTCTATTCAGGGAAGATGCTCAGCTTTTCCCAAGAGTTTTTCCATCTGTTTCGTCGCTCCATCACCTCGTTGACCCTGTGCAGGTCAAATAGACTCTTCCCATATTACAGATAAGGACACAGAGGCACAGACAGCTATGGGCCCAGTAGTCACACAGTGACTGGCCCTTTTATTTGGCAACCTACTGAGCTGAGGCCATAGCAAGCAGGCCCCCTCCTCCCCACAGAGTTCTGCATAACAGATAGACCTACTTCTGCGAGGGCCAGACCCTGGTGAATACCTACCTCCAAGCCCAGGGCCACTCTGGGCAGGACTGCCACCAAGCAAGGAGGACTTTCAGTTCTGCAGAGCTGACAGCTGAGCCCTGTCACCTGGGGTAGGGGTGGAGGTGGGGGCCTGGAACTACAGGGAAGTGCAGGGCAGAGGCAGGCAGCTCTCCTGTCCACAGGCGGGCCTTTTCAAACAGGACGTCTTTGTGGGGAGAAAAAGCACCCAAAGCAGAATCAGGGACCTGGGTTCCAGCCGTGCCAGCCTCAGAAAGCTGGTCAGATCCCTGGACCTTGTCCTCCAGTGTGAGATACGGTGTACAGTAGAGCCAGGAATGCTTGTGGGAAGTGCCTGAAAAAAAAAATGTTGTGGAAATGTATGGTGGTATTATATTCCCCAAAAGCAGGCAGGCAGCAGGTGGGCCCAGGGTGCCAGTGTCCACCGCGTCTACTGAGCGGTTACTGAGAGCTGCCCCAGGTGTGTGGACTTCAGCACCCCCACTCACCTGTCCCTGGCAAGCGATGCCTGTAGGTGTCTTACTGAGGCTAAATGAATCCTGTGACACCCTGCTTGGAGGGATTGCTGCTCATCCACCAGTATTCCTACCTGCCAGGCAATCCAGCCCTCTCTTCCTACTCAGGCTGAAAGGTGAATGTCCAGCCTCTACTGAGGGCTTTTCAAGGCCATGGCCACAGCAGGTGCTGGCTCCCCATTGCCTGAAAATGAGGCTTGACGCCTGCATAAGTGTGAGACAGAATTCCCACTGCATCAGCCCAACTTCTCGGCTTCTCCCCACTGCACCCCAATGCCACCCAACACCCACCCCGCTACAGATCATCAGAGCTGAGCTTACCTGACCTGATTTGCCAGCTCAGAAATATTCTGAGCGCTCACACCCCGGGAAGCTTGGAAAATGTCTCCAGAATGGTCTAGATTGAATTGGAAGTGGCTGATGGGAGTTTCCAGCCAGTGTGTTCCTTTGACCTGAAGCCAAGTGCCAGGGAGAATGTAATCTCCACCAGAGTGCCATGAACCATTAGTCACAGACTGTCCCCGGTGACGTTTTTTATTAATTATAGTTAAAGGGCCAACATGTGGGGCATGATTTTCATGTGTATTGATTAGAACAGATTCAAGATCATCTCCATAATGTCACCCTCTCTTCATTCTTTTGGGTGGGACTCCAAGGGCAGGAGTCACTACCACCTCCTAGGGAATTTAACACAAGGCTCAGGAGACTTTCGGGCATGTGTAAAACCCACAGTGATGGTCCCAGGCCAGGGTCTGTGTTTGCAGTGGGCAGCTGTTGTCTCTCTCTATGGTCTGGGGATCAGTTGCAGGGCCCCCACTTGCCCAGCCACAGAACTGAGTCTGGCAAATCAGATGGGAAACCCATCTCCACCTCCACAGTGATTGGTCTGAGGCATGGCCATGTGGTGAGCAGGGCCAATCAGAATCTTTTCCTGAGATTTGCGGCTTGGACTCTAGGAGAGAGTGGGTCTGTGTTCCTTTGGCTTGTGAGCCATTACAATAGAGACTGGGAGCTCCTGACAGTCGTCTTTGGCAGGAGAGAAAGTGGTCAGCATGTACAAAGCCAAGACAGGCAGAGGCAAAAGAGGGGAGGGCCAGCCTTGGCATCCTTGTTTGAGCCCTGTGCGCCAGCTAGGTCCTTGGACCCGCCCCTTTCTCACATAGCCAGTTCAGGCCCTGTGTGCTTAAGCTAGTTTGAGAAGATTTCTGTCACTCACATCTGAGAACACTAACCATGTCTGGGGGCCAGGCAGAGTGAAGCAGTGAAGTGATGAGGGCTTTGGCATTATGTGGGTAGGTGTCTGGGCCATGGGCAGGGGAAGTCAGGGATACTCAGGGAAAGGTCCAGCTTGAAGTGGAGAAAGGCATGCCCAAAGGCAAGGAGCAGTATAGGGCCCAGTGGACATCAGGACTCAAGGCAGCCAGCCATTCTTGGGGTGGAGACTACTGCCCTATGCTCACACCAGCCTCTGAGATGCCTGCTTCCTCCAGACAAGATGGGGAGCCCCAGGAAACTATTGCCAGAGCTGAAGTGACTCGCAGTTCAGAATCTCACAGTTCCAGAGTTGACACACGGCTGAATCCCTAGAGCCAGCTTTCCGGGCCCCATAGGACTGAGCCAAGACTGGCAGCTGTGGCCACGAAGTGGCCGTGATGGCCAGCCACAGCCTGGTGGGCACACCCATTGGCTGGGGCTGCACACACAGCCTGCCTGGGATGGCCAGGTCTGGGGCTGGCTTTGGTGGATGAATGACTCAGGGTACAATGACCAGGAGGTCTCTCTGTCACTTGTTAAGCACCTACTGTGCGCCGGGTACACTGGACTGTCATTTTTTGAAGCCAAGGAGATCTGTCTGACCTGGTCAGAGTGAAGCCAAGACCTAGGTGATCCTTCCACGATGCTGCCCCAAGTGGGTGTATAAGAGGCAGGTCCCAGAGAAGACTGCCCAAGACAAATGCTCGCCAGATAGCCCATTCTCCCTTCTCTTCCTCTCCTGACTTTAGCTCTGCCCAGCCAGAAGTCCTAATCCCTGGCTCCCTCCTGCTGGGGTCCAGGAATCCGTTATTCTATCACAGAGGAGGGGCTGGTTGTTGCAATGGTCAGTTCTTTGGGGTCTTAAGTCACAGAAACCAACTCGAGGTGGCTTAGCATCGCTGAATCCTTTTTCATAAGGATACGGAAGTCTCGTGGAGCCCAAAGGTCCTAGGAAAGGACAGGAAATGGCACATTCAGGGTTCTCTCTCAGACCAGGGGGATTGATCTGCTATAGTGTCCCCAGGTTTCCTCTCCAGACCAATCCTAGACTTGGGAACTCCCCCACCTCTGCCTCAATGACCAGGTACCAAGAAAGGGCCACATTGCCTTCTGTGAGGTGAAGACTCCTGTTCTAGAGTCCCCCCAAATGATAATGACTGGGTGGGACAGGAACTTTCCAGGAACTACCCAGGCCCACTTCCTAGCTGCTGGGGGCCAACAGGCTGTGAGCTGAGTGATAGGGACAGAGAAGAGAGGGGGACCCCAAGGTGGAAAGCCTGCAGGTGGGCTTTGAATGGCCACGGCCAGCAGCACTGACAGGACTAACTCAAGGTTGGGGAGGAGCAAAACGAAAATCACAGATGAGCCCATCACAAAGGGCACCTCTGCAGAATGGCATGGCCCCACCTTGTGACTCAGCCTTGAAAAGGAAAAAAAGTTCCAAATAAGCAAAGGAACCTCCCCCTATGACAAAAATATTACCCATAAAAGTGAAACAAATGCTGTGACAGCCATGAAGCAGGGACCAGGACCAGGGATGGTACAGAGTAAGTGGGAAGAATATACCTGGGGAGTGAAAGGACAGCCACAAATGACAAAAACGGTGATTCAGACAAACATACTCTGTACTCTCAAGTCTTAGGTGAAGAAAAGAATTGTAGCCTCCTATTTCCTTTGAACAGGTTGGCCTCTTAGAGAAGAGAGGTCTGATCACTTATAGTGCAATATTTACCCAACCAATCCGCACATGTTCACTGAACGTCTGCCATAAACTAGGTACCATTTTAGGGGGCATGACCGGGATAAGACAGACAAGACCCCTGCCCTGGTTGGTGAAACTTACTTTCTAGCAAAGGGTCAGATCATGAACAACTATGGGACCTGATACAGGTGATAAGGGCCAGAAGGAAACTATAGCCAAGTCTGGCTGATGAGCCCTAGGGGCTGCCATTGTAGAGAGCCAGGTAGGGGAGGCCCCCCTGAGGAGCTGACATTGGAGCAGAGACCTAAAGGAAGTGAGAGTTAGAGCCAGCTAAATAGAGCGCCTTCTATCTGAAAGATAACTTTCCTCTTTCCAATACAGAGACTCCTGCCAAATGTTCTATTTAAGCCCTCCAACCAGTCGCCTGGGAGGAGGAGGACTGGTACCAACCCGCTGCTGCTGAGCTGTCACCAGCTCCCCAATACCTATCCCTTCCACATATCATCCCAGCTTCTCAAGGAAAAAGAAACTTCCTGCCAGCAGTAAATAAAAAGTGCACTTTCTCCTCCCCACTGGGGAGATGGCAGCAGCAGCCACCTCCCTGCACAGAAACAAACTTAGAGTCACTAGGGATGTGGAGTGTGGACGGGCAGAGTTCCCTTGGTCATTTGTTTTGAAAGCAGGAGAAGGAAATGATGGTGAGTTTGCAAGGATTGGTGGGACTGCCCATCTCCTTCAGGAGGTTTCAGAATACACTGTGATCCTTGTACTTGAGCCCTCCCTCCTCTCAGGCTGCCGGCCACCACCGGGGCGGGGGTGTTTTCCCCCCTCTGCCTGTATGCAGCTGTTTTTGGCTTGACCACAGGACTCTATCATGCCAGAGTTCATGTGGTTGGGGAGGGGGTGTGGGGGGGGTGTACTTTCTTGGCAGAGATGGCTGGGGAAAGGTTTCATCAGGAGGCCACAGTGCGTCCTCCTGCCCAGGGGGGGGGGGAGGCGGAATTTCCCAGAATGCCTTGAGAAACCTGAGACACTGAATGGCTTTCAGGGCTTATTGATGTGGCCGGTGCAGGAAATAGCAGTACGTCAATAAATAGTTTTAGGCAGGAAACAGGGCTTAAATGGTAGCCTTAAAGTTTGGGGAAAGGCACTAGGGGTTGCTGGGAGGGAGCCTGCCAGTCAGATGAGAAGCTGGAGCCAAACACCAGACTTTGAAATGGCTGCCACCAATCAGAGGCCCCTTGCTGGTTCTGGATGGAGGAGGCCGAGTCTGAAGCAGAGCTGGGGACCCAGGGGATGGCTGGTTTCAGTTGACAGAAAAGAGCTCCTTGTTCCTGAGGAAAAGCTGGCAACCTACAATCTATGTGTCCAGCAGAGACGCAGAGACTGGTTTTTGGTGGCCTCTAGGCTGGCGTGTTCACAACCATTTCCCCACCCAGTTAATGAGAATCACCACTAGCTGGCAGATCGCTCCCGGAGTTCCGCTGTCCTAATAAAAAAAATAAAAAATAAATCAAGGAAAAGGGTCACAACCTGCCAATTTCTTTTTAACTAACTGTTTTTCTGATTATGAGAAGGAATGTTCACAGGAGAGGAAAGAAATGCAGAAAATAATAAAAAGTTAAAAACTAAAGGTCACCCATAATTCCACTATTGAGAAACAACTACTGTTTGTTAACACTTCGGATAGTTTTCATTAAAAAAAAAATTATTCATGGATAAGATTATATAGTACATGTAAGTTTGCTTTTGCTTTTTTTACTTAGCATTATATAGCCATTTTTCCATGCTTTTACAAGCTTTTCACAAACAATTTTTAATGGGTGCATAAGTCATCATTTACTTATTGTTGGATGCTTAGGTTGTTGAATTTTTGTGTGCGTTAAACTTACCTTTCCTGTTATTTTAATTATGTCCTTATGATAATTATTCAGACATATAAGTACTGGGTCAAACAATAAGAACACTTTTAAAGCTTATTTTAAGATTTTGCAGGAAAGGTATACCAATTGACACTCCCCATAGATGAGTGTGCCTGTCTCATTGCATCCTCGCCGGCATTGACAATTACCATTTTTCAGCTTTGCTAATGTAGTAGGTGGGGGAAACATGGTATTTTCATTCATTTGATTGCTACTGAGATCTAATTAATTTGTTTTCATATACTTACCAGCAATTTATGTTTTGACCTATGAATTATCTTTTAATGCCCTTTCCCCCTTTGTCCATGAGGGATTTAGTACTTTTATTACAAATTTGAACAAACCAAGACCACTACTCTTTGTCATATTTATTGCACATGTTTTCCCCAGCATATCAATTGCCTTCTAAGAGTGTTTATAATATTTGGATGCATTCCTCCGTTGTGTTAATGTAGGAAGCCCTTCTCCATTCAGAAATTTGATAAATATTCAAGTTTCATTTTCTTCAGCTTCTTATGGTTTGTCTTGTTTTTTTTGTTTTGTTTTGTTTTTAACATTTACCGCATTATTCCATCTGGAATTCATCTTAGGACCCAGTGTGAAGGGAGACTCTAAATTACCCTCTCTCTCCCCTCATACTTAGACAGCTGTCCGTGCACTGTTACTTCAGTGAATAATGCTTCCTTTGCCACTGATTTGTGGTTCTTCAGGGACCATGTGATAAATCCTTATGGATGCCAAATTTGTTTCTAGGCTATCTGATCTAGTTGTCCATTCTCATATCAGTTCCACACCCTTTTAATAAAGTTTGCAGATAGGTGAAAGATAATATAACTTCACAATTTGTTTTGTTTTGCTTTTAGCTATTTCCCCTGTTATTCTTTCAAATTACTTTTAGGATCATTTTTTTTCAAGTCTCCATTCCCTCTTTCCCTCCAAAGTTCCCATTGGAATATGGAGTGCAAATTGGTATCAAACCTGTGAATCATTTCAAGGAGAATTACCATCTTTAGAATGCAGTCTATCCATTAAGGAATACTATGTGTTTCTTCACTTGTTTAATACTTGCTCTTAAATCTCTCAGTTCAGTTTTGCAATCTTCTTCATAGAAATATTGCACATTTCTTAATGTCACTTAAAAATCTTTATTGCTTTACTAAAAATGAGCTTTTGTGCATTAAAATATCTTACTGGTTAAACCTATCGTTAAAAGCTGTTGATTTTTGTATATTAATTTTGCATTTAAATATTATTAATCAGTTCCTAAAGTCTCTATTAATTCTAGTCTTTATTAGAGAATTCTCTTGGGTTTTGCATATATATAGTCATGTTAAGTCATTTTATCTCCTTCCTTCCAAGGGTCATGGATGTTTCTGCTGTTTTTTAATCAGGCCTATTGATGGAATATATTACGTTTATAGATTTCCTGATACTAAATCATCCTTGCCTTTCTGGGATAAAATCTGCTTGGTTACAGTGGATCTACTTGTTAATATTTCATTTAGGACTTTCACATCTATTCACATTAGAGAAATTAGCCATAGACTTCCTTATTTGTAACTGACTATCATTATGAGATTTCAGTAATAGGGAACTGGAAAAGCTTATCTTTTTCTCTGTTCTGGATCATGTTACACAGCAGAGTAGTTATCTAATTTTTTAAAAGTTTGAATCAACTTACCTTAAAAAACATTATAAGTTCCGAGACCTCTTTAATTCTTTCAGAGCTTTTCATTTTGTTTTATGATTTTTAGTCTTTTCTGGCTTTTTTTATTTTCTTGTTAAATTTTGGTGATATTTATTTTCTTAAAAATCACCTATTTTATCATTTTTTCCAAAATCATCAGCATAGAATTATAAATATTTTTATTATGCTTTTTTAAATCTACTTTGTATCTATTTTCATATTTTGTTCATATTTCTAATTTTATTTCTAGTTCCTTCTTGATTTTATGTAAAATTTTCTTTCTCGATTTTCTAATTAATGCATTCCTGGCTTTATCTGTATTATGTCCTTTCATATGTTTACTTAGTTATTGGTGGTTTTCTAATTTTTTTGAGTTGGATGTGTAGGTTAACATTATCCGATAGAAGTATAATGTGGTCTACATATGTAATTTTAAATTCAATAATATATTTACTTTACCCAGTATATCCAAAATTTCAATGTGTAATCAATATTTTTAAAATATGAAACATTTTACATTCTTCTTTTCATATGAAGTCTTCAAAAACTAGTGTCTATTTTACTTTTACAGCACAGCTCGTTTTTGTGTGTGTGTGTTTTTTTTTTAAGATTTTTATTGGGGAATTGGGGGAATGGGAACAGTGCTGGGGAATTGGGGAAAGGGGAACAGGCAAGTTGCTGTTGTTTTGTTTTTTAGTCTAGTTGTGGAGGA